>NW_019211458.1:28214838-28629568 GCF_002443255.2 Varroa destructor | reverse complement strand
TTTGTTATTATTATGATTGTTAAAAATAACAAAATGGTTATATGGGTACGAGCCTTAAAAAATTCGTACTGCTCGCTACGAAAATATGTTATTTAAATCCAACGTTAACAATTACTATGTAAAGAGGGATGCAAGTACATTTACAATGGAGAAGGAAAAGGATAGAGCAAATGAGTCGAAATCTTCCTGTCAACTTTCACGATTCTAAACGACTAAACTAAAAGTTTCCAACTTCAAAGTTGAGCATTCGAATACAAGGCGGTAAAAATTAAGGTGTCTCGGAAAACGCTAACCTGCACGCGACATCTCTTTTGACAAAATAACATGGCAATGTAAATCATTATTAAGTATATCAATTTATGTTCACGATGCCTTACAGAGGTAATGTCGCCCGACTGTCCACTGACCGAACCCGGCGCACTTGACTAGACTGTACTGTACACCCACCAGGACTTCCGTTTGCATTCGATTGATCCAATAGTACAGCGGCATCTCTTTTAAAATACGGTAGAACCCCCTGATCGAGTCAACTGGAAAGCCAACGATTTCTACTTTCGCCTAGTAGATCACAAGGATTTTTACATGATAATTATCTTCTATATATTTTTATATCAGAAATATCACTTCCGGAATGATTAAGACGCTAGGTTTCCCGGGATCAGCGAAACACTGCGTCCGTCACAGTGTTTCTCTCACCTTAGCCATTTGGCTCATGGAAATTCCCAGTGGCACTTAACTAATAATAGAAGTTACGAACCTCGCTCGTGGTGGCATGGCGATTCAGCGGTTCAGTGTCATCCATGTCTAGCTTGACATAGCTTGAAAGACTAGTAAAGCCTTACGTTCACTCCCGCCAAATGGCTTTCCCAAGTCGTGAGGCGTTCATTTTGGCCAGGAACTTCAAGTTCTCAATGAACAATAGTTTTCCAACGAAAAGGCGAACTAGCCGACTTTAGGGCGAACGGTTGAGTCCGGGAACAGAGTTAAGATGGACGGCTTAGGTCTAGTTGCTCCAAGAGTAGCTTCGTGCAAGGTTGGTCTTCAGGTATGACATTTATGCCGTAAACAGCCAAATTAAAAATGTGCACAGTTAGAGCTGATAGTCCTATAATGTAAGAAAACGTACGACAAACTGGATCGATAACTCACCATCATCCAAAAAAAACATGCCAACAGGACACTCATTCAGGAACCGTATTGATATGTACTTTTTTTTTTAATTGCCTAAGCCATATTTTCAGCAGAGGCGGCTTGTACGACTCGAGCCACACGCAGGGCTACAGCAGTAAAGTCTTTCAGATGTTAGGTGTATAGAAACTTGCCTATCAACGTATTAGCAACCATTACGTCGAATACACTTAGCGATATGCGATTTTTAGCTGGTTCTACGCTACAGCACGTAAATGTTCACGCACACTCATATATGTATATGGTACATACAAAAAAAGGTACACGGAGCTGGTTCCCTATTTTCTTCATCGTATGAGCTTTAATCTGTTACTAATCAACAAGTATTATTCTATTTAATTGGTTAAAGGAAAGGCACTGTTCATTGTAATGGCAGCCGTTACATTCGACTTGAAACTCGTCGCTCCTGGCTTAACAACTGTGCGTGTCTCGACGACATTTTGTTAGATAATAAAAACAGATTTTTTTTCCTAATCCGGTAAAGCCTGCTCCTCTTATAGCCAGATTGCAGCTAACGTAAATAGATCTATCTTGGTGATGAAAGTCTGAAAATTATATTGACCTACTTATATAAGCAGTTGTATTTTGACCAAGTCAACGTTTTGCGGTCCTTCAGGATGATCTTTTACTGCACTTCGCAGCTGGGGACGAAAGTCGGTTCTTCCTGACGTGGAGTAGCCATCTAAACCCTGCTATCCTTAGCTCATCAAAGGATCTCCTCGCCGAAGCCACCGATCTCGAACTAGAGCTCAGGGTTCACTTCGCAGTACATCCCCAGCGTTGTGATTCAACTGTGAGTGATTTCTAACTCTCTTATGCAAACGCATTAATAGCAAGATTATGCGAGGTGCCGTAAAAGTCGTACAAAAAAATTTCGAAAACACCTACGTAATTTTTTTCATGCCATCAAATGTCTTGTACCTATCTGAATCTGAAAATAAAAAGTGCCAAGTGAGGTTCTACTCGAAATATAGACAAGTACCGAGAACACTAAACGTCAGAGGGCATGCAGAGGTATTATTAAATACGCTCTTATCGTAGATGGAAGCCGTCCATATTAATTACGTACCTGTAGGGAGTTTTGTGAGTGATGAAATATTACCTGACTACCTGTCGAACATAACGAATTTACGAGCTAATGCTGGTTGACGCAGTCTTCTTGCAATTGTTAGACATGATTAATATAACGCTTTTCGAAAAAACAACGAGTTGCATTTGTATTTGGCAAGTGGCTTCTGTGAAATTTCAGTTTAGACGAACAAATTAATCATATAGAACATTGATTTTCGTTTTAAATCTTCCACGGTGACCCCCCGTAGAATGAAGCAGGATGGCAAACGTTGAAAGTATTATATAATCGGATCACAGAAGCGGCCCCATCTCAATTTGTCCTTGATAGTACTAATGCGTTTTTCCAGTTTCGGAGTTTGCTAGAGTTTACGCTTTCTACAAGGTAGCATCTTTGGCACCTGGCCGTACAGTTGTTTATTGTCTTTTTTATGCATGTCATAAAGAAATAGTCCTTAATCTGAACATAACGCTCGTTAATTTACTATGAAAAATGCAATACAAGTAGACATCGATGTTAAAAAATTAGAAAAGAAATCAAGCTAAGCTTTACGAGCAGAATCATGAGGAATAAATGACGCATCGCGTGAAATTATCAGCTTTTCAATTTCGGGATTCATTTCCATTGGCCAAATATCATTGCTGGTTGTCGGAACACCGCGTACTCAAGGATAAACTGAGGTGCGAGGAAGCCATGCTACGTTTCCGTACCTTTCTCGAGTCCAGAGGCAGTGCCATGAGCGAATCCTCGCCGCATTTGCACTATTACGCACTGCCTTACGTCAGTAAACTGCGCGAACACCAGACGTTCGGAAGGATCTTCAACGAGGAATGGCTAGAGACACTACGAAAGCGATTGGAAAGCTTCATAGATGATGCGTTTCATCTGGTCGAGTTGAATACGGCTAAAACGAAGCCCTCAAGACTATCGTACCTCTACGTGAGTTACTGACTTGATGCAGTTTCCTTACTTGGCACATTTGTCGTTTGTAACATGTTCTACCAAGAACTGGTGACCATATGACATAATCGGTTAACTAGATCAAAACTAGTAGATCAGGACCACAGGATGTTACCGTGCTAAACTAGCAGCTTTGATCGGTCTAGAAGCTAACACCATGATTCATCTACTCCTCGCTTTGTATTTATGTAGAAGTACTTCGAAAAGTAACCTTATTATTACCTTTCAGCACTGTGCGGACATCGAATTGAACGGTAACTATCAAGTTATGGGACCAGTCACGTGTAACAGTCAGGCCTATGACAATAAGCAAATGATCATAATAGTAAAGGAAACCTTACTGCCGTTTCTACTATTCCTTAATTCGGTGTTAGCAATCAATGTCGTCTAGTGGCTCTTTTGTCCTAAAGATCCTGTGGTTTAGAGATGTATAGCTGTCAATGTACTGTATATGCGCATGAACAGATATTCGCGCGGAGATGTCAATTTTGGAGCGTCGACTCGCCGAGGCGCTGGCACAAAACTCTCTAACGACCCGACAGCTTCTCCGGCTCGAAGAGGAACATCAGCGTCTTATGAGCGTCACTGGCGAATTGATTAGCGCGCTCGAAAGCGCCATTCAAGGACGCACGGTTGGTGTCTTAAGAACTTTTGTAACTTTTGATTAATAATTATAATAACAGATCATAAAACCAAGCCTGACATAAATATGGCTAATGTCCAGCGAGAAGTACGATACGTAATTAAGCGACAGCATCGACTGAGGCTACACAGGCACAGCTCCAAAAATTACCTCCATAAAGCTAAACAGAGACAAGGAAAAGGTGAGCGTTGGGTGTGCTCTTTGAAGCACTATACGAAATCGAGCTGTCCAGAGCCGCAATAACTTTGTTGTTTACCCAGGTGGACATGGCTAATATCCTCGATTACTGCGGGAGGGAGGTGCCCACACTTCTCACTCAAATCAGCAACAGGACTGGGGTTGGCAACAAATTCGGTCTCGATTTTACCGATGAAATAAAGGTGCGTAACCTAATACATTGGTAACGGTTTGATACGATCTGCATAACCTCAAGACCACAGGCCTTTCTCTCTTTGCACTTAACAGATCTAGTTACAGGTCCCAAAAAAAGGTCAGGCAAATACTTGTCTGAGACTATTCTGTTGCGTACCCATTTTGAGTGTCATGCTATTACTTACGTGAGCCGGCTTCGGAGGAGTATCGACACTACACTTCAAAGCAGAGCAACTCTAACCATCGTTTGTGAACGTTCACGGACACTAAGGACCCTTTGGGACTCTGGGAGCACGTGGGAATATTTATTATTTCAACTTAATTCAGCCAACATACATTTAGCCCTTTTAGAAAAAATGTTTGTAGGATTTAGGGCTGAGGGCAGCGGTCTGTGCTATACGGAACAGGATCAAAGTCGTGGCTTACGATGAACTTTTCCCCTACCATCTGGTCCACTGCGAGCCCTGTTTGCAACTCTTTGTGATTTTTGAACCACGGCAGATAGAAGTCTGCATAAATCTAACGGAAATCGTCATTATTAGCCGCTCTCATTTAAAAACTGAAGTACGAATTGAATTAACGACTTCATTCTTCGAACGGCATCTTTTGATCCAGCGGCGGATTTGAACGGCGGGATAAATAAGGCGTCGGATTTATAATCATGCGATTCCAAGATTTTGGCCCTTATCGAATAGGCTACCTTATCTCTATTCTATTTGGCAGTAACAATAAATGGCAGCGATGAATGGCTATAAATTTCAAAATGTCTTATATCCATGCGCTTCTACTATCCGAAACCATTACTAGTTTGCGGAAGCGTATGAGAAACTTTCTCAAATCACTTCATAGCATTGTATTATGCTGGCAACCGGCAACATACCAGCACAGGAGTCCTGTTAAGCTCCACGTTAAAAATAAGAAAAATTACCGACATGTAATGTTTTTGGTCTCTTGACGGTTAGTTCTTGAGGCTCCCTTAGCGTTTACACGATGGAATCTACCGCCCGATACTTTTCCTATGCTCGTGGTCGGATGCGCGGCTCCTTTGATTGCGATCAAATACGTGTTATGTTTGTTGTGTAAATAAGATTCCTCAAGAACGGCGTTCTTGATTGTAAAGAGAAAAAAATGCCTCGATCAAGAAAATCTTTAGTAGCCACTTCTCTTGATAAAATCGTTCCCGGGTCGGAGTTAGAGGAGACCGCGTTTTTTCCCCTTGACGGCCAACTGGTCGCCGGCTCCGAGGTACGTCCATGGCTACGCCTGCTAGTTAAAAGGTAACATAGCCTCCTCCTGATGTACTTTTGATATAGCTCAAGTCCGCCACATTGGGTAGTGCCCTCTCTTTAAGAGCCAGTACAGTTCCGCTTTCGAATGCTCTTGGACCGTTAGCTTACATGTGAAGATAGTCTCCACCTGGCACAATTCTGTTATCAATTTGAACGCGTTCTTCGAGGCCGCGTAATGGAAACGCTCGTGAAAGATTCGCTGAACGAATGCTATGACGGAGGCAGAGTGCACCTGATCAGCTGTATCGGACGAGCAACTAACACGGCTTCAGCAGCGATCTTTGTGAATGTTTATTATTTTTTTCTGAAGCAATACTAGTATTTACGAGGCATTATGACTTCAGCTTAAGCTATTCCTGTCTATAGAAGACCGATCAAATGTGTTATGTGTGCTACCAGCCGTGTGTACACGATGTCTCTAGTGTCTGTTCCATGGTACAGGATGTAGCAGACGTTGGAACGATATGGAAATAACTAGTTTGTTTATTGTAAAGTTTTCGAAAGTCTATTGTTGTTAGAGGAATGGCTATTAGACTGTGTTTTTTTTCGGTGTCTCACCTAATTCGGTGGTGAACGTAAATGACCAACGTATGTCTATTGGGAAAAACGTAATTCAGAACACACATTTTACCTTCGAATGATTGTTAAGGGTGCTTTCATGCTCACTTAGTAGTAAAAAAGCTGTGGTCTCCCGAAGCGAGTCTTTGGCACTAACTGACTGTAACAGGCAACCCTGGTTACCATATGAGATGTGTGAGGAACAGACGAATTAATTATTTCTCTGCATGAGTCGCAAGAAGCTTGTCCTTACCTCTGCTTGAATTTAATTTGTGCTGAGCTGTCTCTGAAAGAAACAACGAAATAAACCTACGGCTGGAAAGAGGGCATAAAGTGAAGTCATGTCTACGTTACAATTTCTAACGTCCGAGTTTTACAACAACACGCAAAACCGTATCTTATGCTGACAAAGAACGACTCGCGTGTATAGGGTCTCGCATCATAGAATAAACCGATTGAGAATTCTATACGCTTTCTAATTGTTATGCATGTATCGATCAAGGTAAACAATCAGTTCCTTAAAAAAAAATCCAAAATTTCGCAGGCGATAGATATAACGGAAACCGAAGATAAACCACCCCTGCGACTGGTTGCCTACGAGCTAAACTATCAGCTTATAAAGAATGAATTACTTCGAGGAGATATGGATACGAAATGCCGTCTCATCCAAGCTTTAAGATGGGTGAGTAAACTTAGCGTGGGTATCTCGGCTTGGATTTGACTGTGCAACTTTAAATGCAATGAAAACAATTTTAGACGCCAATTAGATAGTAACACTTTCAAAATATAAAATAATAAAATACATTTTCATTTATTACTTACAGCTTTACCAAATCTTATAGTAGATATCCAGTAGTTGGGTGCAAAATCCTCACTAGTCACCACTTACAACAAACCTTATAATGATATCATTACGAATACTCGACCCATGATGCCCTGCTGAACCGGACACTTTTTTAGATAATTCTTCTATTTAATATTATATTTTCTCTTTTCTTAGCACTGCCAATGAGATCTACATCGATTTTGAAGACTTTTTACAATGTATAGTAGAAGAAAAATGCCACTAAGGTCGTGACTCCGTGTCATTCTTGTTTCTACAAAGCGTAGCAGGTCTTTGCCTGCTTATAAAGCCTATTGTTAGGCCATAGGCCAGCGGTAAGGCAATTTGCTTATGTTCCAAATATGGCCCTGAATCGTGCCGTAATATTTGAATTAACAGCCCCCCTTTACTAACCAGTATTAGAGTAAACAACCGTTAAAGTCAAAAAGTGGCCTAGAGTTATGCGCTCTGACGGCACGTAAACAAAAAGCCCTAATTCTGTCAAGTCCCAGTATTTGCGACAGGCCCTACAGCTTGGTAATGAGGAACACTCAAAAAGTGTAGAATATATTTGTGACCTATTATAGCTTGACTCTCTGGACATCCAACTCGTATATGTGGCCCGTCAGAGTTCATTCTATATCGTTGACATTTCAATACGAAAGATGGCACCATCGGCATGGTGATATCGTTGGCACGCCCGTTTCATTTTTATCACTTGCAAGCCGTGCGTGCATATTTAGGCTCATATTCAGCGCTTGGTCAGCAGACGTTGAGTCCCCAGCGATCCAGCTATATAGCGAGTCGAGTGGATTTTATGTATTGCAGAAGTTAGGAACTACCCGCTGAAACCTTGGCCAATATAGATGCGGACAGTACGTCGCAGTCCTTTGAATGAATTACCACTTATCCATAATATTATTGCTTCGTTGCTCTTATAATTGTTGTTATCATTGTTATTTTGACAGCAACTGACAAAATGTAGAAGCCCGGAAAGGCGTCATTCAACCCTGATGGCGTTCATTTCGCACGACCTGCTCGGGTGTTTCAAACGCCAGTCGGAGTATGCAACGAGGTCTGTATAGAAGTATCAGTTCATAAGTGACTAGAACTGGGGTTCAATAACGTGAACAGTATAGAAATAAGTTTGTTTATTAGACAAAGTTACATAGTTTTGAAATCGCGGTTGACGAGGGTGCTAACAAATCAACTCTGCCGATCGATCGATCCGATTTTTTTCTATTTCCATCAGACGACTGGCTGCCAGCACTTTCTATCGACACTTTGACTCAAACCTAGATCACCACTTGTCCTTACGGTTTTACACACGTTATGCCACCACGCTATTACGCATAACATTAGCGTTACACATTTGCTATATATTTACCTCGACACACTCATAACTGGCTCTATATCAAACTATTTTAATAAAACTATTGATCTCAAATTGAAAAAAAACGAAAAAAATCGACACGATCGACTTAAATCAGATACGGTTTGACGCTGACAGACAGAGAGAGAGAGTTCGGTACTTATATAAGTTATAAGTTCGACCCACAAAAAAATTAATCGATAGGATGCTAGCCTGCATTAACAAGCTGTACGTTGTCGAGGGCTGACGGTCTCTTTTTAAACTATCAATCTTTTTTCAAGTCTAACTACAAATCTACAAGCGTATGTCGATGAACACAAGCAATACCCTTCAATTCAAATATATACGTATATTGGAAGCTCTCCGCTTCCTTCACTTTGAAGTTGATGGCTTCCATCGAGCCACATATTACTTTTATATAGAGGACGGGATAAAAACACTTCGTAGTTTAAGCACTTTACGTTCGTATCTAATTTTTATTATTTTCTTTAATAAAAAAAAATTATACTCACGCAATGCTGTACAGAGGCGAATCTGAGTTTGAGAATTTTCAGTCATGGCAGCATTTGCACGAAAGCTATATATGACAATGACAATAGGCCGTCTGAGATGTCCATGAAACCAGGCATCCACGGACAAGGTGAACGTATGTACTGTAAAGTACGCGTGGCAGCATATAAAGGTACCTAGCCCGAGTCTAAGATGTCTGTTCATGAAGAACATCTAGAAAAGAGCATAGCATTTTCCTTGGAGAATTCAGTGAAACAGCGACGTCCACAACAACAACAACTTGTACATTTGACCGACGCGTGCTTCCAAGCGGGCACAGCTTTTTGCTATGGAAAAAGCGCGAGACGTAGCTGCGGACAGTATATATGCTTGCGATATATATATATATATATATATATATATATATATATATCTGTACATCGCAAGTACACTAAATGCAGTCAATTTTTGTTGCTTCATACATCAGTATGTATTTTAATGTATCTAATGTACTTTGAACGGACAGATTACTGCATCTGCTGCGATCACCTTCGAGCAAGCTTCAGCAGGGTCTCTGCCGACTTCTAAATGCGTTTGCCTCATTCAGAAAGGGTCGCGCCTACCTAGCACGAAACACTCAGCTAGTCGTTGTCATGGCAGACGCTCTTGTCCACGAACAACTGGACAACACAGCTCGTGATATGATTATCGCTTCGTTACAGAAGCTTAGTCTCAGGTCAGTGGTTGGGAACTTAGTCAGCATGATTATGATCCATATCGAAGCAGCCTTTAGACGTATAAGCGAAACAAGTCAGAATTTTTTTTCTTTTTTATTCTTAAGCGTTTCTGGCAGTTGTAGTTACGGCGCCCAATAGTACACACGTTGGTATCGGTGCTTAGCTTCAGCGGATATCGGTTTCTCAACCAACCGAGGGTCTAGACCCAAAATAAGTTCAAAATTAGTTAAGCTAACGTTCGTCAGGGAACTCGACCTTCAAACAATTATTTCAAAAAGCAATTATAAATATCTTATTAAGGGACGAATGTTTTTTTATTCAATTTCGATCCCTTGCCCTGAGACACCTTTACTGGGATACCTGAAACCTGACAACTGGTAATTATAACAGCTGCTGAAAAAGGGACAGTTTAGATGCCCTAATTAAATAAGTTCTTTTTCGACAGCCCAGACAGCTACCACCGACCCCTTAACGAAAGCGACCCAACCAGGGATCATCGTTTGCTTTTAAGGTCTCCAATAAATCCACGCATAAGAATAGTGCGTGGAGGGGAATCCCTGTAAAATCTTCAGAAATAGCGATTATGATCTTTATGGCGGGATTAAGCACGTTCAACGAATTAGGGCATTTTGGCCCCTAATGTTCTGTCGTTAGAGACTTCATTACAGCAGTAGTAATTGAAGCACGAGATCTACATACTCAAAATAAAAACCCATTTAAAACAAGCTTAGAACGATCCCAATATTGCGAAATATTTGACAAAGATGAACCTTTAGAGGTCGAGGCCTTATATTGGCTGGCTGTTCTAGACAGAGATAAACTCTTTGCTGTACATGCGGAATGGGGAAAAGTAGGCCCACAGTGAAAAAAGACTGAGGTGTGCAAGTAGAAAGGTAACAGTTATAAAAAATAATGTGACAATTCCCAAATAAAATAAGCAACATCCGCATTAACTGAAAACTTATTTTTTGTTATAGTAAACAATATACATTATTGAATAGCCAGAAAATACGCTCTATGTCTACAAACTAGGACAAAACAGAACGGCTTTAATGGGCATCCCATATTTAATTCTGTAATTAAATGTATCGCGTGATGACGTCATTGGTTTTAGGCAAATTATTTAGGTCGCATATGAAACGTTACTTAAAACTCCGCTGGAATCAATTTTGAGTCATTACTTCGACAAACACAGTGCTAAGGCCGCCATAATATCCCAAACGTTATTTAAAGGAATACAATACGGTTACTATAAAGGTACTGCGACATGAGGAATACACCAAATAGAACATTGGATTCGGTTTGTTTTTATCAATAGTCCGGTCTCTCAAGCTATGCGTTGAAACACCAGCGAAGCGTGTTTATTTATGGACTGCTGTTTCGGCATTCTGCAGGCGACCGCTGGTAATAATCATGGTTGACAGTGGTACAATGGGATGGCTGCTGCGAACGTTGCCTGAAGGTCAAAGTTGCGATGTAAACTCAGAGGTGCGGGGCAAGGGTTTAGGACCCTACGGCTTCGAGTATGCCGCTGCCCTTTTCATGAATCTTTGTCTTAGCCCACACGGACGTCAGGAATGTGCCAAGCAGCCAGACGTCACACTCGACGTTATTATGGATTTATACGACCGTAATTTACCAGGTATGAATATCTACTTATATATATATATATATATATATATATATACACTTCAGCGGACTGTTTGTTGTAGCGGCATGCATTTATTCGCTATTCTTGGTACCAGTAGAACACCAGTTTTCTTTGGAATAAAACAGTAAGTTCATCGAGGCAAAAAATAGCGTATCGTTTTCAGAATTTTATCTAAGACAGGTTGTTTTTATGTCCACATGGCACGAATCCTTACCGAAATTGTGACTATCTGTTACGGCCGAAATCACCCATGATGTTGGCAGTCTTCACACTTATTTCTGTAGGATCTGAAGAAAATTTCCATGGAAAAAACGGGAAGGTTGTCAATAGCAAGGGCCCAAAAATATATCAAAATGATTCGAAAAGCCATTTTTGATGCACTTAGATACCTTATATGGAATTTTACGGCCAACCATTTTGAAGGGCGGAATACTAATTGTCGATTGATTGAGTCGTTCAGGGAAGATTCAACGGTTAGTTTTTTTGAGATTTTCTGTACTGTTTTACACTTCTGGACCCTTTGATCGCTTGTTTTTTGAGGGTTTTAACATAGTATCAGCTCAAAATTTAATTTCGCTGAAATTTCCCGTACGTAGCATATTTGAAGGACATTTTTTCAAGTTTACAATTACAAATGTCGCTTGGCACATTCAGTCCTGTTCAGACTGAAGAAATAATATTTTGAAAATGACTGTTGTGGTTCCAATCGTGATTTTAAAACGTAATAGCAATAAACGACGGCTATATTGTACGTGATCACTACAGGTTCGTCCGTAACTCATGCAAAAAGGACATGTTGAAATATGTTGTTGTTTAAATGCACTCGTTATATATTGCAGACTCTCTACAAAATTCTCTAGAAAAAAAACGACCAAAACAACAGTTGGGCGACTGATCAGTGTAAAAACAAGTTTACTTCTTAGTAATAAGACGTTGAAATTCATTTCCGCAGCGCTAGGGGCAACACTGAAGTTAGAACTAGGAGGCTGTAACTCCGGCCCAAAACGAAATTGTTTGAATCATCAACAGAATAACAATCTCATGTCTGTCTCGTCATTTATTGTAGAGATACTTATGTACTTAAACGGAGCTCTCTACAGCCTCATCAGCAATTCAACGCTTCTGCAAGAAGCAAAAGCGCGGATATTCAGCGAGAAGCTCCGAAAAATACAACAGGGATCATCTGATGAAATTTCCCATCAGATCGGGTGCATCCTCGAAAAGCTGGAAAACGCCGACTCAGCGGAGGATACGAAAGAAAAGGACAGCGGAGATGAGAAGAATATGTTGGAAGAAGATGAAACAGCCGTACAGGTAATCTTGATTTATTAAGGTATAGTGTAAGACGGTCACCTTGCCAACTTTGTGTGTAGGATCATATGAATTATAAGAAATAAAGCTGACTTCTAGTTTGTTTCTATATGATACTTCAGGACGATGAAGTCGAGACGGAAATCGATCAGGGCGAGCCGTCATCAAGAGGAGATGCGCACAGCGGAGAAACCCTTCTGTGGAAATTGTATACTTTACCAGGCGCGAAACTCAACGTAGCTCATATTCCCGATGGGCAGCGACGTTCAATCAGTACAGGCTCACGAAGTAGAGGTCGGCGACAAGCTCAAGCCGCTAACCCGATGCCTCATGATGGAGGCGATGAAAGAAAATCACGTTTGTCCGGCAGAGAATCTTCGTCACCTCCTGAGTTTCCGGCAATCTTGAAATTCGTGAGAAAAGCTAATCCTTTATGAGGCCTTTTTAGATACCTATAGATCGAAGAACAAGTAATTTTAATGTCCTTCAAATGTGTGAAGATTTCCTCAACTGGAATACGGAAAGCTACGTAGCCGATATTGAGAATGCCTGACATTTCGTTGTCTTCATTAAATTTTTCAAGGATTTGATAATTTAACACCAATTCCAAAAGTTTGTACATTAGTATCCGTGTTACTACTAGTAACCTAGGATTAGGCTATTAGTATTAACCGGAAAAATAAGTTGCTACTTCGGGGCCCAAAACGGTCTAATGCACATGTCTATTTTTATACTTTTGCAATGCTTCAGATGGCGCACTCTACTGGTGATCGCAGTCCCCTCAACGTTGCTCCATCGGCATCAACGGTCAACGTGCTGCACGTGGCGCCTGCCGCTAGAAGCATCCCAACTACTGCTACTGTAGCAGATAACATAACGTGCCCAACTCTAGGCGGTTCTCCAAGCGAAACTGGGCCTGAGCACGTGTGTCTTCCGGAGATTCTTAATAGTCCTCAGGCATTGGAAAGTCTTCAGCCGGAGGCAGTGTTTGCTGCACGACCGAAAGTACCTCGAACGCCTGAAAATAGCCGAAGATAATCCACTGTTTTTCTTCTTCCATTGATATGACAATTTATAACCGTGGTCGGCCTAAGACTGACTTTAAAGCGGCTGACGGAAGCAGAACGAATAGCCCCCGCATGGCGTATAGAAAATTTAAATTATACAATATATCTTCATCAAACTTCATCAAATGATGCGCTGACCTCATATTATGAGATGTTTTTTTTTTTTTTTCTATCAGATACGTTATCAGTGAAAGAGGGATGTAATTTTATTGTCTGAATCTTGCAAGATCCAGCAGTTTGTCCTGTCTTCACAATCGTAATTGCTTGATTTTATTTCGAGCACCAGAAGCCCGTGTGTTGTCTTATTAAGTGAGTTATTCCATTTCCGAACGTGTGATTATATTTTACCTAGAAATAAATATAGTTCTGTTGTTGTCCATTTGATCCGACATCGAGGCATTTTATCTATAGCAAACCCCTGATTAACTTTACCAGGTTTTTCTATTATTATTATTATTAATATCGAAAAATCTCAGAGTGGCTCCGCCACTTTCCCGCTATCCGTCGCTTTCAGGTTCGTGTTCAGATTAATCGACACGGCTAGTTAAAGCTTTGTTAGATGCAGTTCTAGCTTTATGTAATAAGAAAATACGGATGGATAGTTTTGCGTCCCTACGCGGGTATGCGGGTAACAGGGTAACCCTTATTAGGGTATTATTAATGTACTGTTGTTAGACACCTCTGGTGATTACTGATAGTCTAACTAATAAACAAAGTCGTATTGGTAATTACGATTGAATTGTATACGATACCCATCACTAGCATTGAACACTGGAAACACATCGTCGAATACTGATATCACAATGGAGGTTGTGTTGGGCTTTAATTTCTTGGTGGTTGCGACAATGAATTCTTTTTTCTAGTTGCTTTCACGGTTGCTTCTTTTTTGGCAGACCTCTGCAATGAAGGGGCCAAACAAGATCTGTATTCATCATTCTATTGCTAGAATTTGTACTGGAAAAGTCACGCTCAGATGTCCTGTTTCTCCAGTTAGTACGTAAATATAATACTGCTGCACCATCGTAAGGACCGACCATGTAAACAGCAGGGTTATCGTGATGAGCCACGCCCACCTATTTGCGTGGGAGTTTGGACAATAGGACCGGTTGGGTATACTTATAGACAAAGACTGAATTAACAATTTTTTCATATTTATTATGTGAGTAGTGTTTGCTTTGTACATCACGTAGACCTTACCAACAACGTATATACTTTCATTCATCTTGACGAACTTCGTTGACGATAGCTATTAATTGAAAATGATGTTATATCTGTACTTTGCTATCACAAGTTTAGCTATCTGTCGTGCAGATCTATCGTAGCGCGCTATAATAGCCCGTAATGCACAAAAATGGCTACCAGGTCTTGATTTTTGCCTCCCTGTTGTTTAAGGAGTGGACGGAAAACAGAAGTTTCATTCAGTCCCGTCTATTCGTGCAACGGAGGTGCTTACTCAAGCCAAACTGTCTTAACGGTTTCATTTTCCCACGACTTCTACCGCAGCCGCTATTTAAACCAGCAGAGGGACGGCAGAGACTATGTGAAAGGACATAGATTTGCTTCCCGCAGCAATACCGGCCTACTGACCACACGTTAACGCAGCTCGTTCAGAATACTTAAAGGACGGTCGACTGCTCTTGCACCGGTCTCTTTCTAAACTCGGCATGCATGGACCGGGTGTCACGAATCGTGAGTTGCGTAGTAATAGTATTTTTAAGACGTCCTTGTTTTTGCGCCAACTACATACAAATCTTGGGCTATTCGAGCACACCAGTGGACGCGGCAGTACCAGCCGTTTTGTGTGGACTGGGAAACGGACCACCTCTTGTCCTTAACGCTGCTTTGTAGTTTGGCCCTTGTCGTATCGCAAACTTAGCTCCAAACAAACAGAGACCCGTAAGTGAGCAGGATAGAATTACATTTCCTGGCTCGCAAAAGTGGGAGGAAAAATAAAACGTGATAGCAAAGGAAATCCTAAACTGGGGTAATTGCAATTTTCTCCTCGCACGAGAATTATGGGAAAAACTACAAGTGATACAAGGATCGATAAGTACTGATCTAGTGGTTTAGACACAACTAAGACAAATGCACCCCGCTAAATCATCCTAAGGAGGAGTAAGGACAGATCTAATTTTTTTTTGCAAAGAAGAACATAGGTTTGTTGATAGTAGATTTGGTCAACGGCTAAACCGAGCATCAACTATAGGTGTTCGTTCAAAATATATTTCTCTTAATGTCTTTCTTAATTGGAATTGAGGCAGAAGTCTCCGTTGGAAAATGCTTCATTTCGTTCATCCGCGCCTCGAGTTCTGCTAGCGATGCATAAATATCAGACAATTTGTGTACATAAAAACTATTAGGATTTCGCTTAATTGTCTTTGTTTTAGAACGGAAAATCTTTCAAGTATCTAATAAACACACTGTCTACTCAAATGCCATAGGCAAGCATTTCATGATTAAGCACAGCAGGTCTTGAAGATAGATAAAATATGACAGTTCTTAATGGCGTTTCTGTAACAACATAGATAAGCGACTTTACGTAAAACAATAAGCAAGTACGTATTGATAGGCGCCAGTCCTGGGTCTTGTTAGGCGCAACGCTGCTGGAATAGGTAGTAATTTAGCTACCGTATGGTAGTAACGTCATAGGATATCAGGGTTCTATGAACGAGCAAGGTAAATAGTGCTATTTACATATAGTCGATACATTGTATCCAGTACTATAACTAGCCTGAAGATGTTTGTATGTTACTAAATAATGAACGATAGAAGCCGAAGAACAAAATGTGTCGTTCAGGTGATCAAAAGTGACCCCTTTTCATTTTCGGGAAGTGGTAAAACGGAGGGTTATGATCCAGTTATTAATAGTTCATCACATCAGCGTTATTACAAGGGTCTAATAAAAGTTATTTATGACATCGTAAATGTCTTATACGGGTCTTCGTATCTGTCTCTAAGCAAGGAAACGAAGGTCATCTTCGTAATGGTTGTTGTTCCCGCATGGAGCATCGGAAAGAGCAATGTCCAAGATCATATTAATAAGATCTGGTGAGTGTTGCAGCATACTTTATGGCTCAGCCTAATAATACATGCATGCTTAGCTGAACTAGAGCTTAACGATATGTGACAGCGTGCAGAATGATGCGACCTGCTATCGTGACAGTTCGGGGTATCAAACAAACAGGGGTTAATTTGTAGGCGTTTCAGGCACGGATCACTTCGCAAATAGCGTGACTTGACCTAATTAAAAAAAATGCTGACTGCTGCTTTCGGCCTCGACCTGAAACGACTGTAGACCCGCACCAAATGCCACTGATAAGCATATCTTGTACGATGGGCAGTTGTCCTAGAGTTCTTCTTGAAAATTACTTCTTTCTCATGCTACGATTCTTTAACATTAATGACTGCGTAATAGCAACGTAACATTTCTGTGTCTCTACGTAATAGACAATTAGTATAACTGTGACACGTGTCTCGTATTAACATAAGATATTAGACGCAATATGATCTAAAAAACAGTCCTAAAAAATTGAAACTATAGTCGAATTTATGTAGAGGGTATGGTATAATTATAGAACGATAGAAAAGTAAGCTAGCTTACTTGCGTTTTATTAAATAATTGTCGAAATCAGGCATTTGAACATTGCGGGCCCTTCATTTGGTATCTTGAAAAAATTTGGTACTCTTGATTAACTGTGTACTATAGCACGGTACCGCTTAGTACTGCGTACATATTTACAGCTGAATATTATATCGATTTATTAATATTATAATCCTTAAGCTACCCGATTCATGAGTTTGAGCTAATATATTCTTAAGATACTCGGTGGTCGTTAAAACTTGAACATTATTTTTTAACGCAATCGAAAATCCGCACCCACTGGAGATTTAAAAAAAATTGTTTTTGAAAGCTGTTATCAGTGCCAACTTTACAGAGTTCCAGCGGATTATTTTCATTTACTGAGTAAAACAGCGAGCGAACAAACTCGGCCTGACGCATTCAGGCCAAGTGTAAAAAACGATCAGCCTAAAATGTCAACGCTAAGCATCCTTGTTAAAATGCAAATGCCGGTCTGTGGACTTACGCACTTGCTCATTGTTAGAAACAAGGGCCCGTAGATTCAGCAGCCTAATCCGGTCAGATCTGGCATTATCGGATTTTTACATATAATACCGCTGAGCACCACTTGTAAACCTGCAATAAAAGTTTTCTGCGTGAATATCTTCACTGCTTCATTTATTGCAAAATTGGACGTACATCTTACATAGCATCTTCATACGCCACTCGGAAAAGCCAAATTAACGCTTTCACAATAAATTTAGTCGTAGTATTAGAAAGGTATTTAAATGTATCACCGTGTAGAAATAGGTTATTTATTTGGTCGTTCGGTATCAAACGTTGCCTAAAGAACTTAAGAACTTAAGTAAGGATAATTCGTTTATTTCAAGCTTCTGTGCAAGTCTGAAGTACGAGAGACTATAAAGATAACTTACACTTAGTAGTTTTCCGAAATTTCTCCTTAAAAAGATGAATATTGAAAAAAGATAGTAATCTATGGAAGCCGAGTTTGGCAAGTGTGATCGTCGACAGAGTGTCTCTAAGCGTAGCTCCCGCATTTATCTACCTATAGCATCGTCGTGTAATTAGCTACTTAATGTTCTTCATAGCAGTAAATTTCAGCCATACTAGACCCAGTGGCACTCGAAGCCGTAGTGGATGGAACCTGCATTAAATCATCAGATAGATACTGTAAACCTTCGTCTGCTTTGGGTTGATGCCTAACCGGTTTAAGTGTATCAATTTACTGATGTGGCTGTTTGAAATTGCGGCAGATGTCTTACAAGTCACAATTCGGAGCTCAAATGGGTCGTTGTTCTAACGTGGAAGCAAACAAAGGTACATATCTCTGCGTATGTTTTCGGTGTACCCATTTTCTTGTATTTTACCAAATAGATGGAGGCGAACAGCTGTAGCATACTTACGTACTCTAAACCTGAATGTTAACACCAGTGGTTCAACTTCCATCGTAGCTTTTAAATCTACACTGTCAAACATTGAAGAACCCCATTTGACAAGAAACCCATTCGTGAGTTTGAAGTTTACTTCCCAAAATATAGAATAGTTCGAACCGAACGAACAGCTTACGGTGTTTTTAGTAGCAGACCTCTACAGAATGCAAGACTTGTACGGTGGGTCTTTGCTGTCAAAGTGTGTGTGTCGGGGGGGGGGGGGGGGTCGGAACTCATGCTGGTAGATTGCTCGAATTTTCTAATTTTCCATAGCTCACTACAGGTCGTCTGCTAAAAGCTTGAGTAACGACATGCAAATGAGCAGTCTCGTCTCAGAGCATCTCGAATACAAAAAAGTATCGTAAAATTTTGCATCATGAGAAAATAGCCCCGTTTTAAAAGATTGGATCAATGTTCCTACTATAAATTTAATAAATTGCGCTTTTTACGGGGCTCAGTTTTAATTGCTGCCAGTTTCTCGTTAGACTGGAGAGCCACTTGTTCCTTCTCGACTTCACTAGAACGCTACAGATACTGTTCTTTAAACCACAGAAAAAAAAACCGTACAACAATACGTTATCACTATAAGTTATTTATAGGGAACGACTTCAGAGCGATCTATGTAACTGTTCGCGTCATTGCAAATTGCTATCTGACTCCGCCCAAGTCAGGATTACAGTCATGTGAGCTGGATGCTCAGTCCCATCGTTGTGGTCTTACCTTTTATTGATCACTGCGGCCATCAGCATTCCTGCCCTTCTCTTTTGCTAATGTCAGCGGCTTCTCTCGTCTCTGGTGCTTTGTACTGAGAGCAGGAAAAGATGGATGCAGGAGGCTTCCGCAGATAAACCAAACACTGTCGAGACAGGACGGAAATCCCTGGTCTAGGTAGTGTCAGCCAGCGCACACAGGTGAGCGATCATACGCATGAGCGTTCCTGATGGTGATGAAGTGAGCGCATTAGTAGTATTTGTAAAGCCGTCAACGCACGAGCAGGACTTCGCTTCAGTCTTCAGCCAACACCCTCGTTGCATGCTGATGCCACGACCTGACTCAAGGCAAAAGTTGACGGAGGGCGGAGATCTCTAATCTCTCGAGATGACAGAAGAAAATATTTACCTTTACGACAAGCCTTCCCTTGAATTAACCCAAGGTCTTGACCAAGCGACGACTCGTCAAAGCACCCTGCTATGAGCCGCGCGCGTTTGTCAAACTGTTCGTCGCCAGAAGCGGGGCCAGAATGGTGTAAGAGAAAGCGACGAAAAAATTCAATCGCAAGCACCCGTATTCATCAAATAACCAGTGTAGATTGGCTCGTACAGGGTCAACAAGCCCGCGAATTTGTAACGAAATTCACTGCAGGAGAGGCAGAGTTTTCAGATGTGTATATATATATATATATATGTATAGTGTATTTTATTAGCGATATTTCATTTTATTCAGTTGAAAAGAAAGCGGTGCGGCCTCAGATGTCGCCAGTGGTGTCAGCATATAGTCTTTGTAAGTAACGCATTTTAGCGCATGGGGTGGAGAATACGATGATTATAAACGACTCCCTCACCAAAGCATTTGCAGGACGGCTTTGACGAGCTTTACCACATGTGATCTGGTATTGTCGTAGAGATGAGCGACCTTACCCCGTTTTTCGTGTCTTTTCGCACCGTTTATTCGCTGCAACTAGGCCGTATATGAGCTGTGTTGACCGTCTGTTTCTTTTCATGCAGTGTACAAGACGGACGGCAGATAATGGTCTATTCTGGGTGAAAATCTGGCTTAGCTTTAGCCTTCGGCGCATTGTCCGGAATCGCTCTTTCCTCTGACGTAACAATAACGACTCGTTATCTGTAACCATGCTACAACAAAGTATTTCTTTATATTTGCGTGTTCTTTAGTCAAAATGCTGGGAGGCAATGAGAAAACGTGTCTCTTTATTCCCTGCATTTATCCGAGGTCCCAATTTTTGATATAATTCCATGAATGAAGGATGCCTTAAGACAACCTGGTTCTCGCAGTCTATCTTTCCAGAAAACCGAGAAGCTGTTTGTGTCAATATGGACAACCGGAACGGGATGTACCCTCTAAGTCCGACGCGCTATTTTTCAACTTAGCAGACCATTCTCGAGTAGCCTCCGTGAACATGAGGTCTGAACCCTCACAAGGCACAAACACCTTTGATTCCTCCGGTTGATTTTTAAATTCGACAAAGGACCAAATAAACTAAATGTCGAAAATGCATTAGGAAGGTACACTGGATCTGAAATAAAATTCACCCCATAACGGAACTATAACAGGTGTATGAAAGGAAGAGTGCATTCAAATAATATATAGACTACACAGGACTATACATATATATATATATATATACCAGGCAGTACATATGGAAAGAAACCTTTGAAAAAACAAACGTTACTTTTTTTTTATTAGTTTACTTTTGCTCTAATTGAGGCAAGAAAAGTCAACAAACACATATTTCTATCAACGCCACACAAGAGTCCACGAGAAAATTCGTACGTTCAGATGCAAAAATTATGGAGCAAACGTGGTATATTGTGAACTTTCTGCATAGAATAACACAGCGAAGGCAAGGTATGGTCACTTAACCGCAGTAAAACAGCTAAACCATCTCTCCAGCACGTATTAAATTCACGGAAATCGCAAATTTGAATATCTGTTTTTATGGCTATCCCTAAGCGTTTTTTTTTTTCGCACTGAGCAAACGTATTGCTTTTATTAAATATAGTTACAGTACGTAGCTCTATCTCTCAATAAGGTACGTAGAACCTATTTTGTTGCACATAACAAGACACTGTGAAGCTAGCCTTGCTTCGAGACTATAAAAAAAATTGTTTATTTGTCTTTCAACTTTCGAAGTCATCATATTTTAAACAAAACACTTGACACATAGCTTACAAAATTGCTTCCTAAAATCAAAGTTCTTGAGAGCACCTCAATAAACGTGGCAGAGACACATTCAGATATGTATTTTTTGTGACGCACCACCAGATGTACAATTCACTATATTGCTATGCTTTGACAAAGGCGTTTACCTCACAGAGATAGAATGCTGAAGAGCACAACCCCCATAATGATTTTGAACTTTGAAGCTTGCCCAGGCTGTGATTGTAGCAGTTGTTATCCTCAAGCGAAACGAGGCACCCTGTATAATAGCATCATATATCTATCTCCTTGTGTCAAGTTGACCGCTGTTAAATACAAAAAGCCAAAATTGACCCGTCGTTGATTTACAGCTTACGCATTGGTAATGCTTCTGCTTTCCGCAGTTAAAATAGACACCCTGGGTCATTCGTTCGTTCGTTCGTTCGTTCATCAACAGAAAAGCGTTAATAGGTGTTTGGCCTGGTACGTACGAGTCATCTTGTGAACGAGGCCTAAGTCAGGCACGCCTTCGATTCATTTTAAATGTGTTGTTGCAGTCTAAATCTATGCTCGCTATATATATATATATATATATATATATATGAAGGGGAAGCATATACGAAGTTACTGCTGTTGATTTGAGTCCCGCAAATAATGGGCCAATGCGCCACCTTAATCATATGGATAAGAGATGTGTAGGGTGTCCTAAAAACGTATATATCGTTCAATGTACTGCAAAAAACTGGTTTATCGCGTATTCGGGAAGGCTCTGGAAAACACAGTTAATTTTATTTCCAAAGGGCCCGAGTATCTGTACACTATCAGTGTGTAGTATAGTGCCTTGGTGAAAACCTTCCAAACAGATAGCCTATCTCATCGAATACTTAGCCTGTTTCCCAGAGATGACGTCAATATATTTCTCTTCTGAAGGTAAGGTCTACGCCAGAAAAGCAATGGCACTGGAATACTGAAAGACCGTGATTAAGCAACGATGTATTGACCAGAACGGTTAGAATTCTGAACAACAGCGGCTTATGTCGATTTTTGTTCAATTCAAATATTGATTGTATGTACATAAAGGATTAAATAACAAGTATTCATCTTTGTTTTTAGGGTAAGAATATCCTCTTGTTAGTATTTGTATCGCGCATCTAATTTATCGATTAAAATCAAGCATTCTAAAAAAGCACAAGGTGTTACAGTATGCATTTACGAAATCGAAAGCTAGAATTGTAGTAAAAGGATCAGTTTGTAGCATAATGTGTTATACAGTCAAATCAAAAGTTTCATAAGAATAGATCAAACCTTAACTAAAGCCTCAGAAAACAGGCGTGCAGCAACATATACGTTCTATAACATATTTATTTAATTACCTGAACTTACGCCGTAGTGCCTCTCATAACGCTTGCTCAGTCTATTGGCCAACTTCGGCCAAAGATACAGAGCTGTCAAAGAGCGCAGGATTGATTCATAGCAATTGGCTTGGACCAGAGTTACTTAACATCGCTAATATGATGCTAGTTTTACATTGCATCCTCTATTGCTGTAGACCTATATTGGGTAGGTAACGCTCTGACCAGGTGAGCGCAACCAAGCTACTTACCTACTACAAAACGACTTAATGCGACACGGTGCGAGCGGCG
Source organism: Varroa destructor (assembly GCF_002443255.2). NCBI lineage: Eukaryota > Metazoa > Arthropoda > Arachnida > Mesostigmata > Varroidae > Varroa > Varroa destructor. The sequence continues at coordinate 28,606,509 of NW_019211458.1, read as the reverse complement.
CACCAAGAAGATCTCAGAAGGATCCTTACGGTTCTATAAGAGAACACATCATTTCAGTAATCAAAAACTGGCCCTCATTTAAAAAAAATCTCGGTAGAAGTTTAAGAGAAACAGCGTTAATGAAACAGCTTTCGCTGGTGTTCTTCTGTAATTAGTGCAATTTTATCATGTACATATATATATATAGAAGTATCGTAAAAAGGTTTTTCTATCGAAATATATGCATGAACAAACCTCGGATTAAGTAGGATTGCCTAAAACAGGATTTTAAGACACTTGTTTCGAGATGCTACGCGGACACCCGTTTCAAACTAATGTATTAAGCACTTTTACAGTAGAAAAATCATTGGCTTGAGGAATTACACCAAAACTTTGTTCACTTACAAGATCTCTGGAAATATTATGGAGGTTATCTCGGCGATGAGGTTTAGGTTTGGAGCTCTACCGTTTCCTGATGTTACGAGACCCTATCCTTTGTGCTTAACGTTTTATATCCTCCAGAGTGAGTAACTATTTCGTGAAATTATGTATATTTCGCTTTTCATTCATCCAGCCAGCCATTTGTAATTAGTCCTGATCGGTTACTTACCTTTGATAAATGCAAAAAGCTTATTAATGCAAAACTACCAATCTATAAATATCTAACGTTGTCGAACATATTAAATGGGTCAATAAGTAATTTTATGTTTCACCTGACTTACTTAAAATAATGCTAATTTTTGTCACCTGTCAAAGTAACTTATTAGGCTGTGCGCGGCCATCCTCTGCCGTGTGAACCACAAATGAATATCCTAATGACCGGTGGTCCAGCAATGAAAGGTATCCATAGTGCCGATTCGTTGATGGGCCCATTGTACTGGCTTTTGCTACCAATCGCTTGTTTGCCAGGCTACATGTAGGTGAACAGTTCTAATATGCTAAAGTTGAATCTAGACAATAAACCGGACTTGAAAAAATTCTTTCCCAGACTTTTCGGGGAAGGGGGCACCCAAAGCTCTCAAGAGTTCAAATTTTTCTAGCAAAACAACGTTACTAAACGCAGCTATTTGCTTCTTTAAGATCTTTGCGTTATCAATTATTTGACCCACTTTGACCCGAGTCACAAGTCCGCATTCATCGTATCGTTGTAATTTTAGGGTCTATAGGGGAATACTTGTTTCAAATTCGACGAAATCCCATGGATTACGCATGCTCAGTTTACCCGGCTGTAGGTATCTTTTGTTGTCGTTATGACTAATGTAAAGACTATTTCTAATTTTTATAGTTGTAACTTCTTCCCTATCGTGCAAGCAATCCATAGGAGCTTAGCAGCGAATCCGCTCATTTGAAATTGTTTCAATATTGACGTGCCTGATTGATTTTATTTCCAGTCTAACGTAAGCCATAACTGAACGGTTATGGGTTCTTCTATTTGCTCAAGTAGCCCCGTTCTCTCTCCATTGGAAACTTTACTTTGTGTTGATTAGCCCTTTCCGTCGTCCCAGTTTTCCAATTTAGCGACCATTGCATTACTACATTACATGTGTCTTACAACATGGAGAAATAGTTATCTAAGACCTTAAAATTGCCACCATAAACCTAAATACATTTTTCTCCGCTTAGGCGAGGTTTTGTAAATGATTACACCTTACAAACAGTTCCAGCCTGTCCAACCCAAAATTTAGTTTAGTAGATTTCGTTAATAAAGTGGCCCCGCTGAGAAGACGTGCTACCATACTACATCTTTTCATAGCCATCTTGCCTTTACGTCTGTAATCAACTTCGATTCATGTTTCCTATAAAATTGTCTAAAAAGGTCATTATTGCAACCTTCATTTTCAAAAAAAAAACAAGACTCGATTTCCATTTTTTTTTTTATTTCCTATGCTATGCTGGTCGGTAAACTGCTTGTTAAAAACGGCAAAGCTCGGTAGAAGTTAGAAAGAAATTATCCTTTAAAAAATGTTTTAAATATCGCAAATATTAGCGCGATGTGACCAGGGACGGTCGACCAATTCTACAGGCCATTTCTCCGTTATCCCCGTTAGCTTTCTCCCCGTCAAGAAAAGAACACGAGGTTAAAGGTTGATTTTGATGCTATTTTAGTAAGATAGAAATAGCTACTGGATATGTCACCAGCAGAGTAATTATGATCGCGTTGCCAACAGGAGCGCTATACGTAGTGTTATAGGTATATTGAGCGGTTTATGTTCGAATTCGCGCATAGGTAGACCTTTGTTTTGTCCTGGGAGCCAGCCATCTGGTGGAATACCTAAGGGCGATGCTGGACGTAAAACTCGAAACATAGAAGTATATTAATCATATCGTTGTTATCACTGTAATTTACCTATAAAATGGTTAAAAAGTACTGCTCGGTCTATGTCAACAAGCGATCTGTCGCATTTTCTTTGTGCTAGGATTGCTAAGCTCGTACTGGGCACACAAGTCTATATGGACCGAAACTTTCGATTATGACCTACCATGATACCAACACTAAGGCTCTAAAAGCTTCTGAACGCACATTATTACTCCTTATCCATCTTCTCTAGCTCAATTTCATTTTTAATTGTACAGGAACAATTCAGATGATAAGTCGGTAACATCGATGTATATATAATTAATAAATTTCTTGTAATGTTTTATGCCAACCACCCACCTATTGACGCTTTCCTTTACCAATCCAAAATAGTACTGCCCGCATTTTTGAAAACCATTACTTGTATAGCATTATGGATTAACGTGTCAAATAGCACACGTTACAAGCACAAAGCGTACGTAAACCGTAGTCCCATGCCTGTTATTGACGAAGACTATTCTACGTGCTTAAATAAAGAAACTAGATTAAAAGCACATGTAAAGCATAATGTATATCCTGTCTCTTTGTATAAATTTGAGGAAATCAATTATATTCAGTTACGTTCTTCGGATTTCTACTCATCATCATTGGTACATTAAGTCTGAACCAATGGAGACCTCATTTTTGACAATGGAACCCTATTCCAACAAGTCTCAGTAATTGGAATATATTTCAGTCGCCTCATGTAATAATGAATTACATTCTAAACGCCTGGCCTCAACATAGTCACTCGAGATGAAAAATCCCTTATTATGAGCTTATTTACGCAAAATTGTGGTATGTTTCATGTTGTACAATTATATTATGCTTTGTCGTTATGGTGCCGCACCGACGCTTTGACCAAGTAATATAGATATAATTTTATTTTCGTGGGTTTTGGCGCTCGTGTAGTAACGACCAAGTCTCGAATCGTACACAGACCCCCCCCCCCCCCCGGGTAATGGAGGAGATCGTCTGAAAGTAGCTGTCGAGTCAGCATAGTCTACAAAGTTGCCGAATAATGTACATTTATTTCACCTAACAAAAAGCACCCGGCCACTAATTTTGAGACCATCATAATTGTTCAGTGTACTATTAAGAAGTTCATTCGCCAATAATTAGAAGAGGTTGTAAGCCATCGGAGCGAAAGCTGGAGAATACGGTGGGTGTAAATAAGCTTCCCAATCAAACTGTTGCGAAGAGGCTTTGCTATGACAACCTTTGCGACGACTGTCGTATCGTCGTTCGAGTCTTCTTTGTCGCATAGCTTCGTTCGCACGCTGCAACTAGGTTATATATGGAATTTGTGGACCGTGTCATCCTTTTTATGCAGTGCACAGGGCCCTTTTAGTTCAATCGTAATCTAGTTCAGATAAACGTCTGACCTAACTCTGGGGTTAAGCATATATGTTCAAGCCATCCATATGTGGATGCCCGTCATAGTAATATGGAGACAACCGTGACAGTTCTGTGAAGTAATTTCTCATTGTAATTGTATGTGTTCGTGTACGCCGTTCTCAATTTATAGGGCTCCTAATTTTTACTAAAATCTCATAAATCAAATGTTTCCAGCTCATACCCCCTGCCGATTGAAAGGCATCGCGCCTCCGAGATCGATAAAGAAGAGCTTCGATAGTCAACTCCAGATGGGTGCATCTATCAAAACTTGACATTTAGCTAAGTTGTTTAAGTTTAGAGTGGTTTCTCACAACATGGAGTCGCAACATAGATATAATCGGCTACGTTAAAAACGTTACTACTTCAAAAAAGGGTATCGTGTACAATAGACAATAAAGAAAAAACAAAGGAAAAACACTTAAAAAGGTTTAAATTATTTGTTGATAGACACGATAAGCCAGTTTCCTCACAGTAGCTGAATCATATACCGAGCATTAGTTGACTTTAAAGAAAACGCAACTTTGAATATCCGTATATAGTGGTACTGAAGAGTGTTCCTTCTTCAAATAGATAAATACATTAATTTCAGGCAATCTAGATGTAACGCATAGATCTATCGCTTAATAGATTATATAAACTTGATTGTGTGATAGGTAATGAGACAACGTGAAACTGTTCTTAGTTGGAAAACTGCCTATAATAAATATACTACCAATTATCGCTTAACCTTCAAAATTGTTCCGAGCAGAATAGACTTTATATTTCCAAACAAATCTGTACTAACCGATACCACAAACTCGGTATCGTCTCAGAAAACCGAACACGGTCGTATTGTCCCAGCAATCATCAAAAAATACGCTTAAATATCATAAAATGTCAAGATCACCTCATCTGATAAAATATAAACAGTCCGGAACAACCCCTCTCATTCGACCTCTCATAACGAACTTGACATGACATTTGTCTTCGTAACGACGAAACGAGTGATTTCAAGCTTATGCAGCCTCAAGAAAGGGTCAATTTGCTCGCAAAACATACCATCGTTCACTTAAACATGTGTATGTTTTTTGGATAGGCTGATAAACATGCATCTAGTTGTACCTCCGGCATTGCCATCAATTGTTGCTACAAGCGGCTAGCTGATTTGAAGCGGACAGCGTATGTACTCAAATTTGTCTATGCTTGGCAAAAACAGATATATATATATAGGGGCCAATTTGGCCACACGCTTAGTCACCAACTGAGATTCGAAAAAAAAAAACTGTGCTTTCGAGTGCGCTGTTTTTGAGATTTGAGAAAAATGAGATATTATCCCAACTTCATGCGTTGGATCTAAACAACCAGGATCAAAGACCCATTTTTTTTGCCTGAATCGACTTTAGGTTATTGCCAGCTTTCAGGCGGCTTCTAGAAATCCGAGGAAGACTTCCATGTAGCACACCAAAGCATCTTCAATAGTTTTGAAATGGATATTATTTATCCTTTATTCTATCTCAAGGTAAAAATATCTTGATTTTAAGATTTGATCCCTTGATTGCAGTTAAGCCTTTTAACAGAACGGCGAGCCTTGCAGCATCAGTTTGTTCAAGTTAGACGTATGATAGAAAAGTTATGTATTATTGTTTACAAACAATGTATTATTGTCCTAAATTTCAAGTTGCGCGCCGAGTCTAGCTTCTACCTCTAGCAACAATGGTGTTTTCCCAAAAGGATTTGCATTTCCATTGACACATGCCAATCCTCCTTTAGTCCTTTTTAATGATCTGCTTTTACGCTACAGGTTTATTGTGGAGCCCCGAATTGATTCGCGGCAATTTATTTCCCAAACTGTGCCATCAACACAGGCATCTTCATATTGCACCCACGAACTGTAAAGCAAAGAATAAAAAAATAACGCTCTAACTAAACAAGCACTGCGGACGTTCACAGTGCGGTCAGCAGAAACTAGGAGATCAAGAGGGTCATGACATAACAGTTAAAGAGATTCCTCAAGGTTGTGGGGAATCATTGCAGTACACAATAAAAAGCCGGCTACTGAGTTTTTTTTTACAGAAAATCTGGCCGAAGGCACAACGTTACCAACTGCAACCCACTTTTCGGTGGTGTTCTTCCGGAACGACTGTGACTTCATCATGGAGACACAAATAGAAGATGGATATATAAGCTCTGTATTATCATAAAAAATAAGGCATTTCAAATGAACTATGATCGTCTAATGAATGATAGTTGATAATGCGCGGTCATTTCAAAACATCGAAATGTTTATTTGCTGTGTTTGTAACCTGGAAACCAATTTCCTCGAACAATTATACTACAGCTTTTGGATTATTCAAAGCTGGGGTATTCCTACATTTTTTGATAATAGCTGAAAGCCAATAATCCCGCAACATGTATCACTTCTTTTAAAATTTATTATAAGATATTATATATAAGAAAAAAGAAAGATATAGCAATCATATGATTGTATTGTATGTATCAAAAGGATGTTCTTTGCTAAATATGATAGGAGCCTTTATCTATAGTAGTAAGTTCGTTAAAACTGGCTTGTCTACAAAACTAATCGTGAATCGTTCAATGTCTTTCGTCTGGCAGATTCTAACTCTTTACCAGTAATAGGTGACGATAAAGCTCTTCAGGTTGGCCACATATTGCAAAAGTTTGGCAAAAAATTGCGCAGCTAGTAAATACAGAAGGCTTATTGATACAAAAACACTAGTTTGCACAGCATAACATTCGACTAGTTGAAAATAATTTTTTTTTTAGTCCACATATGGTGGGGTCTCAGCATCGACTACCAAAGTGATTTATCTGGCTGCCCGAGGCCTTGCTTCACTGTCTGGGCAGTGGTCGAATCTCCTGGCAGGTGAAGGTATTTATGGTGGCGATTTATTACTTCGCTTATTCTTCAAACTCGCGTAAATCGAAGCCGAGGTAATCCACGAACACAAGTTGTGGACAATAGAACCGGCGCAGAAAAATTTCAATCAAAGTTTGTCAGATTTTTCCGGACGGCCAACACCTTAGAGAATCTTAGAGGGATAGATAAAGGAATAGAACAGCTTAGAGGGAAGTGAAAGCTGCACAGACAAAAAGCTCTCAAATTAAACCCAGCGGGATCGTGGACACGCATATGGAGGAGTGGATGGAAAGAGTTACGAGGCTGAAGGGAGAAAAGCACACAGCAAGGGCAAAAAAGAATCTAAGCAACAACGAATGAGGAACGAACATGGTACCAGACCGAGGTAGTAATGGGGGTTAGAGATCGATTTTGGGAATAATTGAAGTAACCAATTATAAATCAGGATGCACGCCGAAGTGATGCTACCATCGAATTTGGCTTGCACTCGAAATCCCTAAGGCGTAATATAAATGGGCTTTTTGAGGGTGTAAAGGACCTGCGTTCTTATGCCAGTAGTATGCCTGAAAAGGATAGATCTGACATAAATGAAAATGCCAACTCTTGTAGCCATCGCAGCAAAGGCCACGTTTCGATCGGGTAACCCTCTGTGCCATTAGTAAGGGTACACCTCAACGTGATAAAATTGGCTTATCCAAAGCATGTATTTCCACGCGAGGCTTTGTTGCATGATTTACACACAAAGGGGACCAGTTATGACGTCAGTGCTCGCACAATAGCCACTTGTAATAAGGACAACCGAATTCCTCATGGCAGAGACCTATAAAAGTCTAAATATGGCTTCTCTATATCGACAAATATTTTTGTATAGTAGTAGTAATAAATAAAAAACAAAAACCCTCCATAAAGCATATGCACGAATCAAATTTGGAGTTAGAAGGAAAACGGTCAGTATGAATTTAGGCTGCTTACTTCTACTTACTACATTTAAATCCAAGAATTAACAGGGCTTGTTCAAGAAGCAATAGTAACCTTTGTAGCGGAAAACCTTATTTTACACCATTTTTGTCTACATTATTATTATTCAAAAGTCATAATAGCTATTTAAGGTGATTCGAGTCCTGTCTAAATAAAAAAAAAAAGCGAACATTATGTGACATCTCAATATAGCAATATATCTGTACAAAATAAATTTAGGAGACATGTTCTATCAATGGCATCCGCTAATGTTGTGCTTTGTTTTCGTAAGAACTCGTCACATTGGTGGCCTCGAAATCGGGTTATAGTCACGGTACGAGAAGCCTTCGACCCCATCATCAATGGCGTGCGTGTTCAACGTCACAGCTTGCTTGATGCGTCCAACAGCGTCGCAAAGAAACGCTCCTCGATTGACAAGGCGCAAATGAAGTATCGACTACTGCATATACGTCCTGCAGAGATTATAGGGGAAAATTCTGTTTTGCAGTACTTCTCCTGTGGATTCTAAAACATTTATCATTAGAACCTATTTGCGAATTGGATTATACAATACCTTGGAGTTCTCTGCAAAACGCTGATTTCAGAATGGCCCTACACAATTTAGCCTAACAAGCTTTCCTGAAAAAACAAAGCTCGCGCTTGGACTTGAGCATCAGCCCAATATTATCTTGACTTATAAAATATCGAAATTTACAAAAGAGAATGGAGCAAATTATAGATTGTCTTCTAATAACGATGAACGTTCATCTAAAGCGCATTGCGCAACAAACGTATTTTAAGGCGCATGGTATATAACGTTACGTTCTGCCAAATTCTGAACAGCGACACGCTTGTTCGCCTTTACAACTTATCGTGTTAGATAAAAAAAACGTTTTTCTTCCCGAAATGTGAAGGTTGTTATTTTTATTTAGTTAATTTATTAAATTAAATATTATAAGAATTATGATGTAACCATCGCGTTTGCATGATTCGGGAAAAATCGTACACACCCAGTGCCCTAAATAAATTATAGTTTCGTCGCCAGACGGTGCTAATAGCATCCGGTAATTAATAACAATTGTTTAATCATAACGACTAAGACACCATCACATCCGAAATGAGACGTTTATGTGTGTTAGCACGATTTTCTGCACGATACTGTGGGAGCTGTATTGGATAGGACCGTTTTGTTGAGCCTTTGCTTTTCCGTTAACTAATTTGATGAAGTGTCGATTATACTTCTGATAGATAACCCAAATCATTCTACCACAGGTGCTTTGCTTCATTTACCCGATTGTTTCATATCTAATAAGTCTGTTTTAAGGTGACAAAAATTTTATTGATGTCCCTCTCAGTCTACCGTAAGCTATAGCTCAATTCAATATATGTATCTTAATTGCCATTCGAACATATTGCTTTAAAACTCAGCTATCCTAATTTTATTATTTCTAGTTCCATAGTTATAGCTATCCTTCTACAAGGGTCTCCTGCCTGGGTATCCTATTATCTGGTCCCAGCTGTCCTGTGGCCACTTTGGTAGAATTACCAGCCTGTTGCAGCGCTCGGTTAGACATAACCTAACCTACGCTTCATTCGAATAACGTTATTATATCAGTCCCGTCACTCTGATGCAATGAGGCAGTCCTGCCTCTACTGGTAAGGCCAAAAAAATAGCTTTTCTGCCGCCCCAATTTTCCTGATATTTTTATTGTCCAATGCATGCGGTATCACAGTGCATATGGTGCGTTACCCAAAACAAATAACAGCATCGCTCGATTCTAAAATTGCCGATCTCAATCTAGATCAAATACAGGCAGAAAAAACGTTTTTCGTAATCCCGGTAGCCTGTTACGGTTGTATTTTCATTTGTCCCACTTTTACAGAAGTCACCATTTGATCGCAAAAACGTAAAAGCCATGTTATACTAAGCAAGTGATCATTTTCACGCTGGTTAATCTAAGATCATATTGCCCTGTGGTTGATGGCGTTTCTGATAGCGCTTTGATCACCGTACACGTATCAACTGAGATGGGCTGAAACATTTGGTACAGACCTATCGCGACACCAACATGCAGGCTATCGTAAAAGTCACCGCACTGGACACAACTAGTCTTTATCCGTTTTTTTTTTTAGCCTCATTGTATTTCTAAGCGTGTAGGAAAAATTCAGAGTGGGTAGCACTGAGTTAACACTAAAAATATAATGCATTTTTTATCGTTTTTCCGCTATAACTACCCCTACGGTTATAGTCTGTTATACTCCTTGCATTTACAAGATCGTAGATTGAAAGTACAACAAGAAGGGCACTAAGAATGACCAACATTGTCTATCTTTGTTTCTCGAAACATTGTGGGTTCAAACAATGTCCTATTGGGGATTTGTCGTAAATAGTTCTTGCAAACCGGTCATTGCACTTCTTCACCATCGTGCCTTCCCTGCAGGTTTTCCAATGGTCCGTCGACTCGATCGATTCGTGAAGATTGTAAATTCATTGTATTCGAGCGTAGATCGATTTTAAATGCCTGTCTACGCATGGGATTCTGGCCACTTTTTTCGATCATCATCTTTAAACAATATCGCAATTAATATTCAGTAGACACACAGTACGTCAGAAATACGTGCCAAAGTAACAAATGTATCCAAACAAAGATAATCCAGCTGGAATGAAGCAGATGAGCTACGAATAGAGTTACCACATTTTTAGTAATGTTTCAAAGTGGAGCCGACGAAGGCCGTTGAGTTGTTGCCCAATGAAGTCATAATTAAATAGTCTTAAGAGCACAACAAGTACACGAAGTTTAGGTGCTGGTTTATGCCCCGCTATTGATATATATGCTTGTTTACGTGCATACATATGTAATGAAATAAAGATTAAGTTAAAAGTAAAACATAACGCATACTCTGTTTTTTGCATTAATGAACCTCTCTCAAAAACGACTTTTAGGTAGGCACAAACACGTCGTCACTGGTACTTCAAGTGATGACAAAACTATCTATCTTCGATTTGTTTCATGATGTTCGACACATGTGTACAGCCCATCATTGACACGGAACACACAAAAAAGTTCAAATAGTCCTAACATATATTTATTGCTTCTACGCTCTCAGCTATTTCATCTGGGTGAAGTGATGTTCGGAACCATCCTTTGGGTATAAGATAAACTGGCATCGTCAGTCGAAATGCAGAATCTCTCACTAGTTAACCGCGTCGTCGTCGTCTATTGAAACAGAATTGTAGTGTACCTAACCGCGAAGACAAAAGGCTTTACAGCCCGGTAGACTTTCCCATTTCTTCGCGTTACCGATATGACTACGAGGTAAGGCTCTGACAAAGTAACGCAAGTAAGAGATGTTCTCTTCGCGTGGCTTTGATCTCGTATAGCAACAGCCGAAAACGAATTGTACTTAGACTTCCGGCGATGACAAGGTTAGTTATCAACTATCAACTTCATCATATTAACACAGGTAGTGATTTTTTTTTCTTTTTTTTTTTACAAGCTTGCGTGCTTCACTTACGTGATAGGCGAGGAATGGATAGAGATGCGCCTCAAGAATGGTTGGTGGCCACGCAAGACATCTAACCAAGACGCATTCGAAAAGGAAATTGTGTCTTTCCTATGGGTGTTTCCCGTAGTCCATTTACATACCCTACCAACAATGAAATTCTGGTTAAGACAAAATCACAGATAGATATCTCATACGATGTATATAGAGTTCATATACTTTTGCTAACTTCTCAGTTAATCCGATCAGGTACAAGCAGGTGTTCCTAAGTTCGCTAAGAGGAGAAATCTCTTCGTGTCTTATTTGCGGTGTTCACATTAGGGTTATAAATTTTAAATAATCATTAGTTATACTACATATGTAACAAAACTTGATGACCGCTAATTAAACCGTGAGCGCGCCAGCGAAACAAGTCCATACGTTTTAGTATATACGATTTTTAGCGATACGACCTGATTTTGTTTTATCTAATAACCTATAAGGAGAAATTGCATGTGTGTGAATGGGTCGTTTTTGGTAGTAAGCGTCGATCAAAAGTTTACCTTGTAAATTGGTCAAATTTTTTTATACTTCCTTTAAGTTACTGATCGAGATAGACATTTTTGCTCGACAACCAAACAAAACTATAAGAAAATCAACAGGCGAATTATAATAGGCTGTCTTTGTACTGTAATTTAATTGGTTAAGGGATAGAGTCACCTATTCCGAGAAAGCTATAGATCTCTGAAGCGTAAGTGTGAATGCACTTGGCATCGGCATACGCGAAAATGCCAGCTGAAGTCTGTCGTAACTCCCTAGGTAGTCATCCAACTATACGCACCGTGATGCCAGGCCTCTACGTCAAAGAAGGATTAATAGCGACAGAGGTATTAATACGCCCATCATGTACATGTATATCTTACGTTCGCGTTCGTTTACTAAAACCAGCCAGGAATGATTTGAACTACCATTGCGGATTCTTCTTATTTTATTATTGGCAATGTACTTAGCAAGCTGAAGAATCAAAAGTTTTAGCAGATAAATAACTTCAGTGATCTGTAGCACTCAGTAAAGATGCAGCCGAGACACATGCGCAGATTCTTTGTATTGACGACCTTTCATAGTAAGAATGTTCTAGAAGCAGAGAAAAAAGATTATAATAAGAACACTTATTATTTTTTTTCTGCTTAAAAAAATAAGAATGGAAAGGGGCAATAATAAACTGGATCAGGTACAAGTTTCCACGAAAAACCACAATTACGTTTTAAAACTAGTTCCATTACTTGTCGATTGCCTGACTTCGCTTTATCCTTCGGAAAACAAAAATGAACCAAGTTTCTCTACATGTACATTGCTATCTTTCTGTTTTCTCTAATGAAAGAGCTACTAGTTCCCGAACCAGTTTTGAGGTGAGGCTTTCCCTGATAGCATCATGTAACTACTGCCATATGCATGCACGCGTTCGCCTCCTGGTCCAGTCAATCTCTGGATAGACAGTATATGCTTGCTCCGTCGCATCTGCTCTTCAGGTTGAACGCTCTGCTGTTGCACGAGTCGTAATAGGATCAGAAGCAGTTGCTGTACCAGCTAAGTGCACGTGGCTATGCCGCAATCTGTTGCGAACGCGACGTGAATGGCATCTCACGCCATACCGGGACGGCTAGCAAGACCTTTTCTTCATTTCGTGCCATTGCTTGCCGGTGCTGAATCTTGCGTCTAGTTTCCAAGCGCGGTCCATACAAGAGTCGCTTGTAATGGACGGCTCTAGGCCGGCATGGATTCGAGTCAAGGGCAAACCTGCAGAAACAAGCTTGCAGGTCGGAATCGGTACAGGGGGCGGTGGCTACGATAGTCTTGACTTCGCGAAAATACAACAACGTCACCCACAGACATAAACATTTTAACAAAGATTGTGTGGGAAAGTATTTACATCTTTGCTCCGGAGCTCATTCTATGGATGAAATGAAATACATAATATAGAAAGGGGAAAAGGTAGGCAAATTCAAGTAGGGACCGCGCCCACGATAATAGAGCAAATAGATCGCACAAGGTAATCCTGTATCTCTGTTTTTCCACGTTTTAGCCACACCTTTAAGATTTTACGATTTTAACACACAGAATGGAAGTAAAGATATGAGTAGGGGGCTCAAGGTTCGTTCTCGTAACTACCTCAATATACATGGTACGTAACTAACATACGGAAACGTATGTATTATTTGAAGCGTGGTATAATAGTGAAAGCAACACAACATAAAATGACTATAGAAGTATTTTGCAGAGTTTCTCGTACCGCGGTTAGATGTTAGTTCTGATCGTGTTCTAGTCAAACGCTTCTGCAATACCACGACGGATAGTTTTATAGAGGTACGAATTAGCATAACAGCCTAAATAGATATAATAATGTTTTATTGAGAATTCCGATATTTTCAGCTCTATCGTGTAGCTGACTGCAATGGTTGTTTTAGATTTAATAGGCCAATAAGCTAAAGGAAAACTGCTTTTTGAGAGCGGAAGTTGAATGCGCACAAAATGAAAGGTCAAAAGTTTCACGTCCTTAAATGCTTTGCTTACTTAAAGGTATGCCATTTTAAGATTTAAACCTTTGTTTGGATAGAAACGTTGTAACTTCGCTTTTCGTATGATGCTATCGCACGACGGAATGAGCGCCTTCTCAGCAAAATATCGCTACAGGGTAGAGTTGCGCCATAATAGAAAAATAGACCTTCAGGGTGTTGCGTGCTGCGGTGTCATCCATGGCCTATGCGCACCTTCAATATCATGTACTATGTATGCGAGCAGAAGGGCCAGCTCTGACGACATTCGTATGAGGCCGAACGCGGTGAGGTGCCTCAGTGGAAAGGCACTTGCTCTAAAAATGTTTGCTTTCGCGCCGTGAATTACGCCTCATATGAAACGGCGACTTTTCTGCTCCAAGAACTAGGTTATACGTGTACAATATGATTAATGGCTTTTCACACGAATAATAATTCTATCAATACTGCCTAACTTTTTTTTTGAGAGCAAACTTGCAAATGTATATTTGTCCTTCTAGCTCAGTAAGGTCACCATTAATGAGTCTTTATTTAAGCTTTGCAAGGCCAACGAAGTACTGAGTAGTAAGGTTTGTGTGTGGTATTTATTTCAGAACAAATTCCTTTTTCTTTTATTTCAGTGTTCTAGTCGTTCAGGTCTTCAATGGCGCAAACTGGCAAACAGAGATCTTTGTGATGATGATTCGGGATGACATAACCCCAGTGCTTTCCGCTGCTGGCTCCAGCTTCGCCAATCGACTAACCTGAATCGGCTAAATTGTCGAAAGTAAACTAACTTTGTAGCGGCGTAGCTATAATGGTCGAGTAGGCAATGATGTTCAGAATAAATAAAGGTGGATGGATATCTCAACCCGTTTTATAACCCATTGTCTGAGTTAGCTCATGTATTTTGCTCATTGCCAGTTTGACGCGTACCTGCTAGTTGCTTGGTTATCCTTGCCAGCCTGTTCACTTCCTTATCCCACGCATCCGTGACCTTGACCGGTATCGGACACAGAATAGATAGGGTTGACTATGGAATTTGAGGTCGCAGAGCCAGCAGTTTGCCTACTGAAGTACATACAATGGAGGTGGGTTGACCAGACGCTCTGTTTCTGCTAGTTCCAAGGATAGCCTCTGAAAGCAGAGTCCTGCAAAGGAACCGCGCTCACCGATGCTAAAGCGTAAGGTTGGACGACGGCAGAATCAGATAAGCGTTGATTAATTGCACCAGCAGACAATACAATACCAACGTTACCGACAAGATTGCTCAAATGGCCACTGTACCACGCGTGCAGGTCTTAATGCTCTGGCCATGGAGTCCTCTAGATTCTGCCAGATAGTGCAGCACGCAGTTGCAAAAAGAGAATCAAAGTAGTCCGTTGACTTTGATTTTGCCGTAACAATTGTTCTTTGTCACAAACAACAACGATAAAGAGTATCAGATATTGCCATTATAAACAGCGGGAAGTCATGCATCTACGGAAGCCCCAGCCGAGCACTATCCTCACTGTGGGTGTGAAAAAAAGGAGTTGTATCGTAGGCGTTTTATGAGAAAGAGGACAGAGAAATAGGATATTTTATGTTGTAATCACTGACACTATAAGCTGCTTTTATAAGAGAACGCAAATCGGTGGACCTAATGACCATCCAAATATGTTCCACGTTGCTTATGGGTCACTATCAGGAAGTCCGAAACAGACGCAGGAAATGGGACCAGTAGTGCTTAGAGCACTTAGATTTAATGCAGAACCCATGGAATTGGGCGGTCCTATATTTTTAAACGTATGCAAGGCTAAAGAAAATGAAGAGAGAAGCTCTTTGGAGTTAAACGACACTCGGTATTATCGCAGAGCAACATCAATATTCTGTTACCTACGTAATCGATATGAGCGTCTTGCAATTACAGTTTACAGGAAACGAGCGGAAAGTAATGTACTAGTATGACCTCTTAGTTCTAATAGAGCCCTAAGTAATTTTAGAGTAGTTTGATCACAGAGAGGTCCTACGTAGGAGGCCAAATGCTGTTTTGCCAGCACTGCTACGTAAATACATGGAAGTAAAATTTGAAAATTTTTACTACGCATGCGGAAAGCACTTAGCCTTAAAGAAGCTGCATGCCCTAGTAAACAAATATGCTAGCTAATTAATTCCAATCCGGTCGAATTCGGTCGTCCTCTA
This sequence comes from Varroa destructor, assembly GCF_002443255.2. Taxonomy (NCBI): domain Eukaryota; kingdom Metazoa; phylum Arthropoda; class Arachnida; order Mesostigmata; family Varroidae; genus Varroa; species Varroa destructor. The sequence goes on along the minus strand of NW_019211458.1, from coordinate 28,590,788 downwards.
TCAATATTTGGATTTCAGAGCAATGCAAATAGAGAATAGCATTGTTTCGTGTTAGGAAACCAGCCGCGCAGTGGAGACGAAAATCAGGTTTAACGCCAGTAAATTTAATTTCCCTTTATTTAAAATCTGTCTAATACAGGATTCCAAGGAGCCTTGAGTTTAGCTTTGCAGGCATTAAAGACGCAGAGCTTTAGTAAACTAACGGAATAAGTACTCTCGAACGGTGGCCGTCACCTTATCGACCCACTTCATCGCTGGTGAAACACTATGCCGGATTCGGCTTCGGAAATGGGCGAGTCAGGAACGTTTGAATATTACGACAACCTCGGCGATACGACCTGGTCTCTCTTGCCCCTTTCCTGAAAATTGCTACACGCAATAGGTATTCTAGGCAGAGAGGTGTAAGGGATATGCACTGGAAAACTACCTGAAAGCAGCACGCAGAACCTTAGACTACAAATAGTGACTCGCACATTGACGCTGAGCGTACGTAGGATAAAGTTTGCAAAAACAAATAACAGTGATAAGTATGTGTCCGTTATTTCCACATAGGTTCGTTTCTGCTGTATGTTCTTTGAGCAGAATGGATGGGAAGAGAGCAAAGCGCTCATCGGCGAATATGAGGTGATAATAGAAAGTTGAGCAATCGAGATCCATCTGTTCGTCGTCCGAGAATGATGACACGCGATCAACTTATCATGATGAGAAATCGAGCAGTGAATCGATACTGTTATAGACAATTCTCGATTAAAGAAGCAGTAGAATTGGATTTACGGTAGATAATCCGACCACACGGAGTATAAGACTAAAACCTAAATGTGGTCTTGCTAGAAAACAAGCTGAATTCGTCGAAACGTGCGTTTCAATCAAACACTGACTGTCGATTTACTAAGAACTCCAAGACAAGGCTTAACGTATTCCGTGCGTAATCGACAGGAGTAGCGACGATTGTTTTTTGTCGTGGGGAAGGATTTTTATAGTATATCAGAACTCCATTAGAGTACAGCAGCATTGTTCAGCAAGAACCGCTTTGGACAATATCCTGTATGCCATTGGCAAAAAAAAAATAGGATCTACCTCGTGAATTTTGGCTATCATGCAACCGTCTCTAGTCTCAGTGAAAAACCCGACCAGAGTGGACAGGGTCGCCATACTTTCTAGGATTATAAACATCGACAAAAAGCCTAGATTGCATTGATTGAGGTAGACTCTTCACAGAAACCATCACTGTCGATTATATGTAGTCGAAGCTGTGAAAATATACCCTCATTTGCTCGAGAGCTGGGCATACTCGTAGGCAATCTAACGAACTCTAGCAAAAAAGCTAGCAATGTCAGTCAGTACACCAGAGAGTTGAATGATTATAGACTTAAGAGAAGCCTCTTAATCAGGCGACTCAAACGAAGTTTTTCTACGAACGTGTTCGCCTGTTCTTCCACAAGCCCAGCGCAATCTGCAAGCATGTTAGGAAGCATGTGTAAGTTAAAGATACGCTAGAATCGATACGCAGGTCTGGTGGGAGTCATGCGAAGGACGACGAAGCAAAAAGCCAAGTATTAGCAAAAAGTACTTCTGCCATAACGTATTCGGCAAATAACGAACTTCGCCATCGTAAACTATACCCTAGGCCCCACTACCCTCGAGGAATAATCTTGTGATTCTAAATGAAGCCAACTCCTCAGCTGAAAACATGTACGAGCACTTCAAGAACCTTTCTAATAAGCGTAGCGAACCTCCCGAGGGAGCTCTGCTTGTCTACGCATGTTGCTAGGGTTTCATATAGGCCTTCCAGTATTGTTTGTATTTGGCAATATGTTTGAGTTGGCGAAGTATAGCTGAGTGCATCTGGCTATGCAGTCTCCCGCTTAATTCGTAAGGGCTGCACGTTAAACGTATCAAAGGAATGACAAATATTATCCAATGATGGAAAACATCATCAAGGTACCCATCTATGAAATCGTAAATCAGCAACGTTTCTATATAAGTGAGAAGCAGTTTTTTTGCCTATCTTTTGGATTATCGATCACTCCACAATTTCTCGAATGTCTAAGCCGCCGGGGCTACTCGCTAATCACCCGTTACTTCCGATATTTCCCTTTTTGTTAGTTCATTTATTTTCAAGGGGAGTGGGGAGCCGCCTTGTTAAGCAGTTTTGTACATCGTTCCCTTAGGGCAACTATCTATATACATATGCATAACCTGTAAAACCTTCACTTTCTGAGTAGGCAGCAAGGTAGATCACTGGCAACAGTTCTGTAAGTTGTTGATATTATAAGTGCATCGACAACAAAGGACTAAACACAGCCGACTGGATGCGTGATTTGGGAGTATCAACATTAAGCAATTTCAGATGTATTGAACCGAACTTTGTGTTTATTGATAACCTGTAATCATGATTCATACATGCGGCATCTTAATTGTTGCATGATGCTTATTTTAACCTATGCATTCACAGTGCGGGACACAGGACGGCGTAAAGTCGAAGAAATGCTTCAGCGTGCATAGAAGACACGTTTGCGTCGCGCTCTCTATAGGTACAAGCTTGATTTTAATAAAATAGCGTACTTTAGAACGCTATCCTACAATGAAGTAAAGCAAAAAGAACGAACGAATAATTCTCGTCTCAACCGGACATTCATCACTGTAGTTTCTACTATAACGAACGTGCACCTGCAATATACACCCTAAAAACGCCAAAGGAAACGCAATTTGACTAATGTTCTTTGAAAGTTGAATATAAACTACGCCTCTGTTTGTCTGTATATCAAGTAAAGTCTGTTGTATTTATGTATGATCAGCTGTCTGGAAAAACAATGATCTATATAAGTTTCTTTTATTATTCTAGTATCGTTTTCTATTGAAGCTTGTGAGCACTCAAAGAAAGCTGACGTAGTCTGTGTCGAGAAAATGGACGTATGGTCTGGGACTGAAGCTGAAAATATCTTGCGAAGAACTTTTCTGAGTTTCATAGGACGCTACTTCGCTAAACTTCTAAGTGGTACTATAGTACATAAAACTTCAGTTTTAATTAATGAAGCAAACATCAGGTATACTAGCTTTGCACCAGTGTCAGTTTATGTACGCTTTAATAAATCACCTTGTGAATGTATCCAAACGATCATAGCACCCAGTTCGGTACCTATACATCCGTATGACTTACGAGATTCTCGTTTCAAAGGTGTGCAATAGAAGTGCCATCGTTGCTAGCTGTCAAATTCAGGTACAAAATAGTGCTTCACTACTTTATGTGGTGAACTACTGCTTCTAGATTTTTGGCAGACTGCCTAGCATTCGCATGTAAGGCCATTACGTGCTTGGCTATGACCTGAACCGTTTCTACGTCGGCCTTCCTCATTTCACCTATGACTTTCCGGGAAGGATCGGAGAATTGGTATTTCTGCTATACATAGCACAATGCGACTCGAATTAAAAAAAAAAACACCAATGTGATTCAACTTCTCGCTATTTCTACTAGAAAAAGAAAAAATACTAAGTCAGATCAGGGTGACTGTCATGATGAGATAATAGGGAAATCGAGAATGACATCTTCTGTTAATAGCACCCCTGCCTTTCCCCCCATTTCGTCATAATAGTAATATGCTGGTCTATTAAAGTTAACGACATATGATGGTCTAGGTTCGTTTCAAACTGGAAAACGCCAGACGTTTTAAGCAATGCTGTATTAAGACCGTATCAAAAGTAATGTTTAAAATATATAACTATCGTTAGCCCATATCACATTGTTTGCAAGAGTAAATGTTGTTCAAGTGAATTTCTTCCAGCTTCCAACGGACCCGCTAGAATATATCTTTTTTAAGCAGGCAATCCTATATATAGGTTGAAAATTTGTTTAAACCCTGTTCTATACCCAATAAGACCTTATGCACACCAGTGATTATTATGTTCGTTTTGTCGTGAAGACGTCTCGGTAAACAAATTAAGCTCTAAATCGCCTACTAGGATTAACGTTTTATAAGGGCTTCCTACCCGAGAGAATAGGCCAATCACAAGCGAGCATATTTCCTAGAGCTTAAGGTTTAACGCATCTAGTGTATACAATGTTTTCGCATGAAAAAAAAAATTAAACCAATCGATCTCAATGAAAACTCGGCTAAAATTAATCTGTTTTCAGCCAAAACCGTTCGATACGAGCGGTATTCGAATTTAAGCCGACTTTAGGACATGCGTTTTTTCGTGTCAGGGAACGACTGCAAACTTTTCAAGGCCCACGATATCGTATCCCGTTACTGTACGGAACATTCAATATTTGACAGCTAGCCGGGATCATTGGCGAAGAGAGTCCAATTAGATACATTCGAAGATTTCCGTTGCATTTGCTGCATGGCTAATTACTGATTTATTATTGAAAAAGAGAACGGTAGGCCACACTTTTAGTTGGAGCGGCAGGTAATTTACTTCAGGCTATACCTCGATATATCACAAGGGTATATGTATAGAACAGCGCCATGTTGTCAGCTAGCAACAGTTTGTTAAGGCGCTTAAATTGGCGGCTCTTTAATAACCACTGCCTAGCGTGACGCTTCCTTTGCCATCACTGAATGGTTCTCAATTTTCTCTATTGACAGTGTTTCTTTATATAGCCGTGCAATAATGATATATACCGGGACGTATAGTATATAGTAGGGACATTGAAACAGGCTTATACGCTCCTCTTTTGCGCAATTTTATGAGATGATCTCTGCGTAAAACCTTTCGTAAGTTTTCGACAAAAGGAACCCGGTGCGACGTCCGTGCCCGAACGGCACATGCATGAAGGCTATTAGGGTCCGTCCATTGACGGCCAAAACTGCAGGTAAAGCGCTGAAAAGAGGACAGGCAGACCTTAGAATGTGGTTTCAAAGTGTGAGCTTTTCAGGATGAGCTGGAACGCGAAGTATACATAGAGGTTTAAGCATACGTGAGAACCAGGAAGGCTTATATTGTTGAGAGGTCTTTGCGTTACGCATGTCGCGGTCTGGTTCGGTCAAACCAAAAGCTTAGACTCGAGGAGTCAAGCGAAAATCTTCATTAATGTGTTGGCGACTCTGCTGTCCTTCATGCGACGGGGAGCCTTAGTGATGTCAACCAATGCACAATTATGTTTACTGGCCGTGGCTAAAGCATAGCCTTGTTCCGTTGTTTACGCTCCAACCATAAGTACTTAGTATACATACAAATGAGGCTAGTTAGTAGCGTCTCAGGCAAGTCACATTCTCGGGAAAGCTGGCACAGCTAGCTGACGGAAACCGTCATTTGAAGGGTTCGTTTTTCTCGTCCGAAACAGCGAGCTCATGTTTACTGCCAAGTGCACTGAGGCACCCTCGGGAAATATGGAACAGAGCAGTCCCATATGGGAGGGTGAGCTCACTGCTTTATATGGCCATGTCTTGCGAGCAGGCAGACAAGGGCAAACATTTCAAGAAAACAGGAGCCGGGCCCGCGCAGGAGGGCGCCAGCGCTGACGAGACTGGAAGGCACCAAAGTTAAATCCCTCTCAAATAGATACCCAGAAAGCAGATCGGTTGGTAATAAATTGCGGCGAAGAAACGCGCTGGCATGTTGCTTTCACATCTTCTATGGCTTAATTTAATAGTCCGAGCGTACTTTTAAAGGTTACTCTTATATGAATGAATTGCAGGCAACAACGGGATTACAGCCCCCAATGGATAAGGTAACCATTAATACACTCGAACTTGAAGAGAGGAATGATTGCGTTGTACTCAAGCATCTTTGAACAGAAGAGCTAAATCGCGTTATAGATGTAGCTCTGCAATAAATCATAAATAATCTTAATTTGTAAATCATGTGATAATCGAAGAAAATAATAATAACAAAGGACTTTATAAAAATATATGACATTGTGCCTTTCAATGAGAAGCACGCTATACTGACACATGGCATTCCTATCAACTAGGCACGGATTACTCTCCAAAACAACAGGACATGAAATGGGATGTCATACTGAAAAAGAACTGAGGAAGACTTATTCACACAGTAGAAATAGTCAAGGGCGTTCAAAAAGCCCTTTATACAACGTTTATGCCTCTAAATTCAAATCAGAGGTTTCTGTAAAATCTGGTATATTTCTATAGTATCTATTTCTAGATTTGGTAGATAGATTTGGTAGATTGTTTTAGACACGAACGGCTACAACATATAACCTGACCACTATATAGGGCAAACGTACATATGGTTTTTGTACTAATCATCATGGGCCTGTTCATATCGAGCAATATAATTTTTGCTTTTAGTGTTAATTAAATGTTTTCATTGGCTTGAATAAAGGTAGTGCAGTCCCGAATGAGGTCTTGCATTTAACCAAACTGTCGAGAATAACAAATATATGTGGGAGTATTCGGAAAAGCTCGAAATAAATAACAAGCCGAACGCAGACAAAGTCAAACTATACTACCTCAAAATGAACGAAACAAACAAAGAAAACCCGAAAAAAGCACAGATACTCCAAACATAACTTAAAAGACTGCGCAGGAGATTATACTTACTGATTTCATTAAAATAGACCAAGCCGTAAGCCGTAGGTAACCGCTTTGCCTGTAACACTATTATATTCGCTGCACCGCCCTCAACACGCTTGCAGTTTCACGGTGGTAGGCAAGTTTGATCGAATGATAGACGTGGAAAAGTGGCCTACTCAACTGTTCGGTAGGAAGAATTCACGCTATTTTATCCTGTTTATCTACCTGTCCCTTTACAGTCAGTGCTCCGCGACAGATCTTATGCCATGAGAGGCTTAGGGGCATCGTCCTGATGAGGCGAGAACGCGAACGCCTAGCAGATGGCGGGGCATACCTGCTTCACATCTGTTCTACCACTGAGTGGAAAGATCGTGAAATTGAAGGCATTTGCCCAATGATCTAAATCGAAGTGGTAGACTTATTTCAGTTTATAATCGTCGAATATTGTTATTTTGCCGCGATTGTTCCTTTCGTTGCCGTAGATGAGGTCCCTGCAGCCTGAGAACTGAATTACCAGATTAGTTTGCTGATTCTCTAAGATACTACAGTCGCTCGAACGCTTGAAGTAAGCGAGGTCTAGTTCTGCGTGCCAAGCTAAAGTTGGTTACGTTTACAGTACTGCGAAGCAGAGCTGCCTAGCCCAAAGTTTTTTTTTAATTTTAATTCGTTTTACTTTATACGCATAGGTATGAGGCCACAGCTGTAAGCAGTAGAGTTTTGAATCGCATTAGTTGATAACGAAACTTCCTAACCATGGGGGGTATTTTCACTTGTACATAATCGCGTTCTCGAACTATCTGTAGTGTATGTGAGTCCTCCACTGGGGACAATCAGAGTTCGGACTGATGACTGGGCATTTGCAAACTGTGAGCACAGCTCTTTGTGTCGCTACGGAGTAGAGCATTGTGATGTCTCATGAGTGACCGCTTTGCTGGCAGCCGTTTGTGGGTCTTGAAACGCCACCTGCGCCTAAATCGTTTACCCTTTGGGCTTTTGCATGTAATGTTCAGTTCATATTCCTTGCCAATAGGCGAAAACTCAAATTAGTATATGCATCATCTCCTTATCTAGATGTCGACTTTATATTAACACACAAATCAGCTGAGCTTTGGTTGTATCCTAGGGCAAATTCTGGCGGAAAGAAAACATCGATAAAAAACATCCCACTTTAAGTTAAATGTATAGATTTGTTTATATTTGAATTACAAGAATAGCACCACCCTTACATTCTAAAACAGAGTAATCACTGAAGAAAGCTAGTGAGCTATGAAGCTTCGAGTGGAAAGCAATATTAACCCGACCTAATTACATTTTTTATTAATATAAACAATGAACATTATTCAATAAGTACTAATTAAGTATTGAATTAGAAACAGAATATGAACGACAAAGAAAGCCAGAGCTGACAGACAAACCAATAGATGCTTCTGAACGTACACAAAAAAAAAGGGGATCTAAAGGCCTCGTAAAACGAAAAGCAGTTCAGAAGTACTTCTGAACTTGTCCGATCAGTAAAAGTTTAGAACAGTATTATGATAAATCTAAGTGTACAAGTGGGACATATTACACCGATACCCTTTGAAATAAATTTGTATATATCCATAACGAGTAGTTCTTATACTTCGTTCTCCAATCGCGGTTTGAATCACCTCTCAGATCAGGAACAATGTTCTATCACCACCACTCCAATGCTTAGCGAATGATGCCACATGAAGGATTCGTCGCCATCCGCCATAGAAGTTGCAAGTTTGTACGTATACGCATTGTTGCACTTGTCTATATAACAAGAAAAAATATAACCGCTTGTATTTTACTCGGGGTATCCCTCCATGTAACGGGCTAAGCACTAGAGTTGTTTTTTTTTTGTTTTGTCTAATAGGACAGAACTTTAGTGGCCTTCTAATATTCGATGTGTCGTGGTATGAAGAGCGCCTCTAAAGTGAAACGTATTGACGCCCGAATATAAGCCTTATTCAGAAAGTCCTATCATCTGCTCCGAGGCCACACCATCCATCAGCGATATTGAAAACGAGATAAAACAGCCCATAAAGCCCTGTGAGGCTCCTTAGGAGGATTAGACACTAGGCTTTCGGCTGCTGCAGTGACTGGCAGTAGTTCGCGTTAATCGAAGCGGTAACGACTTTTATTAGTCTTGATCGTATCTTTTACCTTTTAAATATAGATGTTATAAATACGTTGCTGTGAGGGTTTGGCGTTTTTAAAAAACGGGACAACGAAACACGGGCAGACGGATAGATAAAGACAAAGTAACTATAAAAACACACACCTTATCATGTTTGCGTCCCAAATAATATAAACATTATATATTATAGCTATTGGTGTAATAAATAATAATTATCATATAAATGTAATTCGTGTAAAATATATTCGTATACGGAGAGTGGTAATTTCAATAGCGGTACTAGTAATAATGGACAACAATAATGAGTAGTAAATATCAGGACTAGACACTTTATAAACATTAACATTTTGACCAATTTTAGATTATTTCTTTTTTATGTGTCTTTTAGTACGAAAACAGGCGTTTATGTTACTTTCTAATTAATTAGCGGATACTACAATATCTGTCAAACGAGTTAAAGCCAGCTATAATTTAACTTTGAAACCTTCCGTAGTAACATTCTGTGATTAAAGGCAATATCCCTCTGTCTGCTTCAACCATTAGCATGCCCATATAGATCGACCAAACCAACGGGCGGTCTTTGATATAACTTGAAGGTCTATTAAATGCAGAATGTACACAGACCCAATTTATTAAGCAATGCACCTACCACTCCGTAAAATACCAAAATTATAAGAATTTTCTCATAAAAAGCTTTAAATTTTGCTTTTTCTATGTTCAATTAATCTTCGTTTATCCATATATCTGCTATACTCGATAAGGGCATCGAGGAACATATGCGTGTTGGTCTATTTAATCATAAGTTATAGAAACAGGAATACCTTGGGCTACATGTAGCTAAAGCATACTTCTCCTTAAATTAAAGGGTTAAATCCCTATCCTGGCAGTTCCCTGAGGCGATACTTAGCAATGGTATAGGGATCGCTATCTGATGGAAAGTATCGTAAAAAAGACTAACAAAAAACAACTGAATATATTAAAATGAATTATTTTCCTATGAAAAATTTAATATTTTATTTGACTAAGACGTAAATAAGATGGTCTCTTTTGGCTTCTTTCAGTGCGATCATTCGTTTTGTTTGGCTATTTTTTCGCTCTTTGAACCTCTCACCATCTAAAAAAACTGTGTTCAGCGATCGGGGACCTTTTCACGTTGGGAGAACGGGGGGGTGTACAATTAAAATTTTGTTATCTGTGGGGAACAGAAAGTTACCGGAATACCCCCAAAAAGAGGTGTGCGCGCCAAAGAAATACTTTCAGGTACGGCACATAATTCATAAGCTAGCATAAGATGACCTCAGGCTTTTTATACTCCAAATCATTGAAAGATTTTTGCGATCTACCTCCCTGTGTAACTCATAATGTGATCTCGCCATAAAAAGATGTTGAACGTCCTCTCCTAGATTACATAACATAACTCCGCTTGACTTTTCCTACGAGAGTACCTAAAAAACAAAATATATGCGATGGTTCGTGGGGGGTAAACAAAATGTCCGCCGAGTGAAGCGAGTTACTGCCATGAAGAAAGACAAGGAAATTCATACGACTAATGCTGCACTGAACTAACATCTTAAATCTGTAAAATTTGCAATAAACGAAGATTTGCGTTAATATATATTTTTTTTGGCATCGTTCCACAGTTGCAAATGCTCTGCTGGCCATACCTAAGCCTGCCGTAAAAAGAGCGACTAGGATATTTCCTAAATAATCGAAGGTTATAATTGTTATAGATTCGTCGTAATTGAGTTCAATCATTGATGCCTCATTTGCATATACTCTTATCCGTGTGGTTATATTGAAACTTTTAGAAAGCCATTACTCGAGAAGCTTTTACACATGTCAGTGGCTTGCCAAAGAAGAAATAGGACCAAGTGGATGTAAATAAAAAAGACCTAGATAGATAGATAGATACATTTTGCCACACAATCAAGGGGAAAATCTCAATTAAAAACAATGTCTTTTTTTTAATGAATTGAGCTGACGGATGGGCGTACAGCACTTAAACACAATGAAATAGATAATAGAACGTAACCGCCAAACAGGTTCGAACTTACAATTTGGCTTGAATGCAGGTCAGCGTATTATGAAGTTTATGGCCTATCTAGGCTAACTAGGCTAGTGTGGTAGAAAGACAATCTATTAGGTGACTAGAATAACGACGAGCAATATTCTATATGGACGACGCATAGCCCATTATCAAAAGCGAAACAAGACGAACCATTGGTCGTCGCCTCCCAAGCGCTCCGGCGCGGTCACGATCAATGTTCCTGCAAATAGAAACTTGATCGGCCCGTGCCTTTTCTCTGATTCCGATGTTATCAGACCATCTAGCAATGAATGGACCATCTACTACTTTGATAAAAATATAGATAATTAGTAAATTAACATCAATTTGTAAATTATTAATCAGTTTTTTTCTGGTTTTACAGTTATGAACATACTGTGGCCCAGTAACGTCGTTCAGATAATATGCGTTATTGAATTGGCGTCACTAATTTCCACTGACGCTGCTGCTGCTGCTGCTGCTGCATTGTCGCTGGCTGTAGCTCGGATCGGATCAAGCGTGATTCTTGAGCAAGTAAGTTGATGCATGAAGGTGCAGAAGATCTGATAGCCAGTCATTGGATCTGTTGGGAAACAGGTTGTGCACGTTATATATGACTATCAATTAGTATTTTAATTCAAGTCAAAAGAGAAATTAAAAGAAGTTGCAACTGGTTATGGCTACAGATTCAACCAAAATCAGTCAATTAATAAGCGACTTAGTGGGTCATATACAGTAAAGCTGGCGTTGGGCTATTGTTTATGTATGCGTTAGTGGGATGTTTATCGATTGCTTAGAGGTATTACGTTGAATCTTCCAAATTAAAATGAGTCTTTCATGTCGCCTTCCTTGAGTCATCGGGCTCTCCGAAACCACTCTCGAACGCCACGTTGACGGCAATTAGCAAGCGGTGCCCTGGGAAAGCGATAGCCTAGAAAAAAGACGAAGGCCGCATCTGGTTCTTGTTCAGAGTTAGACAAGGGGGCTACAAAAAGGCCACTCTCCGTATGGCGGACCGACAAAGAAAGCAAAGATTAATGCCCCTACTGCATCGTCCCAACCAGCCAGCAAATTGCCAATTAGGTCCTGCTGCAAGTAGCATTGACGACCCGATCTAACGTGCCAGTATGGGGAGTGTGTCTCTTAGAGGCTGCGTGGAACGACAACGCCGTCCTAGAAACGGCACATTTTGTCAATGCTAGATCTTGATAAAAGTCTTTAGTGTCATTGTATCACACTCCCGAGACACGCTAACGACAGCTTAAATGTGCCTCAGGATAAGCGGCAATGCGACCGTAACTCTGACCTTTTCTGCTGGCCGAGATGAACATCTGGTTCTCGGAGCCATGGCTGACACTGGCAGAGAACGATGTTGCCTACCATTAAGCCAGCTACGCTGGAGGAACTCCGGCTAGGAGAACGGCGCAACCTCTTGCGAGCAGGAGGTTTTCTAGGGCTATTGAAGTCAAGCAAGCAGGAACAAACCCCAAAGGGGACGACGAGGTCACCTGTCGCTAAATCTTCCATTTGGTATAGACGACATTTTATTTCCTTGCCTCTCTTATTGCAGATCTGTTTTGGACGCTATTCCATTAACTGTGGCTGTATTAATAATGGAAAAAAATGTGTATTTCATGATTTTTTGGAATCCACAGCCAGAATAGCTTTATAAAATCTTCACTGCACAGCTTTTGTCTTAAGAAGAAGTAAATAGTCGAATTTGAGTGGCCATCTTTTGTCGATACAGCGTAGACTATATGCAACGAATAAAACATTATTTAAAAATATTACCTGCAAATTCGAAAAAAAAAAAAAAAACAATCTTGTCCAAAGATATACAACACGAATTTCTACTGTGGCAAAGTTTCTCAGTTGGGGTTAGATAATTGTGAAAAATATGTATACGTTAGTATATTTATTTACCCAATTGATGGGGTTCTATATGGTCCCGTACAAGGGACAGAGCTATGTATCTGAAGGTAAACCAATGGAAAGCGTAACAGTACAACTCAGCTTTCCCAGTGTTTCCTCTAGATCCAAACTATTGTAGTAACGGACGAAAGGGAAAGTTTTAGATGAACAACTATTAGTATATATATATATATATATGTTTCTACTTCAATTGCATTTTTTGATGTTAAAATCAAATAACGTACATCTGCATGGAAGCCGGAAGGATTTTCTGAACCTGTACAGCGAATCTGAGTTTTTCCTTTTTTTTTTTTTTAATATCCAACAAATCACCAAACAAAGTAGATAATAGACACTGACGAAATCCTTTTCATTCTGTTACCGATAAATACCGGGAACCGGCTCCTTCCAACTCCTTTTTTTTTTATTATTAAAGTCAAATATGTTTGAATATTTTTGACGAAGGTCATAAGTTTGTAAATCACTCATTAGCTCATGTACAAATTGGTTTGGACAACAACATGTTTGTTCTTGAAGACCTACATTTGTGCACAGTTTACAGTTTATTCAAAATTGCATTAACATCTAAAAGAAAAGGAGATATTTTCCTCCTGATTAACAAAACCGTCGTCCCATAGATATACTTTCGCTTTTATACGTTATCTAGATTGCATGAATGAATGGCGTATGCACGAGGGTCGGTTCCATCACTAAACATTAAAGGATACACAAGAAAAAATTATTCCCAGGAGACGCTTAGCGGTTCTTTCTGCGCCGGGCAGTGAAACTGCATTAGGCCTGGTAACATACCCGCGCGCCTTGGCCCACGCAATGATTGCAAGCAAAACCAGTTGCAGCTCATTAACAAAGCTATATATTGTTCTTAGCTTAACCATTTGTATTTAGAAAGAAAATTCTCATAAAAAGTGTGTAGAACGGCGATTTTGCCTTGATTCAACGCGCATTGAAGGCCAGGCTGACTCCCATCGATTGTCTCCGCGAACACAGACCCAGCCGTTGGAGAGGCTCAAATAGCGCGTCTTAGCGCCACCATACATTGTTCTGTCAAAGAAGGGGTGGATTCAGCCTAGGCTATCAGGCCAACATAGTGACGGGCCCAAAACAAAGAAACAGCTTCTTTTACAATCCTATGTCAAAAGGTCGATAGGAATCCACGAATCAGGACTCGTAGTACCACAGGCTGTAAGTCAAATGTGTGCCGCTGAAGCTCAAAGGCAGCTTTATATATGTACAGTATGCCACTGGAAGGTGCGTGCGTATGCTTTGATTGATTTACAATTGAACTATGTACATATGTTACGCACGGCGGAGGGGAACGAGTAAATTTAAAGTATCGTCAGTACCAAATGAGTCAAGAGCATAGACCACCTCGTAGGAGGATAACTGTTTATCAAGTTTATATCATCGTTAAGGCTATTCAGAAACGATTTTATGCAATGGGTCTACTTCCGCAAGTAATGGAATGCGTACACCGGAAGGCTACAAACTATTGCTTCTCCGGCTCTAACTAGTACCGCTGCACGTGAAACCCACAACGTGTAGCTAGACCAGACTTGACAGCTGTGGGTTGCTCTTGTTGCTGTAGCACCATGAGGCAAGTAACTGTAATGCGTGCAAATCCCTACCGAGGCAAAGACGCGCTTGACTGCTACGCAATGTAGTTGTCGGTCCCAGCCGAATCCGTCATGTCCTATGGGTCTGTACTGGGCAACACTGAGGTTGCCCACTTTGTATGTCTGGTTTTATCTTCCTCTGCTACTAGTAGCAGTATTACCCATGCGTGACAAACAGGATCCACCGCTTCTTCAGTGGACTACCCCCATTACTGCTCGAACACTGTCCCGCTCACAGACTTCCCGGCTTACGCGTAGTAGCTCTACGCGTTCTTAGTTTAAGAAGAAATTTTCCTCAGCCACCGCTTGTACTTCCTCCGCCTTGCGGAAGCTTTTTCTGCGAACGCATCCAAGCAAGCGTAATCGCCCCTAATGACATAGCGACTAGACAGCGACAGTCTCTCCGTAGGACGGGTGAAATGGCCGGTGGCTTTTGGTTGTTCGAGAGCCGAGCGGACACCACCTGCCTGAGGCAGCTTTGCTAGGGCAGTTGAACCAACCTAGAACACCCAGAATACCACATAGCCACAACTGCCTCAACTACAATAGTATGGGCTACAACAGTAGCAGAAGAACTAGCAATAGACGTCGCATAATAGACCATGGTAGTGGGTGACGAAACGTCCGTCGAGAAATAGGAGTGAACAGTGAAGTTTACGCTACGTTCGGGCAGCCTCTGCATGAACGCACAAAAATGTTTCTCTTAAGAGAAGAAGGACGGCGGTCGCTCCTGAGCTCAAAGCAGCAACGGGACGGTCCTTCAAAGAAATCGCAAAGTATGGTGATAGAGTGGGCTGCTGGATGAAAAAAACTAGTTGAGCTGCCAGAATTTATACTGTTTTGGCTTTGCTGATGAAACAAGAAGGTCGTGAAAACGATAGACTAACTCTTGTGCTTCCTTCGATGTTTTTAGGTCCTACTAGGCACTTACTTGTAAATGAGCACAGAAAATACGAACAACCGTTAAGAAGTCGGTGTTTGAGTACTGTATATTTATAATTATAGCCACATTACGACGAATGGTAGACCATCACAACCACATCATAGCAGCAAAAAACCGACAAATGGGACTTCGCAACAGTCTAACGTGTGCGTTTTGATATGCGACACAAAATAGCGTCCGCCAGACTTCAAATGTTGGCAGATCGTTCACGACTGAAATGCTTGAAAGTTCTCTTAGAAATTTCTCTGAAAAGTCCTAAATACGCTTTGTGGGGCCTATGTAGCTCAATGTGTCCTTCTGACACTGTTGGCATATCATACTTTTGTACGAGGTACCTTTCACGTCCGTCTAAACTAGATTTGCAATTTACCAGGTCACGGTTGTTCATTTCGTCGTGTAGATAAAAAAAAAAATGGTTTCTGAAAAATATTTTCGAAAAAAAAATCGTTTAGCTGTCTTAGTCCGAGCACGCGACTCATGAAAGACTGTCGACACCAGTCTAAGTAGCATCTTAGTCATTACCATCAATATACATTTTTACCTAATTTGAGTCAACTAATACGTCCGGCCCACAGATTGGACAGACTTGAGCATTATTAACGTTTCTTCCCAATTTTTCGATCATGGTTAGAAATGATACAAATTACTTAAAGTCGATCATTTTCTCCGTTTCATGTTATGTTTGCAAGCCTTCACTGTTGAATCATGAGAAGCAAGAAGTCGATACTGAGAAATGTTCTTACTACATGTAGTTTATGGGAATAATCGGCTGAAATAGAAGAGTAAGGACAAAGGATAGGGAAAAAATAAGCCATACTCTATGGGAGATCTCCCATCTAATCACAGTTTTCTCTAGTGTAATTCTCTCTCTGTTCCCTTACACAGCTCTTGCTTGTATAATTCAGAAGAGCTTTCATTGTTTGTATTGGTACGGAAACCAGTAGAATTGTCTAAAAAAAACTGAATAGAACGGTTAAACCGGGAACATCTTCCTTCTATCCGAAGGTCGAAACATCACCGTACACTTCTGAAGTTCTGACCAAATTTACTTCCCATTCGGCGCATTGCCCTGGGCATTATTAAATTTATTCAGTGTTTTGGCAAATGAAGGAGATAGAAGTACGAAGTAGGAGACCTTCGAGTTTGAGCGGCTTTCTAACCAGATCACGACTGCCATCTTCAACCGAAGCTGGGCGAATGGAGGGGGCCTAGGCAAATAACCGACCGTGTTTGCCTCCTATATCCGATCATGATCGAGCCCAAACGTTCAAGGCTATATGCTATATCCATAAGCTGATATGCTACGCTAAAACCTTTGAACTTCAAGTAGGTAATGGGTCTGAAAGTTATCTATTGCAGCGTTTCAAAACGGAAACACTAAACTGCAGATAACACAGTTTGCCTAATGTATCAGAATAACAGTTTATTTGTTGTTAGTAATTAGATGCTCTAGAACATAGAACTATAGTAAAAAACACGAGCACTCGGCGGAACAATATCAGCTGTCACAAAATACGTAGATCAGAGTAAATCATTTTGGCGATAGAGTCATTAAGTAAATAAATGTTGAATGCCACTAGAATGTAATGCTTTTTTTTTGTCACAGAATAAATTCTATCTTGAAAATGAGCGCACCTAATCGGCTTTTGGATGCAGTAAAAGCTTTAAGCAGTAGTTTGTACCAATAGTATACTGTTCTGTTCCTAAAAAAGGATCCACAAACTTTTCGTGTAGGGCTTAATAAGGGAAGTCCCTCGAGCTGTCAGCAAAATAGGACCTTTGAATATTTCTTGAGGTCATTATTATTAAAAACGTCGATGATATTCACACGTGGAAGATGGCTACCTACATGACCGGATGATCTGTGGCCAATGATTTCGTTAATGTCACAGTTATGTGTCTCTTGAACGGCCAAGATCATTTGCTAATGTGTAGTTTCACTTATTACATGATGCAACTGTATACTACAACTTTGTCTTGCTGGAACGTCTGCCATACCATGTATGCAGTGCCAGTAGAATTTCCAGTGAATCGCGAAGACAGATTGCAAGACCTCTAATTCGCATAGATCCTGACCGATTATAGCTGCCATTACTATCGACTACCTGAAGTCTTAAGAGGATAGAGAAATGGGAACATGTTATGGTCACAAATGCAAACGACCATTAGTTTGCCTAAGCAGACGTTACTGGCCGTAGCTAGGCGGAGAATTTGAACTCTCGTTTCAACGAATCCCAAAAACGCAATCAAATTTTAAAGCCGATCGACTGTAAGAAAGATCTCTGATTCCAATAAACGATCAGACTAACCAAGGCATGACTAAGCTCTCGCATCGCGAAACGATTGCTCGCTAGCTCCCCAGACAATCGGAACCTTTGTGCTGTAAGTTGATCAGAGTGGGGTTCAGAGAATGTAGACTGTAGAAAGACTATAGGCTACTGGCGTTTATAGTTACGAACGTTAGCCAAAAGCTTTACTGCCAAGCTGCTAAAATGGCCTGGATTTTTGACTGTAGCTTGGTGGACCGGTTCCATCTGGCTGGTGGTATTAAAATCAAATATGTTTAAATCTTTTTCCATTCTTTACCCTTCTCTAAGATCTCCATCCACTGTTGTGTTCTTCTGTCTCCAGTCTCGCTTTCTTTCCGTGTTCTAGTACTAACCTCTTTCCCCACTCAAATCGGGTTCGCCACGACTTTCTACGAGCAGAAAAACACGTTGAAAATTTGCTTAGCTCGAGGCGATCTCTAGACACAGGGTATATTTTCTGTTGCTACTACTTGCACAAGAACGAGTTATCTGGCCTGCTCAAATTGTCCGTGTTTCTGAGATACACGCGTACCAGAGAGCGCGGTTGTGGGTTCCGCAATCGGACGCAAGTTATCTGTGTGGCTTTGGCAGATTACTCCTATTTCTCACGTCCTCTTTTCCTCGGTTTTTTTATCCAAAGATTTCCTTTGTTGCGAGAGCGGATTATGGATGTCTGTTCAAGTCGCGCCAGCTTCGGCAGATACAGGACCGCCGGATCGCGGGGAACACGCCAAATGGCCTTAATCTTTTTCTTGATATCCCTGAGAAACGCCGAGAAAGCAAGAACACAAAAGATAAATCCCGCTGTCTGGAACTATTTTACGTCATCGTGTTCGTTTGTTGCCTGTGTGTCCATCGGAGAAACGGGTCGTACCAGTCATTCGAACAGTCATGCAAAATGAGCGTGCAATGAGGAAATGCAAAAAGGCCATTGAATGTCTCAAACTTCTCCATCTTCCACCTTTTTTCGTTGTTCCCATTCGAGACGAACGGACAGAGTTACCTAAAGCGAGCCACTTCGCGTGCTGGCTACGTCGGACGATTTCTCATTCGGGTACAACAGCATGTACGACGTCGAGCAAAATACCTCTTCCCCGGAAGCTGCTTTCCGTGGATCGTCCCAACCTGGGCTTTTATTTTAAACTGTGGTTCTATTCAAACTCAAGAGATATCTTAAGGGCTTAACCATGTAATTCGTCCAACCTAGATAATACACAGGTGCCATGCGAAAGCGTAAAATACATCCACAAAGTTCAAATTGACCACTGACATAGTGTGAGATAGTATGATTAGTGATATCGTTTTGGGTAATATACCTACGTCCTAACGGATAGGGCTTGAGTACAAACGTAAGCCGCATTTGATCTGTGGATGAAAGTGTTTGTTCGAGCTGCGTCGCCAGGCTCATTAAAGGTACCTGTTGTTACTTCGAAGCATAATAACTAATTATGTCATTAAAAATAAAATGGCTCTCATTATTTCGACTACCTGCTTCTATGAAGTGAAAAATTTTATCAATGTGTAAAAGTGGAAAAAACCTCTGTTGAAATAAGCCCATTTAGCAGTAATGTGGGCAAAGTCAGTTATGCTTGATATAATATAACTTGAACATTGGAGGCTTTCTTTGATTCGTTGGCAATTTCGCGAGCCTGGCTCGCTTCCAGCTTATTGCTACATAAGCGAAACTATGCTAAGGTGAACGTTATCGTTGGATTATGCACTTGTGTAACTGTGGAGATCCTAGAACACTACGAATTAGACAGATCTACATTTTGGTGCTGGTACGTTATGTTGCTATACTAATGCTGCCTCGTACTATGCTGGTCCTTTGAAGCATGCAAACTAGTATAAGGTGTCTTTCGGAACGGCTGTAGAAGGAAACTCAATTAGCGCAACAGAATGCTCGATTTCGGAAACAGTTTACCTGGAAAAGGTGAAGTTTCAGGTCAGGGACCGGAGAGGGTTTATGCCTGCGAGTGAGAAATCTCTCAAAACGGATAAGAACATTTAACTCCACTGGCGGCAACGTTCAGGCCGAGAGTTCTGCTGGCAGGTAATATATTATATAGCGCGGATACTAGCTCACAAGAAGTGTGGACTCGCGTGATTGAAGTAGCTATTGGCGTCGGAAATGGAAGTAGTCAATTTTTCAACAACGGTAACTTTTGGCTTGGATAGAAATGCAGATTATTGGTGAAGAATATCTTCATTGCAGATCGGGCAGCAAACAAACACGTGTACACAGAACGGCGACGATATGAATGGAGAAACAGACAGGTGTGAAGTGGAAATTTGCGGTGACGAACTTTTATAACAAGAATCTTTTACCTTTTCTATTCAAAAATGATTCGAGCTTCGGAGCCATTTGGATTCCTCTAAAAAACAGACAACATCTCATTATCCCGATAACATCGTATGAAGGTCTAACTTATTTAATTATTGTAGCCTATGCGACAGGTTCAGCCTCGTATACACCGGATACAACTTTTGATTGTAATTCTTCAAACTGCATATTCATTTCGTACTACACATTCGATCCGTCTAATTTACAGAAGGTTTGCGCGAACGTGATGGTTCCCTTCAAATCATAGAGAAACAATTGGCCGTTTTCCCCGTTGCCCGTTGCCGTGCAACGAGTATATCTATGCAGCTTGTTCAAAATGGCTACGATTACTTCACGGCTTTCCTATGTGTGCACTGAAGGACAAGATTTTCAACGGATTAGATTTCACAGCCCAAGCTTATTGGCTTTAAAAGGTGATGTTTCCAAATAGAGCTTAGTTAGAACAAAAGTTCTTGCCTAAATTGGTAAACGCATAATGAACGAAAATCTGATCCGGAGTCAACAATCACATTAGAGTTAAGTTCACGATAACTCGTACATCAGATCCATCTCGAACTGTAATTCATTCGCATAGTAATCTGCCCTTCATTTTCGGATAAATACCTTCTCAGTTATCGTTAACCAAGACAAAATAAGCAGGATAATAATTTTGTATGCGGTGTACGGATATCCGCGCGCATTCTGCTATATTTTCTATTTTAGCGTCGGAATACCGTAGTAGATGATGCCTTTGGTAATTAAACTATCTGTTGGAAAGAACCTCGATGAGAGATTCGTCCGCTAAACAACAATAAAAACAGATGGGACCGATTTGATTTAATCGTACAAATAGCGAGTCCACGTTTGTCAGTTGGATGAAATGACATTTACTTATAGCGATTCTAATCCAAGAAAAAAACATCGATTTCCATTATCTCTTGTGGCATGACGACGCTGTTTAGCCAGTATTAGGTAATAGTGATTTTACTGCAAAAGTATCTTATGGACGACGTTTATATTTGAAATGATCGGAGAGCCTTTAGAGACACCGATCACCCCCATGATTAACAGGCGATGAGCATATAATGTCTACGCAGGAATCATCATTCAAATTAAGCATTTTTTTTTCTTTAATTGTAAAGCAAAGCTGGCTTCACTTCCTACAGGTTTTTCTCAGTTTCTTCTACGGAAACCAGATAGCGGTTTATCACATCAAAAACGTTGGGCCAACAAATCTAGAAAGTCCGAAATGCGAACGCTGAGGACATTACCTAACTTTACACACACGACATTATCGCAATAGTCCTACATGCGTCGGCACGATATCAATCGAAACAGGCTTATTCCGTCGTTGCTTTGTGAATCTACTTGGCGTCAGGGGACCGAGGGCAGGTAGACAGCTTTGCTCACGTTAGCACACCGCTGAAACGCTGTAGAAATGAAGGCATCGAAGCTCATTTCGTTGGTCCGAAGCTTCTGATAGGATGGCTCAGGGTGGAGCAACCGATCCGGATGCTGTGGATCGTGCCATCGGTGTCATTCACGGGTTCCCATAGTGTATGTCTATGCGTACATGTCGTGAGTCCAAACGGTTCGTTAAACAGGAGTGGAGGTTGACGCAGCGAGGCAGTTGCTATTGGTCGAAGGATACACGAGTTTTACTAGTCGCACCCGAAACACTCGCCTGTTTTAGAGAATGACGAACGTCTCGAAGAAGGTCAAGATGAAACAGGTTGCCGTTGTCAAGTGGAGCTCTAGCGCTTTATGGAAGCTGTCACGAACGATTTGCCCGCGAAAGGAGGTAAGCGTAATTTTTATGACGAGATGTGAACCCAGGAAAAACTAGAAAAATACATTGACTATAAATAGGTGTAAGGTCTCTTCTGATGGAGAGCTGTGCTTGGACATGCAAATATGTAAGAGTATTGTGGATTTGTTCACAGGTAATGACACAAGGTACAAAAGAAGCCAATAGTTTATTTTGAGAGTGGAAATGGGTTTAAAGTGTCCCTACACTAGAATAATAATCAGAATAAGTGACAGGTGCGTGCGTGTCGTTCACAATTCGATTGGTATTTTAAGTGCCCTCAAGAATCCATCATAGCAAGGTAGTGAGGTGCAGCCGGTTCACTGTAGCCGACCGGAAGCTGCAGACCTCATATTTATGGGAAGTAAGCAGTTCTACGGTTTAAATCCCAAAATAGATATTGGGATATTCATAAATATTGTAAATAAGATGGGTTTAGAATCTGAAAAAGTTTGTTATGAAATTCTAGGATGCTAAAATTGTGCAATAATTTTTTTCATTATTAACTACTAATTACTTCATTACTATTATTTATTTTTACGATGGTGGAAACAACAATAAGGATATAAAAAATACAGACAAGGTGCCACAAGGCAGTAATAATAACAGCCATACCAATGTAAGTTGTAAGAAAGGAACAAGCAAGTTATAAAAATGAGAGAAAATAATATCAGAAGATAACGTTATTGTTGTTGCCGTGATTATTCGGTTACGTAGTGTTCACAGTGCGCCAGTCTACATGAAGCACAAGCTCACTTTCTCCATTGTAACAAACCACATGGTACAATGTTTCACGTTATTTTGATGTGGAAAAAAGCCACGACTGAAATGAAATAACATCTAATATTGATTGAAACGGGTAAACAGCATCCCAGCGTGGGCCTGGTAGTGGGCTGTCGCTATTATATAGCTGACATAGCCCGATACGTTACACAGCTTATTTTGTTCAGGAGACGAGCTCGGCTGCAGAAGTCCATTAATCTCGTTAGTTAGCCTTTAACAATCAGAGCGTATTCCTAGGAACACGCTCAGAGATAAAGTGATTTGGAAAATGACTCACGAGGCGTGCTCTTGTTGCCGGTCAACGCAGTGAGCTGGGAACGTTGTTCATCAGTGCTTTAGATCGTTATCTTGAAAATAACAAATAACGTTCCATGTTTTGTTCTTTCTCTAGACCTCTTCTGACGTTTCGTTTCGGGGTTGTGAAAAGCAAGTTATTAGTTCTACCGGGTGCAGTCCTCGTTGCGATGTCTGGCAGCATCAAACGTTTAGACTTTAACGTTCTAGAGAAATGTTACAGTTTGCTACCGTATGTAAGATACGGTACGTAATGGTGATACAGTTTCAATGTGAACTCCATATAATAACACTCATTCTCCAATTGATTATGTACTTGTAATCGTATATTTGAGAGAATGTATATATTTGAGAACTAAAAAATCATAAGACTTTATAGGGTGTTTGTTGCGGTAGTAAAACATGTGTTTATTACTGCTAAAGTCGGAACAGGCGTACGATACAGCCTTGACAGGACACAAAGACCGCGTAACCTTTTTAGATGAAAAGCACATGCAACAGTAAAGCTCCTGGAGCACCGAGTCTCTAACTAAATGTATTTGGAGTACTGCGTTTGGTACAACAGTGCTCGACGCGTCTGTTCACGAAATGAATCAGCGTAACTGCGAGACGTGGATGTGTCTTAAATCATCTGTGGCATTCGGTATCAGTTTGATACTGCTTAAATACATTGTTTGTCAGTGCTTTTTGCTACCCAAGCGTTGGACATTTACGGCTAATTTTATTATAGAATACGCAAGTAAGTCCGTCATAGCACGAAATGGTACTCTAAATCCTCTACGTGAATTTTTCATTTCCTCGACCCTGTGTTCGGAGCGATGTGGAGTCATCTTCATATTGAACGCATCGAGGAACGAGAACCAAATGTGCCGCTGCCAAACCTCAAGCTTTCATTTATGATGATATTCTTAGCCTAAGGCCTGTGACGTCACAGGACGTCCAGAATTCCTCACGGGACAAACTTATTCGCCCTATTGGTTTCTTCAAGATAAAAGCTATTAGTAATGATGATCTTGGCTTGGTGGTTCGTCAACTTCGTACCATTACCACTAGTACGAACTGGTGATTCACGCTGGCGGTCCTCCGAATCGTTCTTCAATCGCACGCTCGGCTCATAGGCAGGTAGGCGGGACAGCGGTCTGCTAAACTGCTACTCGTTATGGCGTCGGGTGTAATGAGAAGAGCAGAGAAATCGTCATGTCCAATTTAGGCTTTTTTCTATGCGCACAGGCTTGCAGATTCGATGCAGGGAAAACGTATTCAGTGTCATCATAAGTGACAAGGATCGTTAATGGCCGTTTGGTACGTTATCGATCGAGGCATGGATAGAGCACAATACGTCTGCCGTAGATTCTGCACCTTAGCACCTCTTCGCCTGCACGCTGTCACTCTGAATACATTCGGTTATTGTAGTTGACGGCAGCTGTGTTCTTACGAACCTCAGAATTCATCTCTACCCAATTCCGACACAGTCGAAGCAGTCTTTGATCAGGATTTTAACGCCATGTTATAAGTGAAAAGTTGCGACACACAGAAATAATCTTGATGCAACAAACACAGCCGTAAGCGACTTAACTTATTCACTGGTAGTAATTCGCAGTCCAGGCTATCTGTCGAGTGCTACAAGGAAGTAGTCAAATCGAACTTCCTGTACGCGATCCAAAAACGGATATCTATATCTAGACAAAAAATCTAACATGCACTAACAGGGATAACCTTTCATGTGTTTAATTCACCGGTGAAACGACAACGAAAAATTGTGCACGGATATATTGTGAGCGATCCGAGAGTAAAATACGGCCATTTCAAGAGCAGAATTCGTACTACCGGCACCGAAGTGACGATCTATGACGTAGATGAGGGGAAAAATGTAACTAAGACGAAAATATAGCGGAGTGAAATCTGATTGTTTGACGTTTTTTTCCTCAGTTTAATTAAAGGCAAGTCTTTTCGATCGAGTTACCACTACGTAAGTTATTCAATAGTATATTAGAATAGGTTGCGATCTGTCTAATGCCTCACAGAAGACTTCAAGCTGATACTTCCGAATGCTTGGCGTATTGAAGTTTTGTTTCACAAATTGGTTCTCTATTCCTTATAGGAACACAATACTTTTCTTGGGAATTTAAACATGGCAGCAGTCAACTAGATCTTTCCTATAATCAATGTCGTGCATAGGCTAAGATTGTTAAAAGCTCGCACGCTACAATTGCTCAAACATGTTAAGCTTTTAGCTGTTTTGGGTAATCTTCTGCTGTCCAAAGACTCAACTTCAGAAGGCTAGTGTTTATAGGGCTATCATATTCTTCATTTATGTACATTTCTACGTGTAGTCTTCCCTTGTTAGCGTATCAAGCAGATGCCACGTTTTTGTTCTTAGTGATTGCTCGCGCGTGTATTCCATTAACGTATTTCTAATGTCTATCTTTCACAGTCTTATTTAGCACTGGCTACTGCTAGTTTTTCAAATCTGCGCGCTAAATTGTAAACAGTGAATACAACTGTTTCTCGCCATGCGCTGTCATCTTTTCCGCGTCAATATGAATACTTGTCAATGCAGTTTCGCTGGAAGCGGCTTTCAAACAACGAAGTCCTTAAAGGCCGCTTGAAGCTAAGTGCTGCGGCAATGTTCCGCCTTTGTACACACACGTTTTAACGGACCGCGTCCGGCACACTGGCGTGTCGCTAGGGTGCGCCGTTTCCTAGAAAGTGCCTTTTTTGTACATGTTTTTCCTTTTGTAGTCATACTGTAAGTTTCCGCCTTTTTGAGCACTAAAAATTGGAGAGTACTGACTTGTACACACCGCAAGATGGTTCACGGGTGTCACAAGGACGTACAAAACATATTTGCTCTACTAATTGGATCTTGAATGGGGACTGACAGCTAAGGTTCAGAACGATGACTCTCGATAAGCCCGTGCTATAAGCTGGGCCTCTGTGTCGAAAAACCTCGAGAGAAAGCACGTTCTGAACCAATTTCGGCAAAGTTATTTTAGCCAAAATCCGATATAGAAAACCACTAAAAGACGTTTCAATCACACAAAAAGAAAGTTGCGATGCTATAAGACCCGATACGACTTTTCATTATCATCAGCCGCTAACCAATTGGCTCGAATCTTCCAGTAATCTCTGTTCACATTTGTCGTAACTAAGGTCGCTTGTAGTCAGGATACGGCTAAAAAGTTGTTTCGATAGTCCGCTAATTTGATAACCTCCTCCCCTTAAAATGCTATACTTATCTCTAGGTGTAATCGGCTACGGTGCAACATCAGCGTGCACTATGATCATTTCATGAAGACGACTTGAATTTAGAGGTGACAGAAACAGGCATAAGTTAGTCAGCGAGGAATGTTGGCCTGAACGTTTCTAGAATGCGCTCTTTCTCCCATGTTATGTGCACTACAGGACAACGTTTAACAATGGGTTCTCCTGATTTTTTTTCTTCTGGTTATTAGGCCAGTGTCAAGCCGTCCTGTATAAGAGACGGTGCCACCGACAATGGCTGCCCCCTCTGGCCACCTGTCGCTACCAATTCTCTTCGGGTTTTGTTAGGCCTGCAGACGTACGCACGTAGTCCAAGGGCGGGTTTGGCGGCAGGGGCATGTCTTCATTGATACATACTGTGAGACGGGCGTACGGCAGGTATGCTATGTTGCAGGTATGTAACGTGGAGCTAGACACTTGTCAGCCTGGCGCGGTACCTACGCCAGTCGCTTCGATATCAGCTGTGCGGCTAAAGACTGGAAAGGACGTTGAGAAAGGATCTAACGATGGGCTACCTGCAAAGAGTCTTACACATACACATACAACTGCAAGCTTTGTCCAAACTTCAGTTCCAAGATAGTAGTAGTACAGAAAGGCACACATTTGCGAAATCTGAATGGACAATAGGTAACGTGGCAGCGGGCGGAGCAGGGATAGTAATTGGACCTGACGAAGAGTAGCGCCATTTGTTACATTGTAATAAAGAATCAACACATAAGGGACTTTGTCGCCTTTGTCTTACCAGGCTGCCTGTTTGCCTGTGTCAGCAGCGCCGGGTCCATTCTCGTCTTTACTATTGTCTTCGAAGCAGCCTCTTTTCCTTATAGTCATTGTGCGGTGCTTTCATCTGTCAGTTGCACATACTCCACGTTTACATGGAGAGTACGGGAACGCAAAGAGAATAGAGGCTGCTGTCCTACAGTTCCAATGACGTGAGGGGGCTTCTTTCTGTTAATTTTGGCGCAGGTGGCTTCACGCCATGGTTCCAGCTGCGGTCTTCTGTAGTTAGTTTATCAAGCTACGGTCGTGGTAGTTGCAGCGGTCTAGTTATGGTGGCCTTGCACACGAAGGGCAGGTAGAACATTCAATGCCGATTTTCCTTCTTTTGCACTTTTTGTGTGAGCAGACAATGCTGTGCCTCGGAAAAAGCAGTAAGCCAGAAAACTCCATTAAAATAGCCAGCCTTGTCTGAGTACGGCTGAGATAGAAGTTTTAATGGTTTTATTCGTTTAGGACTGGAGGAAGGGTAGAAAAGTCGAGAAAGTTAACGCCGCATCAGCAAAGAAAGCGGACGACAACGTCTTCGTGTTGACCCCCCTTTCTTCGGTGTCGGCAAAAACCGATGAGGAAATTTCTTGTCCGGCGCGCTTGAAGAGTCTGTAAACCATGTCTAACATTTAGAGCTCTGGTCGAGTTTTATGTTAGTGTGTGCGCTGAGTTTCCCATAACATCATCGTAATTCAACAGCGCCATTAGTCCCTACTACCTTGTCAGCCTTTCTTTCTCACTTAGCGGCAAATTGCACAGGGATGCAGATACTATATAGAAGCTACACAGAAGTTGTTACGGAAACCATTCAAGGAAGGTTGCTCGCCTTCACTGGTAATTGCCGATGTACAAGTGAAGTTGCTGAGTCAGCGTCATTGACTATTAGCAGACGACGGCGTTGCCTTTGTAAAGAGGCCACCGTGAAGGGAAAAAGTGGGGCCACATGAGATGAAACAACGTTTAACAGGCAAGGATAAAGATGGTACGAGATCATGCTTCATCAAATACCTGTGACTGCTACATTGTTGACCGATTCTCGTATCCTGCACTCGTAGGGGTTGTAGGTATTCAGTTTCTTACGTCCGCTACTTACCTACCAACTTCTCCACAATGATCACGCCTACACACTCATTCAGAATGTGCTGTACAAGTACATAATACCACCGGAACGCGTTGCTTAGGAAAATCCGTTGGCAGTTTACATTTACATTCGCGTCTTTCTTCTCGTCGAACCTAAACGTAACGTTATTATCTATTTGTCGAAAGTGCGACTCAGAGTAAATTGCAATGTTGCAAAAAACTTCATGTTTTAATTTTCATATTTTTAATAATTCGCGTAAAAACTACTTCCTGTTTACAATTTGCACTGTCGCCTGTATGTACTGTGATGATTTGATATTCGTGGAAATTATTGGGATAATCTTAACTTTTTTAAAAGGCCAGCCAAGATTTCAACCTGCAGAACGCTTTCAGTTACTGCCCTTTTACGACTTCGGCGAACTAATTGTTCCACGTCCGAAAATAACGTACGACGATGAAATTAATAGCCTATATAAAAGTTATTTATGAAATCGTTATTATTAGCGGTACGTTTCGCTCTATGAGTGCATAATAAGTATCATGTCCTTCGTACCGCATCGACCCAACAATTTATCAAGAGTTGCTTCATTTACTATGTGCAGCTGTTTGTGCTTACCAGCTGCTACCGGTTCTACTGTTCGTTGTTCAAAAAAAATGGTGCAGATCGTTGGAACTGATACTCGTGTACATGCATGTTTCTGTTTACTTGCTTTCCATTTATCGTTATACTCGTGCAGAGGTTGTACGAGGTACAAATACCATAGTAGGTAGGCAATTATGTACGAAACCCGTTTGCCAGGCCTTTCCATTGCCTGAGCAGTAGCAGAATCTGCTCGAGCTTTTTTCTGTTTCATGCGGCGATAAAAGCGACCTGAAGACCGCTTCACACTGATTGTTCTAATCTATCTATATACGCTTACTGTTTTTGTGCTCATTTTGCTGCCCTGTACCTATCAAAACCATTTATCAAGTTTTTTAGCCTGCAATGCCATCGCTTGAATAATAAAGACAGT
Source organism: Varroa destructor (assembly GCF_002443255.2). Taxonomy (NCBI): domain Eukaryota; kingdom Metazoa; phylum Arthropoda; class Arachnida; order Mesostigmata; family Varroidae; genus Varroa; species Varroa destructor. The sequence goes on along the minus strand of NW_019211458.1, from coordinate 28,561,996 downwards.
TGCTTACGCCTTCGCCTATTTCCATTTCTTGGCGAAATGGACTTTAAGCGAGCAGAGGGTCGGAGAGTTTTCTCTACGCATCAGCCGAACGAGTGGAAAGAAATTCAAGTCAGAGGTTCGGCAATAGGTGTAAGAAGAAAAAGAGCTGCTACCTCGACTTTGTCAGTCGGTAGTTTGCTGGTCTCTTAGGGAATATGTACTCTGCCAGATCACTGTTGCTGTTATCGCTACAGGCATTGCAGGAAACTAGGAAATGATATGTATCTCTTTTCATCCACTGGCTGATTTGTGGACCTCGGTTCTGCGCTGATATGGTGGGACCTGATAAGCATCCAGTGAGTTTGGTTTCTTTGAGCAACTCGAAATTTATGCGGACATGAATTTTTTTATCTGAGCTCGAAAGAAACTAGTTACAAGGTAAGCCAATATGCGTTTAATTGAAGTCGGGGTAACAGTTTATATATGACCTAAATGAGTTAGACGTTTTATGGCAGACGATAAATCGACAGAAGAGATAATAAGGAGGCCACAACTTCTAGAGCAAGTAGCGGAAATCAAATCAACAAAGAACGTCCTCAGACCACCCACGTTCCAATTTTTCGATCGGCAAAACAATTTCTTTTTGTTTTTGTTTAGTGCCGAAACCACTTAGGACTCTGGGGTCAATTTAAAGAAGGACCGAGGTCGACCGACAATCTTAACCAGGACACGGCCACCTGTGTCAACGTAAATTGGTTGTGTTACATAAACGAAAACAGATATATATCAGAAGAAACCGTGTACAGTTGAAAGATGATGGTAAAGAATACCTCCAAAGGTATTGTGCATTAAATAAGATAGGAACAAAGACAGTGACTGTAACATACGAAGACAGTGAAAGGCTTTTCTTCTACGCAAGACCATGCCGTAGCAAATGCATTTAATCATTATTTTTGACTAGCCGCACCCTTTCTAAGATGTTTGCCTTTTTACCGATATCATACCTTTTCAATAATTCATTATTTCGCTGTTACAGTTTGTTCCTTTGCCTGTATCTGTCTGAGATAAAGAGTTTCTCAAGGCTGATCAAAAGTGTTTTTAAATTTTTTTTATTAGCTTTTGGGCTTCGTCAGTCGGTAGGCTGTTTCCAACTAATGCAAGAGCTTTCACCGGGTTGAGCATACTATATAAAGACGAGACCTGCAGGTCTTAAAGCCCGTTCAACAATTGCGTAGACCAAACATGCACGAAAATGATTTCTAAGAGTTCCTGAACTAAAAGACAAGGCGATGCCCCCCTGACGAACCCAACTACTGCTCGCATTAGCTTCGTTCAAGTTGTTTCAGCCATTTAAGGAAAAGTTATTAATTCATGAGGCAAACTATTAATTGAAGTAGTTTTTAGCAAATTGGTATAGACCTACGATTTGTCGGTATCCACACAATATTAATTAATTCAATCGTCCGAGTCCTTTTATATGCAAAGAAGGAATTGTTTATGAATGAATTGTTCTGATATCATTAGTAATTGAGCGCTAACTTCATAGAATAAAATTATGATCTCTATCCAACTTCTTTCTCTCATGTCAGAGTTCTCCAATATAAAAGGATCATGTTCCAGATTAAAATTTACACACTCTATATAGATGACCTGAGTATATCATAGGCTGATCTCTTTTAGAGACATTTCCATCACATTTGACGAAGCAGAAGTTAAGATACTTACGTTCTTTTCTACGTTCAATAAGTCATTTTGCAGCAAGTTACGTCAATCCTTAACCAGCTTTTAGAACCTCCGATAAGCCCCACCCACCGCACCCACATACAATTCAACAATCTCACTTTACATACGTCGGACCCTGATGGGTACTATACGTAACAAAGTAGTTCTATCAAAGTTTGTGGACAAGCGCAAAGACAGTATAGAAGTTCTGAATTGCGCGATTACCAAACACGTATTCATTTTAGACTAACAAATCCTGTTAATGATTTGCATACGATAATACACGTCCGGTTATTTCCGTTGATTGATGATGTGCATGTGCAATACTACGTTATATAGCCGTCGTCCGATGACGTTAAGCCCCCTACTCTGACAGACAGACACGCACATTGATCTACTGCTCAAGTGATGTTATACAATCCAGTGGCTGTTCTTTGCCCTTCCATTCTTTGCCCGTAATAGAACCACGTTTCCGCCTAGCCATCTGACCACGCCCCAATAGGGCCCATCATTTTCGGGTATTTAACATTGTAGGAAGTGATGGAGTGAATCCGTATAGGCAAAAGAGCGTACAACACGCGTACTAGCGCCAGTCGGCGACCGCTCCAAAAGGCAACAGCATACGCTGCTGCTGCCGCCGCCATTTTCAGCCCTGTTCCTCTCTGTTCATCGCGGCACCCTCGTAATTCGCGACTGAAGCTAGACTGGTCACGACAAAGGTGGAGCCACTGCAGCAGCAGTTTGACTGGGGCCAGGAAAGTCTTCGAGACGATTTTAGCTGCGCTGGGGGCTTTTCCTCATCGACCAGGAACCGCTAAGACGAGGAGAATAAAGGAACAAAATTCTTCATCGCCGTCACAATCCGATGCGATACGTTCGTTGGTTCCTTGTCGATTTGATCGCTCGACCGCTCAACTGTCAGCCAAAACCCGATTCGCTCGAGGCAGACTCGACATGGCAGTTTAAGGTCCATGAGGTTTACTCTTTTGCGATTGAAGTTCGCTTGCTTTCTCATTCCTTCGCATTCCGTTGAGGCTCCCGTCCTGGCAACCTGTGATCACTTAACTTGGCGATTTCTGTACAACTCGGATGGACAAAAAAGGGGTTTGGAACGAAGAATATTGTGAACCCACTGCTGCTCGCAGACCGAGCATCGGGAGGAGACTGAGCAAAACGGGACGGACAGGGAAACGGCTTCGTTCTGATGACGCTTGTTATTGACAATGGCGCTATGCTGCTCCCCTGGGATGACACGTAGAGCCAGAGGCAGTATTGCTACATGTAAGAGGTTTTCCCACGCAAACAGCCAGCTTTCGCCGACATTTTCGTCCCATCCCGGTGTCGATGAGATATACATCTATATATACATAAATTTATGAATTGGGCGTATTATGCCGTTTTTACTGAGAACTGGGAGGAGCTAGCCGTCGTTAATTAATTTGGAAAACTATAGCCGTATAGGATATCTTCAGTGAAAACTAAACTGGGGCACACATGACTGGGAGATCTTTTCAGCTATAAGTGCTCTGATTTAAGGTACGACAAGCCGGAGCGTTGAAAGAATCAGTCGATGTAACTGTTTCGTCGTTATAGCTATTATGGTATCTACGTCTCATTGTAGAATTGGTAGTTCCTTGGATTAGGTATATAGAAACGTGTCACTTGGGGAAAAGTGCAATTGGAAATTTAATCGTTAGTAGGGGATAACAATACAGAGCGAGCGATTTTTGATATCTAGGGTTTTCGCTACCAATAACAAATGCCAAAATAGCAATAGTATCAGACAAGCATATATCGGTATATAAATTATTATATTTGACATTTACTTTGTGTTTTTTCAGTTTTTATTTTTCTACACGACCCTACACACCGTAAAGACGTACATTTTGTAATAAGTTCCTCGTGAAGTTACCCCTCGCATGATATTCGTGTATTTATTCTGAATATATTTCCGTACTATGTACACTGCTCAAGAAGCCGAAATGGGCATATATTCAGAAAAAAACTCCAGGAAAAATACACGAATACAACTTAGGTGACATCTTTGTATCAACGGGATCTACCTTCAAGCTGTTTGAAGTAGCAGCCTGGAGCATTTGGAAGTCGTTGCTGTAGAACATACGGTAAACGTCCGCGTGCTGCTCTGCACTTTAGAATGAACTTACTCCGATCGAAGTCTACCCTAGGCAAAGCGTACAAGTTTCGGCAGATTTAAAAGAAATCTATCACAAGGAATTGCTCTCTCTAGGCTGTCTAAATTCACAAAGAAAACCTCTATCCTTTTTTTACAAAAGTGAGGTAAAAAATTATTCTATTAAGTAACTTTTGTGTAAATTAGCATTACGTTCTATCGAAAAAAGAAATGACCTAAACCCCTTTCCCACAGATCTGGTACGCAGTTTGTCTTTGATGAAGCTCTATGAGCTTGTAAAGGATCACGATGAATGCTATTACTCTGCATGAACGATGCTAGAACAAGCGATCCAGATAGAGGCAGTCAGTAATATACATTGATTAACGGGTTTCGTCCTGCGAATCAATTTAGTGTGTCCTTACCATTACTTTGGCCAACTTGACTAGAATCGCTAACACCGCGTTCGGCCTAACCTTAACTATGGTTCGAGTGCATTCAGTTGGTCATCTCCTTTTTTCTTTCCTTTTTTACCTACCCTATTAGCCTTTGTAGCAGTCGCAGTTCCTGCCGGATTGTAGGTATAGTTAGGATGCTTTACTGCGGTCGTCTCATCAATTTCTTCTAGTATTGATTAATCGGATCGGTGTTTCTTTCAGTCTGGCACTTCAGTGCTGCTATCCAGTGCTTTTACCCTCTGTGTTATTTCCTGATTTGTTGAATTTATTGCATTGTCTCAGCAACTTCGATTTCTCATTACAGCAGTCTCACTACTCTATTACAAGAGTTAGTCATTATCATCTGTCGTCATCAAATGTTAGCTTTCTATGTTGGTTCTGTCTTTCTATCAAAATGTTTGTTACCTCACTGCGTTTTACACTATTTTCGACTCCATCGTAACTAAGCTGTTACCCTTACCAACATTTCATGTGTCCTAGGTAATCCTGTCAGATTGAACTTCGGAACTGCCAATATAAACGCAAAAAGATCACACTCTACCTGCTGATGCAAGACTAAACTCGGGCTTTGCACGGGGGATTAGACGATTAAGACCTTACCTAGTCAGCTTCCCAAGCCAGAGTTATATCCATCTATCTATCTAGAAAACCAGCTGTTCATTGTTTCGTTAGAATGATTTTGATACGTCCCTAGATCGTAAGCAACATTGCTTTTCCGTAGCAATGAATTCGTCTTCCAGCTCTTGCATTAACATTTATTTAATTCCCAACCATTCCGGCTACAGTAATTGTTTAGTTAATAAGTTATTTTGTTTTAGATAATTCACTCATTTATCGTTGTGTCCCAGTTAGCCTATTTCAGTCATGGCATAGAATGTTTTAGTAATTCCTTTATTTTTTTATTCCGATTACGCACTTATTCCATTTCAATCAATGTTTTTGTCACATTGCAAGTATCCTGCAGCTCTGACATTGACTTCCATATAAACTCAGACAAAGTCTTCGTCGGCTTACTAAGATCTTATCTAATCGAAATGAAAACTTATTAACCCAGCTTGTAAGGCTGCTATCGTTCCGTTATAACTAACAAATATATATATATATATAGCAAATAGTCCGCTCTTCCCCGTTGGATAGTCCTTGTGACGCTATAAATAGCGCATTTTATAAATTATCATGATAATAAAATTAGCAAACCAATCACCATTCTGCGGCTATATTATACAAAATATTATAAAAAAAGAACGATCTTCCATATATAAGTTATTGAACAGATCGAATCTGCCTAAATGGAAATAATTCCCGCACCTAACTAAGCAAGGCTTTGGGTCATCAAACCTATCCTCTTTACCAACTTATCACTGTGAATCTACTTTCCCTTAAATCGGCGACAATGTATAAGGTACTATCCCTCGACTTTTACTTTCTTCCATATTTACCGTAGGAAAATTTAGCTAACAGAATGTATACAAAATGTGGCATCAATTACCATATTCGTTTTTTTTCCTCTATAACAAATCTATCGATAGTAAATCAAGGGCAAGCTCTTCAACAGGTAGATACCTTCAAGTAGGTTTCCTCTTTATTTGGTATAAAAAAAATGGTATCTGTAACAATGCTAGCTACATCAGCCACTGAAAGCTGACTCAGTGACGTTTTCGTTCTCGATTGTACGCAGACCCAACCCAATGAGTACAGAAATAGCTCCCGCTCTTCTTTACTGATGCACGAAGGCCATATTCGCGTATAGCTGGTGAAATTCAAGACATATACATGCCTAGTAAGTCCTCGTTGGATTCACAAAGGAAGCCAAAATAATGATAAAAATAGCGATGAAAGTCTTGGGGCGGAGAAGAGATGAACTCGTTAACTTAACTTTACTAGTCAAGTATGAATTTGATCAAGGCACAACGCTTATTGTCATAATTACGCCGGTCAGCTCAACTTATTTCACTGTCGTAACTTTTTTGTTCGACTAGCCCCTTGTCTCACAATGGCTCCGCTCAATAGATGTTCAGTCTTTGTCGGTTTTCACCAGCAGGTAAGTTGATTTTGAAATACATGCATCTACCAGGTGGATTCAATCGCCGGGTAAGTGGTACCTAGATCATCAAAATTCTATGAGTAATAGCCGAATAGACGGAACCAACTTTTGCGGTGGGTATGCATGCTAGAACTATTTGGCATATAGCAAATTATAAGCTGACACAAGCTAGAATCACCGTAAACAGTCGTACCTGGAAACGCGGTGACGGGTTCCAGGTAAGGCACATCTAAGGAACATTGTCCTATACAACGAGAACATGATAGACAATAATTATTTAGAAAGACTTATCTACTTCGTCGCACGAAAGATATGCGATCTGTATAATAGGTTCGTTTTTACATAGCATTATAAAAGCTGTCATACACAGCTTTCAAACTCTTTCCGAGAACCTCGTTCTGGTCTCTACGGTTTAATTCGCACAGAAACAAGAGCGGTTCAGATATAGCAGGAAGTATCGTCGCTCGCCGTGACAAATCAGTCATCCATTAGGATGCGGAACAATATAGGCGTACAGGGATGAGACGCTGACGCGATGTAAATGAGCCGATAATAGTCTCTGCTGTTATGCGTGCACAACACGAGACAATTGTTGAGCGGGGTGCGGAGTTGGTATCTCCACGGTATTATCATTAACAAAATATCGTATATGAAATGGCAACTTAATAGCAAAGGGTACTGAATCTAGAAGCAGCGTAAAAGCGGTCGTCCATAGATAAATTTGACGCGCTAATGGTAAACTATTTGGCAAAGTCCAAAGCCGGACTATACAAATATGCGCAGTCGAATTCAAAACGTACAATATACGTAATCTATTCGAAATGGCGCCATCCGACGCCACGAGCAGCTGTTACGATGCCATTGTAGGGCGTTTGCGTACTTAACTTAAGGACACGTAAAGTGTTTTGGGTTAAAGATAGGGCGCAAATTCATGCCGTTACGTGTTCTGACCTCACTGTGTGACAGCAACGGCAGCAGCGCCACCAAACGTAAAACTCGAAACATTTCATCCTCAAAACACCCTCTATCAAGGCTCTATGATGTAATTAGCGTATAACTAGCACAGAAAAAAACGCGGAATACATTCAGATCACGAATGAAGTGAACATTCCGATGACAGATCACAGGAATGTTTACTTCATTCGGATCTAACATACGGATTCACCACGTCAGCACCACCACCCGTTCACCCTGTTTTCAAATGAGCCTCTATTTATCATTCTGCACGTGCACATCCTTTGTAAAAAGGTAGCACTCAGCCAATTCACGTGCGCACATACAGTGCATACAAACAAGTGATAACACAGATCTAAATAAAAATAAATTATCATATGTATTCGATCCTATACATAATCATTAAAACTGCGGTGATAACGTTAGGTTATCTTGAAAGCGGTACGGCGTTTATGTTGAACTGTTTAACTTATTATCTTCTAAAATACTGATACTGAATAAGTCTGTAAAAATGAAAAAAGTAAATAAGATTTTGTAAGACTATAGCATTCGACTCTTCTATATGTGATACTTCCTCAAAGCTGCTCGTTGACTTCATGCAACAACTTGAACAATTATTGGTATTTTGAGCTGTCTAAGGTAATAGTTCAAAGCAAATAACAGAGTCGTCAAAAAAATTTGCCCGACGAAGATAGATCGACAATCGAGTTTTTGATAGCGTTAAATTGCGACAGTTGGCACACATAACGGCCAGCGAAAAGCCCTCCAGAATTTGGCAAATACCTAATCTTCCCATTGGGTTTTTTTCCATATGTATATATAGCTAAAGTCGTCATTGTGTTGTCTATTTAGAGGATATCCATGTTGAAGTTCGGCGCTGTCGTTCTTATTGCTTTTCCATTTTCCCTTCTGCGCGTTCGGTGCATTTGTCATTTCTGGCAATCTTTGGCGGGAATGTCGAGTTGAAATTGATGGAACGATTGTCGACGATAGAAGAACAGCGCAGGCCAGTGCTATAGTTTCAGAAAGACCCCCTTCATTTCGAAAAATAACAAAGCTGCTTTGTTAAGTAGTTTTGCTGGGGGCATTGTCGTTGGTGCACAGTCAGATAGCGACGTAGCCATGAATACAGTTAAACTAGCGGCTAAGGTCGTCACCCTAGCGAAACGGTGTAATGGTAGAAGACCTTATTAAAGCTTTTCAGCGATGTAGATACTTGGATAGAAGCTGGCTGAGATCGGCTTCAAGTCTCCTGTTTGCCACTACGGGGCGCCAGTAAACTTGTGCATCGGCCAGATCGTACTGGGAGTTCGCGAAGGATTTTAATTAATCGACGCCTAGATAACCACCCATAGCCAGCGATCCATAGGTTTCTCTTCTGAGAGTCGCGCTTTCCAGCTGCGCCAGTCGTGCCGAAACAGAATTCCATGGAATATTTGTTTATTGGGATATTTGTCGAAATATTTCGGACCCGTCGCTGTGTTGCTGACTAAGCGCGAACGAAAGCGGTAGCCCTTCTTTCCATTACGATACGACTGACGAAACGAGCGTTTACAATAAGGTAATAGTGAAGGGAGACTGAATTGACCGAAAAATCCAGCTTCTCCACGCCACTAGCGCTGCCGGTCTAAATGCGATTCGCGCGTCGCTTTTGCCGTCCCCCGCGAAAAAGAGAAATTAACTAGAGGCTTAATCTAGAGATCGAGGTAAGCAAACATTCGTCCTGCGCTCAATAGCGCAAACTTCTAGTCCTGCTGCTATTAATAACGCTATTATTCAGTCATGTCGTTGCAATTACAATACATAGTAGTGAGATATACTCGTCTCTGAACATTTAATTGCTGCTATTACTGCTGTTTCTGCTCTCTGTGTACTCAAGAAGGGAACGTGTTCGATTTTCGTCCTCAGTCCTAGTGGAAATGCGTAAAAAGCGGCTAATATAGACTGACTAGAACGCAATCATCTGACGTTAAGGAAAAGGGACGTTGTGGAAGGGCGGTTCATCCCAACAACGTAACAACCCTCTAAATACTTTTCAATTTATTCACAAACGTCATAAGATAACCTAGAAAATGGATGTATGGAGCATCAAGTAGCAAACAGCCTAGACGAACGATGCAGATAATACGCCTAGCAAACTATAAAAGCATCGTAGTGCAGGGTTCTACAAGAAAAGGCCAAATAAGGATTTGCGTATGTGTGCATACTTTGAAAAGAATGCCCTACTAAAATTTAGCTCTTTACGCTTAATTAATGATTATTTTTACCTGATCATTATCTAAAGATCGACTGCATCTAGGTGGGTAGGTAAAAAAAGGAGCAAGGTCGCAGCGGTTTATTGCTATTAGTGTCGTTGTTCTGGTTGCCGGCAACTGTTGATGGTGATCTTTTGATTTTAGTTGCCATTCTTAGTGCTAACTAGCGACATTGTCGCTCGTGACTTCATTACTATTTTTATTTAGCTTAACAAGTAACGTACGTAAAGCTGTTACTACTTTAAATTGGCGGTACTTAATAGTCAACCCTAAACACATATATGTATATCATGATTTTAGTTTAAAATTGGACATAATGTTAAGCTACGTTCTTCACAAGCTCGTATTTGTCATTAGGGGCAATTGGCTCATCATGTTTAGCAAACACAAAAATGTCAGGGTAATTTCCAACGTACCCTCTGCAGCCTTGAATCCTTTCTGTCTTCAATTGGTTGGTCTTGATTGAGGTGCACGCGAAATACTTAAGGCTGGCACTTAATTTGCGTCTATTAGGGTTGAGGGCTTTCCGCGCTCTACCTACAGAGTCTTAGGATCTCTCTAGCAAGTTACTCTGAATCTGTAAAACTCAATTAGCAGTATAAGACAAGGGTAGTTCTAGTTCTAGATCCTGGCGAGGGATCTAGAACTTGGCTTGCCTTATACTTGGCCCTCAGGGGGGCAACCAGTAAGCCGAGTATATTCTGGCTTAATTTTTAAGATAGTTTGACGAGTTTTCAGATGTCGTACAAAAATACCTTTCTTATTTATGAAACGTATATAGTTCTACGTCATATGGTCCTTAGTAAGGATTTCAACTGGCTAGCTCTTGGTAGTAATTTATTTTTTTTTAGTAATTTTGACACATATAAAGGTACAGTAGAACATCACAGTTTACTAAACCGTTGTACAGAAATAGCCCTGAGCTAATCGATTTTTCCTTCCTATAAGCCGAACCTGTTTTAGGTAGAATAAAAGTACGTCGACGTCATGAATAAATAAAAATTTAGCAGGATAAACAGGCTTTATTTAATGGGATAGGCTTAGTGAAGCAGTCAACGAGAATCCTGCAGAGAAGACTCTATTTATTCGGACTCTTCACAGGACAATTTGTGATATATATGTAATGATATTCCATGCCTAGCAAAAACGCTTGTGAATGATTTTCCAGTTGGATTTACGTGCGGCTATGAGGCGGTATATCGAACGAAAGCTGAATATGTTTTGTGTGGCGTAACAAATGATAGGACCGATTCATCCAGGATGGGGTCGCTTAAATGAAAACCATAAGTTAAAATGGAAATGCTGTTGCAATTTCTCCTGGAGCCGAGCTCTGATCAAGACCTGAGATTCGGTAGAGCGAACGTATAGCAGAACACTGCAGCCGTAACCGCGGGAGCCTCTCCGTTACTCTAGTAATAAACATTGACACAGACGTGGACATAAATTCAAAGCGTTGATTTGGGATCGCCGGCTATTGAAGATTATAGAATCGGCTATCGGGCTATAACCCACTATTGAAGATTGTGGAAAATATTGTCCGGCCTAAATGTAACAATATGACATTATATACATTATATACATTAGAACAACATTGTGAATCAGAGAAGTTCGCAAAAATCACACGGTAGGTTTCTTCTCGGATGAGAAATCACTGTATCTACCCCTTAATGCGAATAGCGGAGATATAAACAGTCAAACACCTATATATGTGACTGTACTAATATCACTTTGTTTCCCTAATTTGTTTCTATTATTTTAAGTGTTCATTGTGTTTGAAGAAAATTTCTATAAGTATGTTGACACCCTTCGGTCCATTAACGCTTTCCAGAAGAGTGCCAAGAACATAAAATCATTACGCATCGTTGAGCGTCTTTAATAGCAGCTTTCCCAACAACGATACAGTGCTGATACCAGAGCTGGTCCTCAGATCATTTGTGGCTGGCCGAGAAAGGCTCATGCCAGGCTTGAATTCTAGTTGTATTATTGGTATTCGCATTACATGCTATTACCTTGATGATGCGTTATCCCTACCTGTAGCAGCTCTAAATTATCTAGCAGTATTCGTAAATACCAAATGCCAAGACCGATTTTCGGATCGTTCTGCCTTCAGTGTACATCCAAGACTGCTGTAGGAAATAAGCTGCATTATACTAGCTTTACAGAAAACCTTAACATGTTTTATAGGCTGAACTGTTCTGACATTCAAACCGAGTTAACAGCTAGTTAGATAATTACTCTCGAAACATATTAGTTATTTCAGTAATAGCAATAGCCAGATGATCGTCTTACAAGCGTCCAATCAAGCCGAAGGAGATTTAAACTTACATATATAAAATTTGGGAACTCACGATGTCCGAAGTGCTAGTTCGAATACTGCTAGCTGAACAATGCCCTTGTCATGTTTTTACAATGCCCTTCACCTAACTTCTGTCTTCTTTTTTGTGTCATACTCTGACTTCCGGCCACTTCCATATATTTTCGATTTCTCTGAGAGAGGTGTTGTGCTCAGGGCACAGTTACGTGAAGCCCTGTTCTCTTGCTGCTGTTGGCATTGCTGCCAGTTGCTATGCCATCTTCGTTATGTATTCCGCGAGGTGTCTAGCTGCCTGGGCGAATAGTTTGCTGCTATTCTTTATTCGCCAGTCATGCAGACGGCACTTGTGGCTGACTGAACTGATGCAGTGAAAACAAAAAACAGCCAGCACGCTATAACTCGAACGCGATCTACATGTCCAAACCTCGAGAAACGGAAGAAAGACTCTTGCCGTTTGTACTAGCCTGCTGGCTGACGCTCTGCACAGATCCCATTACCTCTGTCCTACCTAATACACATATATATATACGTGCAGAGCTAGGTGGCTCTAGCAATCGACCGGCTCATACATGGACTCCCCGCGACGCGACTCCTGAAGGGGTCTTGCACGTGACCTGTGCCTATGGACGCACGATACAGAACCTTGCTTAGTACCCTTAGCTGAATATAATACAACGGGAAAAGATGAGATGAGAGAATTGTTGACTCCTGTACCAAGAGCGGCTGGTCTGCCGGTTCAGAGTGAACTGATATGGGTTGTATGGCGGCCTGCAAATCAACTTTGCTAGGTTAAATAACACATCCAGAAAATGGTTATGCTCCAATTACGGTTGATTTTATCCTGGATTTTTGTATAGAGAGCTAGCCACGCGAACGTTGAGAAATCCATCAATCACTGCAGATAAAGGGGGAGATTTTAAGAAGCGAAACTAAATGATCTCGTAAAGATAATCTTCTGCAGAACGCTTTCTTTCAGTATGTCTAGTATATGGTTTCCAATTTGATCTATTTGCATGGACAATAAAAGCTAATGCTGCAGTCTTTGCTCATTTGAATCCCCATAGATTTACAAGCAGGCGATTCTATAAACTAACGAACAATACAGTAAATTCTGTAGTTTTTTTTTTTTCATTTTTAACTAGCTTCCGTATTCAGCCGTGATTCCAAGATGCGAATATCACTAAAATTAATTAATATTTCTCTAGCATACTTTATATGCTTAGTGCTAGCATTAGCACGCATATGCTAGCGCGATAATGCCTACATATTCCGATAAGCGAGAGCATCGACTATTCCATTCAAGTTAGCTAGAGCGTATTTGAGATAATATATCCGGTTAAATATTGGGGTCATCTTTGGTATCTCTCACCGGTAAAGCCAATCTTTTACAAACCCATTCCTTTCAAAGTCAATTCCACCCCTTGACCCTTTCGCACTTTTTAGTCTATACGCTCGTTGTTTTCTATTTTAGCCTAATTTCTACAGCTACCGTACAATTACGACGTTGAATCCTATAATAACATCGTTGGATGTACGTTTCACGTATCTGTGTGACTTGTTCACTAGAAGAACCTCTGCAGGCATATACAGTATACAAGGCATTGTTTTGCTAGACCTCTATTGCAGATAGAACACGGCCGCTATCTTCTTTCGTTAGCAGCCCAGCCACCGCAGCAGCGATAGAAGCAACAGGATTTGACCGTTTCGACGTATTTCAGCTCAGTCTGCATAGGCCTGGTTCAGGCAACTCGTGTCGTTGTTTTGCCGTGTAACTCCTGCCGGATGAAAACGCTTTCGCTACAGCTGGAAGACATGTTATTCAAAAGGTTTCAGCTTTGTAAGTTTGCTACTTTTGTCTTCTTGCGCCGCGCTGCTTCTGTCGCAAGCGTGGCTTATCCAGCAGCTTTTGCCTGCAGCTCAGTGGAATGTTTACACCGCAGGTTAGTACTGTTGGAGTCGCACGTCGTTGAAGTACTGCGCCAGCGAGAAACAATGTCCACTCAGGAACCCAAGGAGAGAACTAGAGGAAAAAGTAGCTCTAATCTCTGTTGTGGCACAAACACTTACTATGCAGCTGCACTGCACAGGCGCTCGCAATTGAAGAGCCGACCAACTTCATCTACACAGGATCTGGTCAGGCTTCGTTGGTTTGTACCGACTTCGCTGCTTTGATCCCCGTACCGCTCCCATTGAAGTTGGTGCCAACATTCACCACTTTGCTGAGGAAACGCAACAGACATGAGCTGGAGTAAATGCTTTGCACACTCGCTTTATGAGCGATGCAATTTATGCTTACTTGCTATTCTGTTTGAACTCAGCTAGCAGTAAGTTCTGGATACTGTTATATATGAAGCCTGTGGCAGATAGTGCTGAGTCTACACGTTCACCCGTCATACTGCGTGATGCCAACCAGCTTCATAATCACCGCAACCATCACTTCAATGCCAGTGGCTTCTGCAACATGGCTAAGTATAGTTGAGACGCTAGACAACGACGCATTCCAGGGGCAGATTACGATATCAGACTCAGCCGAGCCCTATGGACGCTCTAGCGTACTCAATAGGAAGAGAAAAAAGATATACGAGACGAGTGGCTAAGAGGCCCGCTGGCTAAGGAACTATTGAAAGAAGGGCATATGTCTCACTGTTCAATGATGCCCAATGCTGCGTTATGTATGTATAATACAATCCGCTTATTCGGTTTTGCCTAGTAGCAACGTTTCTAGCAGGTGATCCAATAAGGATTACATAAAAGTGAGAGAAAAAATATAAAATTACCATAAACACGTATATATATCGTATGTGCATGGCCTTAACATTATCTCGAATAGAAACGTGAGCAAAGTCCGGATCCATATCGAATAAGCGTAAGAAATAAATGTGGGCCAGGGGGTAATGCCTCTAAGAAATGTGATAAAAACATCCACAGAACCTTGCAGCAAGGAAAACTGCCTGAGTCGCCTTGCGAGTACCGTGCTTTATTCAAATCTGTGCATAGAGTAGATCTACTTAGAGTACTACAGCCCCTAAGTATAACACCGTTTATTATGCTGTTTAAGTACTTGTATACCTTTTTATTTACCAACTAGCTTATGATTTACATAAATGGATGCCTATATGGTATCCTTTTTTCTATGGTCCGTTTGCTTGATGACAACGCCTATGTGGACCTAGGGTTCTATCCATAATGTTATTAACTACTTTTTGTTGACGTTACAGAGGTAATAAATTTGTCTGAAAACGACTTTGGGCGTAGACACGCTTTGCATTGTATTGACAGCCATATATAAGGTCATATATAATTCTATAAAGCAACACGTAACGTCGGTACCGCCCGTCGAATTTGAAACGTTTATTTACTCGGCTCCTTTCTTCAAGCGCAATCCACTGAAGGGACAAATTACTATTAACTAAGAACTACCAAAAAAATAGTATCTGAATCCGCTTAGAGATTCAATTCATTAACACACTTCTAATACACACCACGGCTAGGATAGAGATTCCTAGGAGAATTTAAAATTCCGGCTAAATGAAAAGTCATTAAAATATTGTATAATGTATATTTAAGGTAAACGTCAATTTTTAGGCTTTCGACCAAGCGACCAATCACTGCTTTTTCTCCCCCCTTGAAAATTTAATCTAGTTTACTAGTTTACAACCGTTGCCTCAGTTACGAAAAATTTATCTACGGTTTGAAACTACGGTTGAAACAAAACGCTATGAAACCTATCTGATATAGTCTTTTGTAAGTTGAAGATAAAACGTAGTGCGGTAGCAGTAAAATGAAAAAAACGGTTACATTATTTTGCTATTCATAAAGTAGCCCATAGTTTAGGCTTAAGTTCTGCATCGGGAATGACATTTTTCGTTTAACTGAATAGAGAACTTGTCTCTTGTTTTTATCAATTGTAAAAGTTTCTCTAGGAGTAAAATATGAAATGTCGAAAAAATGTATAATTATGACAAAAAAATGTTAATTTTTTAAATGCATATGGTGTTAATCAATCAAGTAAGGGTCAATCAAACTGAATCAAGAAATGTTTATGATGGTTTAAATAAATGCCTTTGTGAGATTACAATGTCAAAAGGTACCTTGATAGTTTGGACTCGACTATTCATTTAACTTGAAAGGCCTACGGCCCCTGTAGGCCATATTTGTTGTACATGTTTTTGTACTTGAGAGTTTGAGCAAAGGCCTGCCTCTTTGGGCGAATATCAGAACCGATCTGTCCGCTGTTCTCTGGGATGATAGAATCGTCGATTTTAACGAAGATAACTAGAAAACAATGCGTGTATTAGAGTATAGTGTTTGTTGCACAGCGCTGAGTCCTACGCTGATGTCGGATGGAAATGAATCAATCTAATTCTGGCTCACTGAAACCTAAAGCAATTTCAGTAAAAAAAAAAAAAAGGGGGGGACGAGAAAGCGAACATTCCTATTTTATTACCAATCAGGTGTCTGGCTATTCTTATCGCGACCGGCCCAACTTTCTCCTGGGTGCAATTTATATAAATATTTTGCCCATTCTAGAAACTCCCTTGGGAACCATTCAGTACCACGGACTCTATAGAAAACGGCAACCGGCCTAAGGTGTCAGCATTGATAAGCCGGTTTATTGTATGCATCGTTTGAGACATTTTTTATTGATTTTACAGGAACTCTTGATTCTAACTAATGGAAATAGGTGCACTTTTCCACCTAACCGAACCCGGAAATTGTGTTCGTATTACCAGTGAAGGATGGTGGCCTTCCGTATGAGGAGACTTGAAGTATACCGAGATGTGATCGTCTTAGTATGAGGATAATTAAATGAGTTATGATCATACTTTGCCTCTGGATATTTGGTGCTAATCCGGAGTTGTGGCTTTGGTCAAATCTTCAATATTTTTTACGGTGCGAGTAAACAGTATGCGTTCACTACGGCGGGAAAGTTTTAACGGAAAACCATTACAGAACGGTGTTTAGCAAACCCATTATGCTTTACAAAATACCTCGTACGGCATTAGCTTTCAGTAGTTATTCTTACAATGTAGTTGAGTTCATTTTCTTGACGTAGCTGGACGTCTGATTACGTGAAATGAAACTTAGCGAAAGCCAATTGTGCTTCTACGGGGATGCCTTATCCGCAAAAAGTCAAACATAAGTAACTCTTTGGGCTCGCAGTAGATACAGTGAGATATTGATTTTAGTACACGAGTACTAAACTACGTGACCACATGCAATACAAGGACCATTGAATCCTAATTTCATATAATCATCCAGCTGCCCCTATGAATCGGTAATGCGTGCGCGGAACGGACAAACGGCGAACCTACAGCCCGGATCGGGTATGCATATCGCTCGATAATGTGGCCTCAAATCGCACGCTGTAACGGTTTTAACGTACCTGATCACAGCAAGCCCTCGAAACTAATTTCATAGTCGGATCAGCTCCTGACTACACAGAACGAAAATGCTAAAAATGCGTCAACCATTGTCTACAGTTGTCCACGATCCGTCAACGTTATTGCCCGTGCAGACAATAGTTGGTTACGATTCAGATAACGCTGTAGGGTCGGAACTTTACCCCCTAAACATATTCCGCTCAACTGTTACTTACGGGGGGCGAAGATCAACTTAGCTGTAATCTTTCATTGCTGTCATTCAATAAAGCTTCGTTTCAATAATGGTTCAGGTCATAACAAAGTTGGCATCATACATAAATTTATTGTCCTTTTAAATCTCGATATTTGCACGATTTTGTCATAGATCTTTCTCAGAAGAAACTATCTATCTATCTAGAGAGGATAACAGCCACGAGCTAGGACATAAGATCATTAAAGGCATAGTTTGAAAAAGTGAGGTGTCTCCTGTGAGAGAAAGAGCCTACAATGCGCTAGCAATGCCTCCCGGTTACAAGGCCAAGCGTATGTCTCACGACGTGTTTAGCAATAAAGTTTTAATAATTCTAGTGCCTGAATCTCTGAGGCATTCCTAGCCAAAAATCGGCCAAGAACCACAAACCTCTTAAGTGCCCCTTACAAAGACGTCCCCTGTACCTATTTACTACATGACTTTTCAAAGTGTACCATGTTTTAACTGGGTTCATGCTCAACAACATCCCCAAGCTCATCTGTACATAGACACTGAGAGCTCTTTCGCGCCTTGCGACATTCTCGTGTCACATTAGCAGCACCTATGTAACTTACACAGATATACAGTCTTCGTTTTGGATTCATGCTATCGATCACGTTCTGAATTGCTAAGCCACGCACATTTACCGGACACACGTCAGCGATTTAACCCGACAAATAATGATAAAAAAAGAGAAAACGAAGTGGCAAGCAATGACTCCGGACCGGCGAACGTGTGACCAATAAGATGCTGTTAGCATTTCTACTGTTTGATGATAATTTTTTTAGAACCGACTGTTCAAAGTGATGCGACTCGAGTGCCTACGAACCGATAACGTCGTGCCACTTAGGAGCTCTGAAAGTTGTCGTCGAGCCTAAATTTTCCTTGGCCTTCCATTTTTTCTTATTTATTGGAACCATATAATCTACAAGCTCAAAGAAAACTGTCTTCACTGCCAATTCGATTCCTAATCACTATTTTATGTACGTTAACGGAACTTTGTATATGTAGTTAATATGCAGCACCGGTCCGTCGTACATCTTTTCCGTTGTCTTGCTCACTTTATTTGTCTACTAGAACATGACTCTGGATTTTTCCCGAACGTGCTTTTCATAGGAGGTCAGCTAATGATTTTTAGCAATCGTATAACGATGCATTGTAGCCTATAATTAGATCTTATAACTTACAGCACAACCAAATAGTATAATATCTGTATATACAATAGTATAATATATGTATAATTGGTAAAAGGAATCTCCGCATGTTGCGATTGGGCCAACGGTACCTAAACACGACACTGGCCTAGCAGATCGTTAAGAAGCTCGCTTTTTAGCAAGACGTCAAACCCGTTCTCCGTCGTTACTTTACGAAACCTACGAAAATCAACGCTAATTAATGAGACCCAACTTTGTGCAGCATCGCTGTGCGTATGCCGTAAAGATAAAAGACACGGGTCCAGCGTAAAACTGTTAAAATCACCAAGTTGGCTGATGCTCATAATAGCGTCCTCTATGGACGCAGTGTTTACCATAGGTACAATATCCCTTAATTCAAAAGGCTAGGCAGGAATTTCTTTACCGACATAAAGAAATTAGACGATGTTAACGGGCCTCATCAACCTGAGACAATCCAGGTAAATTTCACAAAGCAAAGCACCTATGCTCCCCTTTCAGCCCCTTTCGAATCCCCGTTTATGCTCAATGAATTTCCGCTATTCATGCGGCCTAAATCTGCATGAAACTATCTCTTTATAACCAACTTGAAGCACGTAGCAGCGATACCTATACGTAAACTTGCATCGGTGTGAAAGATGGCGGCATTTTTCCGCGGTTTTTTGTTTTTATATGTTAAATTTCGACTTTGCCATGTACTGTTGTTGTTATTCATTTACTCAAAGCTGGAAGCTTTTCGAGTCCGTTGAGCCTCATCCCCTCAGCCTCTATTATTCACTCTATTCCCATCCGTGACAGCTGCTATTCACTGTTTGATTTATTTTCCTTCCTTCATATATTTGTTTCTCTGTTCCGTTTTTCTTCCCTATCTCGTCGTGTTTTTACGTTATTTTTCGTCGTTCGACGAGGCTAACCTGCCGACAGTCAATTCGGAAGCTTTCTTTCGCCCGGGTCCTCATCAATTCCCAACGGTGCACTTCACTTCGCAACTGGCCGCACCGGCAGCCGCGCTAGTAGCCGCAAAAGCAGACACAGTAGAAGGCACAAATTGCTGTAATCCTCTGGGCTCGGAGAGACGTCCAAGAAGAAAAGGACGGCGCCCCCCCATGTCCCATTAGGACGACTAAGGTCCACTGAGACCTGCAACAAAAGCGGTCTGACGCGACCTGGCAGCGGTGACGCCGAACAGTTGATCGAGCGTCGGTGGCCCATGGTAGAACGATGATTGTGGGCAGAAGCTTGCCTTCGTCGGAAGTACATGAAAAGCCAAACGTTTAGAACATATATAAACACGCGAAGCTTGTTTATTCAAAAAGAACATACTACAATCCAACAAATGTCGAGTTATGCTCGTGACATGGTAGAATTTGCGATACGTCATGCAAAAACATATATTAATACGTCCCCATTTGGTCACTTAAGATCCATTGATTACGATGCAGTCGCTTTGTTAATTGTGCCGCATCGTGTTGAATGAAGATGCACAAATATGATTAGGCTTCAACATTTGCCTAAAAACATGTAGATTGCTGATACGCGCCTAGCTTTTTTACAATTGAATGTACAACCGGATTGCGTGATGCATTGCAATGCTAGGTTACAGGTTGGAGAGATATGTTTTATACCTATCGTCATGGTTCAATATTCCTTTCTTCAGAAAAGCGCCCAGCCGGTGAGAATATCAGGTTTAGACGCGACCATACAGCCAAATGTATACTGTCATACTTTAATTGCTTCTCATAATGGATTGAATAGTCCTGAGACTTTTTTTTGGGTGTATAGCATGTGAAATCGTTGTATGCGTCCAATTTAGCCCCTATCCTTGTGCCCACTTAACTAGCACACCGTATTATCATGCAAGATTTTTACTATTGGACGTTTAGAAACTAGAACCTTGATTGGATTGAGTGAAATTTTGATTATTTTCGGTAGTTTTAAACTATCAATATGGCTTGTAACTCTTACATGCATCCCTAATTGGAAATATATATGTGCGAAGTATGTGAAAATAAGACCTTTGAAAGATAACGATAACGTCAATTTTGGCAGAGGAAATCTACAGGTCTTGCAAAAGCGCCATTTATTTCTCTTCTTGCGATTGGTCTGTTAATTCTGGCTCTGTTCTAGCTAAATTTTGTTCTAGCTTATCTTCGTGTTTTTTCCTCGCATTAAATAAAACAGCTGAGATCATAAAAGATGTTCTTTTCTTATTTAAGGTAAACGAATTTATACAGTTAACTTCTAGAAGCAAATAAAGTTAGCACAGATTTAACTTAAATTTGTCTTCATTGATGTACCTCATACGTATATCTACATGGAGGTGAGTCCCTTTACGAGTATAGTTACTTTCTTTAATTAGTACCGAGCACTATAAGAGCAATAAAAGACACATTTACGCATATAATGAAGGCTTATGAAGCATATTTGTTCTTGTGGCTGGGAAAATGCATTACTGGAGTAATGCATTTTCCCAGCCACAAGTAGGTATGTTAAAAAAATTCCCATTACTATTGCTGTTACTTGAAAGAAGCACGACGATCCTAACGACTAGCTTTGATGATATCTTCATTCACTGTAAGCCATTTTAATGAAATCAGGCTTTAGCTGCCATAGTCAAGTTTGTTAAAATAAGTTAGGCTAAACGTACAAACAAAACTTGTTTTCACAAACACCGCCAAATAAACAGCAAAGACGACGACAACTACTAAAAATAGAGCATCCTTAGAATTCAAAAGGACATCGCACCACGTAATACTTCAAGCGTTTTCGTTGATCTCGGCAAACGTATACAGTTGCCCTTTGCTGCCATAATATTGCACGATTTCGAACCGGTAATCTACACTTTCCTTATCTGTATTTGTATTTGTATCTCACATCGCTGACACATCTAAATTTGTACGCACGGTTCTATATATACTTCTACGTGCTGTTTCGAAAATTCCAGCAAGGGAATTAGATTCCTTAAATCCGAACTCTTAAAACGCATCTGTCTAGAAACAACCCCTTTCAGTAGTCGTTAATTATTGAATACCAACTAATGCATCTCGTAGTATCCCCATAAAACCATGTACGATTACTCCCGCCTTAACAAACAGTCTTAGAGGCATTTGTCCCGACACCTTTATATCAATATATCACAAGGAACTACCATGTAAGCCATAACTGATCTTGATCTTTTGATGGATGTAACGAATAGGCACACGTCGTCTTTTTTACCTCTGTATATGTTCTTGCAGCAGCACAGCGAGCGCGACGGTGGCATTGATTAAGCGATTCCACTAGGCCAATGGCAGGATGAGTGAGTGTCTAGATGCCCAGTGGAATCTATTGAAGCTTAGCTCATTCCAGTAGAGTACCTGCTTTCCGCACGATAATTTTCAACGAATAGGCCAATCTATCCTTTTCGTGAGAAGCGACTGAGAAAATTAAGCGTAAATAGTTGTGCCCGAATGACAAAATCGGGTCTCGCCGGGCCGCGTGCCAGCGGTCTTTTCAAACACATATACAATATTGAGCGTGACGGTTTTACCAAAAGCGACACATTAGTGATACCAGTTACTTTTTTATTGCAGTTTCATCCATAGCAAATACATTAGGAAAATAATAATACGCAATGCAAAGAAATTGCTTGTAGTGCGGTAGTGAGCGGCTCTGTTTGTCTGATTCCCTGTCCTGTCTCTTTACGCCCAATGGGCCTATGCATTTATGCCGCCTACGAACGGCCATGGTAAACGTGTTTGTCTGAGACGATAGTGTGCCTTTAATGTGCCTATATCTAGTGGGGGCATGTGTATACAGGGCCTTTTCGTGTAGTTCATGAAAACGTATTAGTTATTGTTGTCAAATATGCCTTTATGGGCATCGATTCGTGTGTGTTTAACACGTGTTATATATATTCCACCAATATATCCGGACGTCGAGCCGATCCTACTTGATCTGTAGAGACAAAACCCGCTTACGAAAGAAAAGGTGTTGATGCTTCCCTAGAAGCAATAGATGGGAGCCCGCTGCCTGCATACGAATTAATAGACAGCAGACAACACATACGGCGAAATTATTAGGGCGTCTCTCAGTAGACAAGGGCGGCATATTATAACATTCATTACTTACTTTAAAAAAAAAACAACTTTAGCTTAGATTAAACAAAGTCTGAAGTAGCGTTTAAATTTTGGCTCGAAAACGTGCGATGAACCTGGTAGTATCCACCATGAATGCATGAGAAAACCATGAGGCGTCTATTGGGTAACGGGAACATTAACAGCTTGACAAGCGATCCACATGCCGACGTTATCGCTTCGTGTTTGGATTTATAAAGTCAAGTTATTCAATTTCCTCACTCTTGACAAAGGAATTTCAGTCGAATTATTCTAACCCGCGCACTTTATGAACGTCAACTTTAATAAAATAAAGACTCAGCTAAAGTCGGTTGACAGCCTTTATTTACTACAATAAGTGTAATAATAAAGAAAAACGTTAACTTAGTACCAGGTATTTTACTTAGTGCCTATAGAAATACAAAAATTGTACCTTTAAATGGATACCGAGTAGTATTCATTATGAGTATATGGGAAGCACGCCATCAACACGGCATTCCAATACACGATGTACCTGATGCTCCTCTTACGTTTACCGACTGTAAATATGCAATAACTAATTCAATTAAATAGCTCTTGTTATCGTTTAATCATCTAAAACCTACGTTTTCTGGTCTTAAATGCCCTATTTAAGGCTGCGATAAAACTTCAGACCTAAAGAAACACATCTATTATATGGTGTTGGCATTGTGTAACCTTAAAACCCGCTCTTCATCTAATAACATGGTTTTCCCGCTAGAAAATGTTATTTAATTTTGAGTGTTTCAACTTTGGGATATATATGTTTTGCATTCGTACATTGCCAGAAAAAGAGAACTCGATTCCTCTTTGTACATCTACCGTTTGTATTTTTTCAATAAAAACGCAACTAGTTTGTGAGTGTAGTCTGCGCCGAAAGAATATTTTCAATGCGCCTATTCGTATCAGTTATTTCGTAGTAATAAGGGTCGCAGTGCACATCAAGCTCGAGCTCAATTCACAGGGCCCCACAAATAGTACACTAAGCAGTAACACCCCTGGAGAAAATGTGGAAAGGATTTCGAGAGAGGATATATCGTTGAGAGCGGAGGGTGAGGGACTGCAGCAGGACAACCACAACAGGACGGCGTGGACCGCCGGGTCAGGACATAGGGCGCGCAGTGTTTAGGATCTCGTTCTTTGGACGAGACACGCGTCTTGGCGCGCCGTGGAAACCCGATTCGGAAAAACTAGGATTTTTGTTCGTCATTTCTAGTCAGTGGCAATTATGCGTGCCGTTATTGAGGAAAAGGACACTGCTTGTTGATTATATAGCAATTGAAGTAATACACACGAATCAATCAGTGAATTATCAGTATCATTGTCATGGAGTTTCGTTTTTGACATTAATGAAGTAGAAGGTGGGAAAACGACAGCAGAGACAATTCTGCCCTTCTACGAATGGAAGTAGGATCTCTCTTCCGAAAGACTTCATGTTGAATCGTGGAGAAACTAGCCTTTTTTTTACTACGGACTGACTGGAGACAAATGAAAAAGCCGCGAGTAACGTGCTAGTGCAAGGGTGAAACGGAAAAATTTCTATAAAAGTAGATCATATAAAGGCAGTTAACACAGACATGATGAATATTGTGGTGCTCGGAAAATATTGTGCGTTGGTCCTATTAGTTGGCATTTCACTCAACAGAGGTAAGCGCTCTTGTAGACAAACCTAGGCCATTATTTTTGACACTACTAACTTTCTGTCCTTAAGGCTATTTAGTTGAGTTCATGTACAGAAATTTAACGTATAAGCATTGCCTCGTTACGAGCTATATAATCGTAGTTATGCCATTACCCAACAGGCATCATACTATATTCACATTCATTCTTTTGGACTAAAGTGGGCAGATTTAAATCGCTTATTGATGCTCGCCGCTGATCCTTTTCGCCCACGTTATATGCTGTTCCGCTGTGGCAGGTATTCCTTCCCTGTGTAGTTATATCTTGAGCGTTGAGGATTGGATTGATAGGTTCGTTATTTTACGAATCTATAAGGCTTTCAATAGCCGGTAACGCTAATGATGACGTTAATGTCATTTTAAGAGATATATTACAGAATGCCCCCTGCAAGGTGCAACGTCAAACTTCTATGCATAAATAATCAACTTATCGTAAAAAAATGGGGTAACAGGTACATCGTTTAGATTACTTGCAGCTTTCGGAACACAACTCTTTGCATTGACTTAAATTGACCCGGTTTAATCGAATTCATCTTGCATCTGACATTACTATTATTATGTTAATACCCAACTAAGGTGAAAAGAACCTTGACAAATTTCCATTGAACTGACATAATAAACGTTGCGTCAGGCACATGCAGCATATCCATGTTAGTATACTATAATTAGTACAGGCGTCTAATATGCGAGGGTGTAATTGAAATAGAGCAGGACCCACGCCTTTTTTTCGGCATATGAGATCACCGCACATCGACCTGGGCACAGTGCCTTAAGCTGTAATCAGTTCGCACCCAAACTTCAATCGAACTTCCTTCGATCACTATGTGACGAGGTCACTCATACATATGCACACCTAAGATAAAAACGGTAGCAAATAGAACAACGCCACAGTCAATTGTTATCAAATTTATCTTGATTGATAGCGGTTCAGAATGCGTATATGCTTATTTCTTCATAAGGAAGTCATTATATCCTACATGTGCGTTAAGTGATATGTGTGCATAGAAACCGGTACGCTGTGGTGTCAATAGCGGCGCTTGTCAAATGCCCCATCGTTACCTAATTGGACGGAGACAAAAAGTGCTATTAATTTCTCCTTTACGCGTAGAGGCTAATGGACGTTCATGATCAAAACAAATACGTTTGATGCTATTGACGCGAAATTACTTGTTTCTGTTTACGGCGTTATCCAAAGGCTAATTTTTGTTACGGTCTTTTTGCAAACATGGCACGCGCGAAACGTACGCGCTACGCATATACACACATACAGCTATATATATATATATATATATAATGTTGTTGTAAGTGCCAGCATTTTCCTAAGATATATCTATTTTCACGTGATCCAGCGATTTTTCGCGTTTTATAGATATTTTCCCTTTCAAACCGGATCAGGCAGCCGCTTGTGGATGAGCGGATGAAATATGTTTATAGGAAAAGAAGGGAGAACGAAATCCCGCTTACTTTTCTTGCGGGACAAAGCCGGCGTTATGAATAAGAAGGAAGCATCCGAATCCTCGTGTTGCCTAGCGTCAGATTTATTTCCTTTGTGTCACTTATTCTTTCGATATAGTTGCTGCCGTTGAGTTCTACGCGACTGCGTACCGAATAGGGGCTGAACGCGGCTGACGTGATGTTTTTCGGTGGTTTGATTACTTCTTGGCACCATTATCTATTGTGGTTCAGGCCAAATACGTTCGTACACAACTGGAAGTGATAGTCGTTACTTTAGGACTGAATAAGATTCAAGCGAATTACGCCACGATACTGTGACCAGCTGCAAAAAAACAGCAGAAACGAATGGGAGTATCAATTGCGCTACTGAGTACAACTGCTAAAGTTTTTGATGCCCCATTAGCAATGGTAGGGTGTGAAGGTAATAACTACAATCCCGTCTTTGCAAAATAGCCTCTAAAAAATTTTTTATTTGACTTTTTTCTCGCATTTTGCCGAGTAAACGCACCTAACAATTTCTAGTTTAGTTACTATGAGAGCAATGAACATCTAGTGATCCGAATCAACTTTTAATTAGATAAATATTATTTGTCAGTGACATGATGGTATATAACAACTGTGAACATGTGCAATTTTACCCGCAAATATTGCGTACAGAATATGAGATATGAGCAGTATTTTTTATGAGCACAGTTCGTTCCAACTTCAACCACTGCCGAAGTTGTGCCACTCGTTACCCAATACTGAACGTGGACGTACCTCGACCTTGTCTTCAATTAAGGCAGAAACGTTGATGTAAATGCATTTGTTATAATTGCTGATTGTACCGTTTTGACACTAAGTATTGCACAATACAGATCGTAAAATCTAGTGGTTCAATAGTTGATTTAACAACTAAGGATAAATTAGTGATCAAAACCGAAGACGGAGAATCATCCTGTCCACACGTTTTACGGAGTACCCCTTAGCACACAGAAATGATTTTGCTACCTATTTTGTTTTCCCATTCGATTTCTCCCGGTCACTTTCCCCGTTATCTCTAGTATGACGGCTGCATCGTAGAGCTTCTTTGCAGCTTGATCATGCACGATCGCACGAGCATCGTGCTCTGCGTAAACCGAAGAGACGTGCCTTGATATTTTCATTTTGCATACATTATGACTAATCGCGTCCCGATTTAGAGTGTTAATTCTGAAGGGTAGAAAAATACCTGCTTGCATTGGAGATTAATCTAGTTGAATTGGTTAACTTAAGCAAGGCTTGACGACTTTATTCCACTGTTACTGTCAATAACAGCACAAAATCCTTAAGCTCGTAGGAACAGATTTGTTCTTATATAAAAATATATATAAATGGAAAGCTTTGGAATCTACTGCTATCAGTATGTTGTGTTTCAAAAATTTGTTACCATAAAGTTACCTTTCAGCTGCTCAAACGCTTAAGCGAATGTAGGGAACGTGGGCCTTTTCCACCGCACAGCCGCAAAGACGTCTCGTTTTACAATACGATATAATAAACCTTATTGTACGACTGCGTCTCGTGAGATGCACTTGCACAATACAATTTATTGTATAAGGTTTTGCCTCTGTCAGACGAAGCAGCCTAGACTATACGATCATCAAAGATACTGCTTTTCTTCATGGTATGTGTGTGTGTGTGTGTGTGTGTGTGTGTGTGTGTGTGTGTGTGTGTGTGTGTATGAAGGGTCCGAAACAAACTTTGAAATATGAAGTATTGAATACCCAGTTAGTCGACCCTTCCGACTCCAGCCAGCTTTCCAGGACATTTTCAGCAATAATATTTGCGAAGAGTGGGACGCTAGGGGAAAGGAAAGAGTGCCTCCGGCATAGTAGATACATCTGGCCGTTATCATTGGATTTCTGCTAAAACTTATGGGACATGGCTGTTTTTCCAACGTCAATGCATGTAGCAACAGGGACAGAGACTTCACAAATCCTTTCCGGCGATAACGACACAAAGTTTCGTATCATACTACACATTGCTGATACAAAGCGAAAGACCCTGTTACGAAAACTTTGCACGCTTCGCTAGTTTGTTCGTTGTGTGAAACAGATATACAGTGGTGACAGAGTCATGTGTTCATTTTACGAAATTTCAGCGTATTAGGAAAAAATAACTCATATCAGATTGAGCTTGATGAAGCAGGAATCGCTGCTATTTTGACTAGGGAAAAATCATTGATATGGAAAAAAGGAAACGGTACTCCGTGATTTGCTAGATGAGATGCCTATTTGTTTAGCTGCTAGCTAAAAACAACTAGGGGCTACGTTGGAAAACACACTGCCTTTTCTCTTCTAAAATCAATTTTTATAAGAAAAGTAATTTTGATATATATATATGTTTTTTCAGTTCCTGTCGACCCAATTAGGTATTCCCTTGATGAAATCTAAGCTAAGAAGCTATCTTCGTAGCACAGTTTTTGTCGTCTAAGCGTTAATTGAATAAACACCACATTTGCCTACCGGATTCCCATCGGATTCTCCAGTCTACGATACAATCTCTGACCCTGCTTAACGTATAAGATAAGTTTCACACTAACGGTCTTAATAATTAGTTTTTCTTTATCTTCTCGCGAAGTGAACTTCGGAATTGTACAGTTGCTAACTTCCGCACGCCGTCCGTTTGTTTAAGGGCAGCCGGTTCACTAACTGAACAACCCCACCATTTGGCCCAGTCGTAGACTCCCTTGCCACGACCTTTGCTTCTTTCTTTCTCATTTCGTCGGTTTTTCGTTACTGCAGCTATTAATGGCGGTCCGGCATTTTAAGAAAAGTAAACAAATCCGTTGTCCTCTGTTATTGTTATTCTGTTGAGAAAATCATATCATATAGTCAGTCCTAGTTGGTGACCGGTATAATTTTAATTAGTAGCTAATTCCCGGCTACGTACCAATGAACCACTTAGACAGTGTGGCACAACGAGTAGGATATTTTCGAATAAAAAAATACATTATTCTAATCAATAGAACAGTGTGACTGTATGCACTCGTAGACTGCCGTGGCCGCCGGAGCTGGGCCTGAGATAACCATTTGAACAGGCAACAACTTCATGTAAAGGATAAGAGTACATTGCGGAAAAATGTCGGGCGGTAACAGACATTTGGATCGCTCGCGTTATGTCTCTCTGTGGCTCTCCGTTTTATCTTAATCGGAAGTTGTGGCTCGTATTTTTCTACGACTATAACACTATTGGAACCGTTTCGAATGGCATACCCTTGCTTTTTATGTCCTATATGGACATATTGGATATGTTTCTTCCCATAGTTTACGAGTTGCTGCCCTGTTCAAAACAATGGAAGTAAGAGCGACGCCATAGCGTTTATCCCAAGTATGGAGAACAAAACGATAGCAATAGTTTCTCAGCTGTAACAATATTTCAGCTGACATGTCAGCTAATACACAACTGCAGTTACTGACATTGAACACACAAGGGAGGGGGGGGGGGTCGTGCAAAGAAGTCTAAGTCGACATAGCTTAAAATGGTAAAAATCAACCTTTGTCTCTAACTTCTACTCAAGTTTTTTGTGTCAGGAGTTGACCTGCTAAAAATTGACCCGAAGCGCACCTATACGCCAAGTTTGAAAAATTTTACCTGTAGACTTACCGCCGCAGCAGGATTTATTCAAACGGACTTAAATCTAGGAAAGTACTACGCCTAGAAAAGCTTTTTCTTTCTTTGACGTTTTAGCCAAATTCTAGAATAATTATACTGCGAATAGATTTTCTCAGATTGTGGGGGGCTTCGAAAGGCATGAAAAAAAAATGTATCCCTAATACCCAAACAGGACAAAAACTAACTTAGGCCATTTTACATCAAAATCTTTCACGTGAACATGAGTCTAGGGCCTGTACTATCGGATTAGTAATGTTCCATGTTTGCCCCTTTTTGTAATTATACTGGAAGTTCAGTACCGCCTGTATAATGTAGGAAGGCAGAATCTGATGTCTAGGGCCAGGAACAAGGATGACAGACTCATAACAGGGGCCGTAGCCCCTGTTATGAGTCTGTCATGGGTATAGGGATGGGAGACAATGAAGCAGGCGTACGGTCTCACGCGACACGTAACTCGACATTCTGGTGAGGTATGAAGAAACGAGAGCCATGACTGCCTATTGGGTCATGAGGTTTTTGCCACTCTCTACAGGTTGCCCTAACCAGGTCGTTTCTCTTGGATAGACTGTTCAGGTTCCCGAGCCTAGCTGGACAATGCAAAAAAACTGCGATAGTAGCCCATAATAAATTACTTATTCTTATATTTTTTCGCTGTTCTATCGTAGAACTCCAGAAGCTCTAGCACTAATTACCCTTAAATAGTTGAATATTTCCGGATAACGAGGAGTGAAAACAACAGAGAAGAGATAATCAACAGAGAGAGCTATAGACATTTGTTTTCTATCCCTGTGTATTATAAAATTAAACAAAAAAAAAAGAACGGTAAAAATGAAAGATACTTACACAGACTGGTTTTTCGCTTTCACAAGACCGACAGCAAAGATATCTGAGTAATAGGCACGCCCAGAAAAATGCTACGAAACCAACAGTTACAAAAAAAAAAAAAGCAATAAAAATCTAACATCGACCGGAGTTTGGCTTTCCAATCTAATAATGTGCAGTGTTTTCTTAATTATTTAAGTAGGTTCAAAGTGATAAAGCGAGACAGAAAATCTCAAAGGAAATTGAAGATAAGTGCAAAGATGAAGGTTATCATGAAAGATTATATAGCAAGATAAGATTTTTTTCTGTAATGTGTGTGGAGTTTGTAGTAAACATTCAGTTATAATAATATCATTGATGAGTACAATTGCATTTGCATTAAGTTATGCAGAAATCACGAAAGCGTTCGTGCATTTCGGTCTATGGTTCTTCACCTGTTTCCATGAAGGCCATTGAGCCTGTCAAATGGGTTCATATAGAAATTAACGTGATTCGTGCCTTTACCATAACTCTTCATTAATCTGGTCGATATAACGCTAGCGGGCAGGGATAGATTTCCACTAATAAATTGATGGCTTTTAGTATCGGGTCGTTAAATAATGAAATGACTCTTTATCATCGTATGTCATCGCTTTCGTTTCGGTGTTATGGAACTGGTAAAGTTTATGACGATGGCTGGCACGCTCTATCCAGTAGTACGCGTAACCCGCCTGTTACACGATTATTCCTTAACCTCGCGTTGTTTTTGTCCTTATTTACTAGAATGCCAACCGTGTATTAGAAGAGCCTGCCGACGCAAAAAGATTATCTGAAAACGATATCATAACTATATATTCGTGTCGGATGGATGAATTAGAATAATCTAACATTATTTTCCACCTGAAGATACTTTTTTCCACCTACCAAAAAAAAAATCCCGCCAATTGCTGAGTCCGACATTCGAATTGCAACGGCACATACGTTTGTTACGATTTATATCAATGAGATGATTAAAGAGAGCAATTTCTATATCATTGTTCCCAGTATTGACTCCCGGACTCTCGGACACGAACTACAGACTATTTGTTGCTTTTAAATTTGTCCATATGTCTTTAGCGAACGAAAGATTAATAACGTCCTGTTTCGCAGCAGCAGCGGCGGCAGATCTTTCAACGCGCATCGGCTATTTGCGGTTGCCGTGTCTGTTTGCGCTACCCGCAAAAAAATGAAGCCATTGGGCAGCCAAACGGAGAAGGGCTTAGGCTCTGCCGATTAGATTCGATGGACAAAACGCGCTCCGTTGATTCTATAGGTTACGCAAGCGTGTTCGTATCACTGCTAAATAACCCAGCTCTCGCCCGGTCTTATACCGACGGTTAGGGGACAGTGTTACCGCGTACGGTGATGGAGAGGCAACAACACGACTGTCGCACAAGATACGTCCACCAAACGCGTCTGATCGGCGACTGACGTTTTGTCAACAGCTACTGGCCGCGGGCAGAAAACGGGTCAGAATATTGTTCGAACCAATAGTGTGCTCAGAGAAAAGAGAATAGCGTCGGAGATAGTTCAGAATGAGCCCGCTAACGATCTTTGTAGGCAGTCACCGATGGCCTTTCGTAGACTAGTGAGCGGGCATTGGCGTTGTCCCTGTTATTCCTATTGGCACAGTAGTTTAAGTAAAACATTGGCTACGAGTAATTCATGACAGCAAGCCGCATCTAGTGACCCCATTAGCTCTATTCATTGTGTGGTCATTTCTGTCGAGAACAGGAGTATGCGTTGGTTGATTGGTTGGACATTGCTCAATTTCTATTTTTGCCCTAGGAAAAATAATAGCAGCTTTACTTATATATTATGGAGGAGTGTCTAACGCGGGTAACATGTGTCCGTAGTTAGGCAATGCCTTGATTTGGATAAACGTACAAAGAATGGTGCAATACGGATTGATCGCTTGAGTGTTTCAGTGTGGGGGGGGTCATTAGATTATTTATATATATATATATATATTTACTGCAAAAAAAAGGGTGTTGTGCTAATTTATTCTACTCTAAGTACGACCTATCGCGTTAATTTTAACTTATCTAAACTCGATAGGACACGAGTCTCTTAGGGTCCAAAGGTCACATATCTAGTCCGAAATTATAAGCTTCCTAGGTCAAATTTTTAACTAAAATTTAATTATTAATTAAAAATACGCTATTTTGGCATAAATGCCGTCAAAAGTAAGAAAAGTTATCATTCAGCTATTGTTATTAAAATGAATGTCAAAAGCAATTTGATCACAAGACGGATATATCTAATTTGTAGCGTAAAATTTTTTGACGAACGTTTGTTTAACAGAGATAACACTATCCAGTGGAATTTTTGGTGATAGGGAATTTCAATTGTGATTCATTCAAATTCAATTCAAATTGATGATCACAGTTTATCTCTATTGACAGTGTTATCTTAGTACTTAAACATAGGTAATGCGCTTCCGAAAATTCTATAGAAATGCGTGATCCAATATCTCATTTACAAAACGTAGTGTATTTTATTAGAAAGTTGCTTTATTTATTAATTTTGCTTCATGTTGCAATCCAGGCCCATAACATTGAATTATATAGGTGTTTTAGAAAAATGGAAAGTGAAGTAAAAGTACCGTTTGCCTGTTTCGTTTGTGCTGTTAAAGGTATGCAATTGAAACGATCCGAGCTTACAAACCATCTCATATCTAAGTTTAAATAAATAATACACAATAATATTCGTTAGAAGGCCTAGTAACTTCATTTTCCGGGTAACTTTGAACTCTGGCAACTTTTAAAAGTAGGCAGAACTTCTACAAGGTTTTTTTGACCATGGTGCCTTTCTTGCTAATGGAACGTTTTCTAGAATGTGGTCAGTTGTTCAAATCGAGCTCTGCAATTCCAAAGCAGCTATTAGGAAAACTACACGATGCCACCTGTCAATGTCACACGTAATTCTCGCTATCTGAGCTAACGGTAGGGAAACAGATTGCTTGCAAACGGATATCATGTCCTTCCCTTCTGATTCAACGCTTGAAAAGCCAGGGGGATAACGGTCAGTATCTTCTATACCTCGAAGGAGTAATGTCTGCCCCTATTTACATCGAGTGATCGTAAATTAATAACGAACACGTGTCTAGTTACTGAGGAAGCTCAAAAAACCTCAATAACGTGCATGACCCCTTAACGCAATTCGCAATCACAGGCGTACCTTATGAGGGAGAAAAAGTAAAATCGGGCTTCTTGTGACAAGTCAGATTTTTGCACTACAAATAACGTACAACAGATTAGTAGATGTCAGCTATAACATCATTACCTATGATATTTTTGCCATTTGCCGCAGAAACAAAACTGTATCATAGATCATAAACACTAACTATTTATAGTTGATTTGGTGGATATTAGCAGTTACCTTAGACAGAAGAGATTGCTCAGTTGGATGATGAGGGAAAAGCGAAGACATGGACGCTATCATTGTCAAGAAATTCATGTTGGATAAAAAAGTTGCACCGGGCTAAATATGTTCGTTTGACTTTATTTATAACGAGGGCTCACCCCATTTGTTTACCTTTAAACGAGTCTGAAGGGATGATGATGAAGTTCAAAAGAACGGGTCGTCGATGCCTATATAGACATGTTAAATCCTGTGTTCAACGAACCCATGTCAATTTAGCTATACCCCAAAATTTACTGCCAGTCGATTTGTGCGGGTATACTATTCTACTACAGAATTAGAAATAAGCAGATAAATCACTTAGTTTGTTCATAGCCTTTCGTGATCCGTTGTTTTAAAACACAGTGACAGCATAAACTGGCTCATAAATTCCAAGTAAAAAATAATCAGTGTCGACACGGTCATGCTAGGCAAGACTATATATACGTTCGTGTCTGGCTGCTTAAGTGTATATATATATAGATATATTTATTTATTATATGTGTGTTTTGTGTCAAACTAGTATTTGCCTAATATCTGAAGATTATGAGCTAAGCTCGATTTTTCATCACTCAAAGAAAACCTACAAGGAAAAGGCTGCGTTATATACAAGTTTATTTTCAAAACCAAATCGTTATAACCTTAGTAATTTTGCTATCAAGAATAGCTTCAGGAATAATAAGAATAGCTATATATACTTTAAAATGCTAATAATAAAATGTGCTAAAAATAAAAACGATATTTAATGAATAACTCGTACTCACATGAGCAATCAACCACTACAGTAAATTTTCAATGACCGCTGTCAGCATCGGCCTAGGGCATTCTAGAGGGCAACTCTTGGGCTTCGTCCCGCCGTCGATTTTATCATTAAATACACATTAAGCGCACTCGTTCGCGCCACACAGTTTGCACTTAAGTATATACATTCGTCTACTTAATTATATATCAGTGTGGACGATGCTGATCTCTGGATTTTGCCGTTTTGTTTTTAAGTATGGAAAATGAGAAATTGTCGTCATCGGTTTACGATTCACTTAGTTAATCGAAAGTTTTAGGCGCCAAAGTAAATTTCATCTTGGGAAACAGGAGCAGCTATTAAGTGGGTAAATGGCTTGTGCGGAAAAAGTCCCAGGATAAAATATGAGCGATCTACAGAAAATCAGCCTACTCCGGCTGCAAACAAATGGGCAAATGAAATGAGACTTTTTGTAGCAAATGTTTATTTATTATTAAATAACGCTTACCCTTCAACACATTTTGTCTGCTCATGTCTTCAGGTCCGCGTTCACGCGCTAGTCAGACCTTTCAGTACAGGCGAAAATTGAACCAGTTACTCCAAAGCTATCCTTATCTGATTCCAGCTATTTACACCCCCTCGCTCCGCTCTACCCATTTCTGCCCATCGATTTTAGTAATACAGCCCCAGCATAAACATTCAAGTATAACGATGGCCGCAACGTTTAAAAATCGAGCCCTTAACTCCCGTGGCGAAATCAAATAGTACAAGTTGTCGTTTCACACTTCAGAGCAGTTTGTTGTCTTTTCTACGCAAAACTGCCTTAACTTTTTTGCTTCCTCGCCTAGGATCCTAGACTAACTTTCTCCGTTCATAAGTCTGGTTTCCTCACTCCTGTTCGTATCTTCAAGTATTTCCGGGGGAGCTGTTCGACCGTATATGATCTCCAGGATCAAAAGTGATGACAGCAAGACGATTTAAAGGCAGGCACCAGCAATAGCGGCGAAAGCTATAGCTAAAAGGACGCTCGAAAGTTAGCAGCAGGCCGTATCGCCTTTACTTCGCCACCTATCCATACGGGAACGAAGTCAGGACCCAGGACCCAGAAGGCTGCGAGCGCTGACAGTAGTGGAAGTAGTGAAAGTTCGATGTTACGCTCCAGCTACTGGCCCAGAGAGGTTAAATAGAATCAACAGTGTAAAGCTCAATTGACTAGCATGGGGTACCTTTAGCAGCTTGGCTAGGAGGTTTGCTCTTCTTCCAGCCAGCCAGCTACTCTGGTCCGAAATATAGCATTGAGAGTTGTAAAACGTCTCTATTGAGACCTCTTTTTTTGATCGCATTTTCAATATCGTTTGCGCTTCCCTCGCCCCCCGAGTTGCCCGAACCTCGTAAGGCGGCAACCGACCCTAGAAAGCGCCATGAAGCCTAACACGTTTGAGAGCTTGTGTCTTGTACCAACGCTCTGTGGATTATAAATATGTTTTTAGGTAAACAGGTTGTGCCTGCCTTGCCGATACTTCCTGTATCTGTACTAAGTATTGAGCAGTAATGTGGCGTTAGTTTCAGCAACGCCAGCCGAGCGAAACGTTGTACGAACATCGAAAGCAGTTCTCATCCAATTCGGTTACCAGCACCCGCAAGCCTAACTCCCATCATCGACGATATTTATCATCGACGCTCTTAACGGCGAACGGCGCCAAAAGTTAACTTGTGCTTGAAGCGCTCGGCTTGGAAATCCGTTACACAAAACTCTAACTCCGCTACTAGCACTCCGTCCGATCCGTATAGAAACGATCATCCTGTCGTTCCCGCGACGCGCATTTATACACGAGGTGACAGGAGAAGCGCAAAGCAGCCGCGTACCGCACTTGACGAAATGAAAGCTACGCTGGGTGCTAAGTGGGTGCTTTTCAGCATCGTTGCTGTTGTCATTAAAAACTTGTCGACGTGCTTCGTGCACGCAACGACAGGGTGATAGAAATTAGAATCATAGGGGGCGCCTGTGAAAATGTGTTATAGGGCTTGCTCGGGCCGTCGTTGACGAGACACCCCAAAGTGCGATCGGGAGATGATCGAGACGAGATGCTTAGAGGAGGGAAAGATTTTCAAATTCTGTTATTAACCAATTCGTCGTATGCATGTTTATACTCTTGAATGATGCTGTACGTCGTGTTATGCTGCGCAGATGGCGGCGGATGTTTCCGAGCAACGACAGACGTAAATAATTCGAGTCTATATATAGGTTTAGAATAGTCAGCGCCCGAGTGAGGTTCTAACGAAAACAGAAGCGTATAGACGGCCTAGAAACCTAGATTTGTAGAGTAGAAATCTACTAGGTATGGTGGACAACACATGAATGCTGATCATTGTTTAAAGTTCACTTAGGAGCAACCTGTCACTCAAAGGCGAGTTTTATAATATACGCCAGAGCATAAAGTAATATTTCCGATCGATGTTATCCCTACTTCGATCAGGTCTTTACCTGAAAATAGAGTTGGGTCTGTGGTTATTAGCTGATGACCTAAAGGGTGAAATCAAAGACATACATTTTTCAACACATAGTATTGTTGAAGCCATGTGTCCTTTAGTTAGCTATGCTAATATTTCTTAACTACATATATGTGGCTCATTAGATTCACGCTATTCAATTATGTCAATCAATTATGTGCGCTATATAGCGGGCACCACCAAAGCAACCGCCAGGCACGCTATCTGCTTATATTATTCAAAGAGAGCGCTTTCCAAATAACATATAGGGCCCAAATGAAACATCTTCATTAGCATTGCCAGCAGTCGACACGGCCACAATTTTCGTAATAGCACCAATATCAATTATGTCCATAAAATAACTATCAAGGTGCCCAAATCAGCTTATGGAAAGATCTCTGCTCGCTACCGCAGTTGACGCTTTGTAGTTCCCGTGGCATGTCCGACGTATTTGTGACATTTAACGATCCGTGGACACCCTATGTGTACCTCAGCGTGCGACGATCCCAGTCACCTTGATTCTATATGGATATGCCATGCAGCCCATGAAGTTAAAAGGGGCGACAGCTCCGCGCTGCCGCTATCATGATAGAACCTTCATGGCTTAGCTATCAAGCGTCTCACGCCATATGAATCAACTGCTCCCTAGTCTCAGTCTATCTTCTGCACTTCGATCACGCAGCTCGGTGATGGTATCGGAGGAGAGTATCGCGATATCACAGTTGTCGGACTAATTGGCCGCTCAGTCGTCTAAATCTGAGTTACCTAGCAGGCCTGGATACCGCAAGCCGTTGGACATTTGGTGATGCGTGATCTCGCGGATACGTGTTTCGATAGGTCGGAAGTGAGATGCGTTAGTCGAGGAGGTCAGCATTACTGAACTGTTTGGTCGTAAGTCATAGATATAGGTCTAATAAGTCCAATTATAGTTTTTGACCCTAGCATAATTAGACAGCCACAGCCTGCGTCCATGCTAGCTGCCGGACCAAAGTCCTAATGATGCGTTTCTGCGCTGCTCGCGAATGCATATTGTCACCACTACGCTAAGAGGCTCCGGGGGAACGCGAATGTGAACACTTACGTGTTAGGACAAACAGAAAAGTTCTCCCGCATATGTTCTTGTATCCATTAACCTAGTAGTGCGTCTGCGAGTGTGAGTATAACGGGAAAAATCAATATAACGTGACGATGTGAAGGTACAAAGGAACATAAAGATGGTAGGTGGGTAGAACGGGTGAAAGGAGATTAACGCTGAAAATATGGTCGCGTAACAGAAAATAGTTAGTGGGCATTGCATAGTTGTGCTACATGAGGACGAAATGCTCAACGACTGAAGATAATGAAATTATTAATATGAAACGATGCAGTGGGATTAAGGGGAGGAACTGTCGCTTGTTTTTGTAATTTTGCGAAACTGAATACACCCTATAATTAGTTCATAATATTTTTTTATTATTACCACCATTTTTATTATTATATAATAATAAGTTTATTCATACCTTATAGATATAAAAACTAGAGCATAGGAGACGGTTTGTTTGACTATGAATCTTGGGGATCACGCTCTTTCAGTTAGCCTATAATTCGTGACAATATTGCTATTAACTTTACCAGTTTGCAACTTAACACGTGACACATATTTAATGCTTACACATAACTGCACTTAAAGAAGTTGGGCAACTCTTCAACTGTAGCAGATATACGCCATAATTAAACAGCACTAGAAATAGAACATAAAGGATTTCGTGTGGTGTATGAAAAACATTGGCATATTTGAGACGGTTAGAATTAAATCGTAATGTTGATTTTGTATTAGGAATTATAAAATACACAGAATACAGTGCGTTTATATTTCGAATATTTATTGCCTGATTCCAAATATAGCAGGATGTATAATTACCGTAAAACGAATTCAATCGCCATTTCTACTACGCGCGTCATATAGTCGTCTCTTGGTGATCCTTCCATCGAAGCGAGGTAAACACAGATCTCGGGGGCGCAGTAGGTGGAGCCCTATGGGCTGCGCTGCGAAGTATGCTTGCCGTTCTCTATCTGCTTGTATAAGACTCGAATTGGAGCGTGAGATCGAACCCGCCACAATATTTTGCCAACAGCACGCTTTGCCTGAGCATTTTGCCGTGTGCTTTGATCAATCTAGCCGCATACGATGACGAGTACAGAAAGGGACCTCGCCGAACGACTAACAAACTGACTTAACAACTCACCGATCCTACCTACCTTTTCCTTTCTCTTCAGGCTTATCTCATGCTTCAGAAGCCGAGAGCTCCAAGTCCTCAAAGAAACTCCTGCAAAGACTCACCAATACACATCACTAGACGGCCTGTCTACACCCTAGCCGCGGCCGATATAGATGATTATCTACTGAGGTGGAGCGCGCTTTGAGGCACTATAGAGGTATAATTCGTTGGTTGGTTGGTTGGTTGGTTGCATGCATGCACGAACCTTGTGTAGCCTGTTGCCTTCCTTCGCCAGGCATCTACCTAGAACGACCATAGCTCGCTACGAACCTCTTGCCATCGCTAGATCGTGACGTAGTCCATACTCCTCTTCCTAGTCTACACTACTAGTGAAGGCGTATACCGGCCGTTCGTCGGCACACACACCTTTGTTATCGATTCCACTGAAGGAATCCTGCCTTACCCATCCCGTCGTTCCATCCATCGAGCCATTTTACTCGCCGGCAAAGGCGTCCTACGACCGACGACCGGCATCTACCTAAGAATATAAAAGGTAGTAAGCCTCACTAGGAGTAGAGCGAGGCCTGCCAAATGCTCGAGCACAGGCCTATCCTACGACTAAATTCGCCAACCAATGCAATGGAAGTTGTCAGCGATCGCGGGCAGTGGCTGTCCGCATGGTTGTGCCGGTAGTGCTGCTAACGCCGCGAAGATAGTTATGGCGCAAAATACATATACAGAGCACTGAAAAACTTTGCGGGGTACGACATGCTTCGGGAGGAAATACCCATTGTTCGAAATATGACAGCCACTGCTTGGCAGCCTATGCCGCTGGCGACAATCATGAAACTGAGCGTCGAGGCCGCAGTGAGCGTACAGAGAGGTCTTTAGATAACGGAGCAAACCCTGTGTGGTAGGACCGGCTTGGTGATCGTGAAAGAATTACCCACAGAACAAAGGGAAACGGAGATTCAAAGATATTCAAGAAATATACGCGCAATTTATTTAGAAACTGGATACGCTGGGCATTCCATGGTCACCTGTATGGGGTCCTGCAATGTATAGGTGCGACACAGATTAGATGTATGGATATACACGTATTGGATGAGGAACCAGCCGGTTTGTCTATGGGCTAGCGAAACGGTGGGTTTGATGGGGAAGCTAGTGAGCGGTACGGGGCGCAACTGACCTTTTATTCGTAGCTAATCGTAATGCTGAAGAGCTATTTCAAGCAATTGCAATTGCGTAAGTAGTTGGCATGGAATGGGATGATTGTATCCAGGAAATACGTGAAGCTTTAGCGAATATTAGAAAAATGCGTCAAAAGGCACGTATTGATATTCGTCAACATACGGTAAAACTGAATCGAACAGTCTACTGTAAGAACACTATGATATTCCTTCGAGTATTCCCTGATGTTAGCTTGGAACGATAGCTCTTTGTAGCTCTCGACAAAGGTAGAACTTTCTTTACAATAACGAAACAATTCCTATCTATATATATATATAAAAATAGTCCATATGATTGTAACTTTAATTCAGTGCGCATATAGCACCACCTGAAAAGTAGCGCATCTTCTCTTAATGGACATATGACCCTTGACTGATTTAAGCGGACACGATTCACAGAATTTACAGCCTATCCACGAGAATCACCTTACTGAAAGCAAATTGACACTTACTTTTTTTGCTGGAAGTTAACACTAACAGCGCGCAGCCTTGTGCCATAGAACATCATAAGTTTACACACACGTAGTTTTAGTAAGAATAATCGTTTATCATGTACGTACACTTGGATCCGTTGAGTAAGACAATGGCCCCTTTTGTCTTCGAAAACAAATATGATAATGTATCATTTTGTTAATCTAACAATGTTTGATGGTTTTTCCTGCTTTGGTGCTGTTTCAGCTTGCGTGCAGGGATTGCGGCTGGTTCGAGTTGACCTCCCCAGTGGGGTTATTCTGGGAGACTCGGCTAGATTAAACTGTTCGTTTGATCTCGAAAACGACCAACTGTATTCCGTTAAATGGTACAAGGGTAACAGAGAGTTTTTCAGGTAATGAAAACGTAAGCAAAAAAGCATAGTATATGTAGAAACAAAAATAAGCACCTATGTAAGAAGATAAAGTAAAATGTATGTATATTTGTCGACCTGAACAGGATGACCAATTTCTGTCCGTGCAGCAAGATACACGTCAAGAGCGACATAGGCGTTCTAATAAATCATCCCGGGTACTTGAATGGTACTCGATAGGCTGTCCCATGATATCATGTGGATAATGTGTACTTCAGAACACTATCCTAGTTTGTGTTTCGCCAGCTCTCATTTTGCCCACAACAATTCATTCATGC
This sequence comes from Varroa destructor, assembly GCF_002443255.2. Taxonomy (NCBI): domain Eukaryota; kingdom Metazoa; phylum Arthropoda; class Arachnida; order Mesostigmata; family Varroidae; genus Varroa; species Varroa destructor. Next base: position 28,520,455 of record NW_019211458.1, on the reverse strand, counting down.
AGAAAAATTCTATCAGCACCACGGTACAAAAGCAGTAATATATTGACATTAACGGTTATATCAGTGGTGGCTCGATTATCTATAATTAACGTACAAACTTTAGGGGGCAGCATTATCTGGGTGGCTAATATGTCTGTCCTCGAGTCCTTTGCTATGGTAACTACGAGCATCACCTGGCCATCGCTGGCTCAAATTTAAGCCCGGCCAAATCGATACTATCGCATATTGCTCCCACTCTTCTTCTTAAGTTTGTTAAAGAAAAATCCAACGATATCTAACAAGCGGCTTGAGGACGTAAAGGACGTAAAAACTACAAATAAGGTCCGCGGTTAATTCTACGAATATATAATATATGTAAGACGTGCCCTTCCGATACTCTACAGTCCCCAGGTTCAGGTGGACCGTCAAATAAATACATCGCAGGACATGTTATGAAACTTGGTTTTATTTAAGCGTAGATTTAGCATGAAAGTTATGATTTGTAATCAATAAGATCGACCAAATCAAGCAAAACTCCGTAATTACTAGAAATCAAGTAGTCGATATGGTGTTATTATACCCATTGTATATATGAAAGTAATTGAGCTTCGCTTGTTAGTAAGCTGTTGTTTCTTGGTGGTGCAGATAGACAAAGTTACTGTTTTAGATCCGATATATATATATATATATATATATATAAAGAACCAAAAGTCACGGAGGAATTTGGAAGGGAAGACTTGGAAGAATAATTTGAAACTTTTCGTTTTTTATCTGTTAAGGGACGCACTAATACTATTTTTATATTCCTATATTACTACGTTATAACGCTATAGTGTTCAACAGCGCCTAAAATAATGATTACTGAAGTATCGTTTTATGGAGTAATATCACAGCATCTTACACTATACTTATGACTTCATGTAATAAGAATATAGAAATGATATACTCCGTTTTTTTTTTCGCAATAATTTACGTGTCACGTTTTAACAAAGCTTATGTGAAAAGAAGGCAATTGGACTTAGTCTATATATATATATATATACACAGATGGAAGATTATGGGTGTTCTTCAATCTGATATTAACCTGAAGGACATTTATTAATTTATATTTTTGTTGTCTTAATTAAAAAAAGTTTCCTTAAAAGTATTTATTCGATTCTACTGAGAGCATGTGTGGTTCTTTTGGACGATGAAGGCAGAAAATGTTTGCCCTGCTTAAAACTCTATGAAATCCAGAAAGCACACCTATGAGTTGATAAAATATTATATTATTATATAGACCAAAATACATTTTTCAGTGTGTTGCATCCTCGAAATAAACGTTCTAATAAGAAAATAGTTATTTATTCCGCGATTGCGAACAAACATATATCCGGTAAACACTTGAGAGAAGCTTTGTATTTAGCTATAAATGATGCCATTATAACATTATGTGTCGCAAAACTAGAGGCACTTAAATACTATCTGTGCAAGCTGATCACTAGCGTTAGATAAAATGTCCTGCCACTAAAGTGAGCTGTGGTCTAACAGGACTGATCACTAATGACTAACCAAATCGCGACGAGTTCTACAAATTGGACAAAAGTTATTAGATAGACATTTTACCGAACGGCGTTTAGGCCGCTTTGCTGCTATACCTAACCAACTGACCCATCTTGAAGTCCCGTCTTGAAATATCTCCTTCAGACACAAGTTCAGGACACAAATGTTCAAGTTTGACGTTAAGAGCTCGTAGCCAATGTGTACTCCGCTGGACATCCTCTTAGCTGCTTTTTTTGGCCTTTTTTGCAGATATATTCCGTCGGACACACCTCCTTCACAAACTTACTATCTGCCTGGGGTCCATGTAGACGTAAGTGTATCTTTAGTGATGAAAGTTTGGGAATTTTAATTTACCTCTCTCTCTCTCTCTCTCTCTCTCTCTCTCTCTCTCTCTCTCTACTAGTCGCTAGTTGCCCGTCATTGTATGAAGAGAAGATTGTAGTTGCCCAATATTGTATAGTAGATAATATATTATTTTCACTGTATGTTTGCGTGAATTTATTATTTATTACAGAAGAAGCAATCAAACATGAACGTACTAGTTCTGGCGAAAACAGATATATCTAGTGAGGACAGATATAAATGTGAGGTGAGCGCGGACGCTCCTTCATTCCAGACAATCCGCGCAGAAAAGGATCTCAAAATATACGGTAATATAAATATATCAGTACGAACGCACTATACGAGAAAAGGAAAATTGTCAAAAAAATCTCCGTTATACGATAACATCGGGGTACTTTGTACTTGTCGTATACAGTACATATGAGTAGACTGATGCAAATTGACAAGCATTTCTATATATATACTGTATGTAAATTTGTTTGTTGTTCAATTGATTGTCTACCCAAAACCTTCAATATTTGAATTGTAGGGTATCGTCGCTGCTGTAGATTGCATTATTTATCAAGGAGGTGTGGGGAAGCACTTACGGGCTGTCTGGGCCACACGCAGCTATTCCCCTGGATAGTGTGACTCTGCGTTTGAGAGAATACCAGTCTCTACGAAATTAACTGCCGTCAGTCTGTGTTCTCAATAAAAAATTCTGTTTACCGTTCCACACGAAGGACAAAAAACATTTAGTTGAAGGTGAATAGAATAACTAAGTGAGGCATTACGTCGAGTTTTTCAATATCTTCATTTCAGTTTTACCGAAAAAAGGTCCAGAAATTGTAGGAGTGCGTCCTCAATATGATGTCGGGGATGTCGTGAACGTCACATGTCATGCGGGACCTTCAAGACCAGCTGGAGTGGTCGAATGGTTGATCAATGGAGACCACGTACGTATATACAACGTTTGGTCGAATCAAGTTCTTTGGCTAACCTAAAGTTGATATTAATTAAATGCTATTTATTAGAAAGTTTCTTGTTTGACGTTGGGGTTTGAAGGCAAGCAAAATATTTCGTCCAGCTTCCAAATCCAGCCTCAAGTAAGATATTTAGAGTAAATCTTAGTTGGCATGAAATGGACTTGCGCGCTGTTAAATCAAGCACTTTTAGCTACTATACGATATCGAGAATCAACCCATACAATTTGACTTTTGGATTTTGTCAACATCGAACATTCTTTATTTGCCACGCTATCGGGGTTACGCACGTCTCTTCTGTTCCCCTACAAATATAGCGTACAGTGGTTACTACATACTAGGCCACGTTTTTCGAAGACAAGCTTGCTCGTTATTAGTTTGCCTATATCGGCCAAATAACGGGAGACTTCAACACTGTCAGTAGAATGAAGTAGGCCGACATAGTTTTTTATCGGCAGGTAAGAACCAAAGCTCTAAGACCGCACGAGTTCTATAGCCAGTTAGTTACACGTAGTTATTCCCAGAAATTCTATTGCGCTCTTTTGCTTGTAACAGTATGTACAGTGTGTGCCCTTTAAAACACGAATGCGTATATATAAAAACGTATGGAGGTCCTACACGTGTCTAGATAGAGCTTGGTGTGACGAGGGAGCTTTTTTGAGAACATTTTTGTCTACAAAGCGGCTGGTTAGCTAGTCGACTTACAATCAGCAGTCCACCGTAAGAAATTCTTTGCGACGCTACTTTGGAGTCTCTGCGGCTCTCATCTTTTTAGAGCTAAGTTAGTTCGTTCATACCGCCTACTCCGGAGTCTGTTCAGCTTCAAAGTTAGACTCGCCTAACATGAGGAAGAAATTTCAATCTGAAGTCATTTGTTTTTTCCTTTCGGTGAGACGTTTTATGAATACTATGATCAACCCCCTTTCCTTCGATGGTACTTTGATGGACACTGTAAACATGTAAAGGGTCATCTAATTCCCGTGTTAATAACTTCCTAGCCTTCAAGCCACCTAAAGCCGTTTAGATAAACTGAAACGGATATGTAGTGAAACAAACTTCCGAATAATTGGCAATACAATTACCGCCAGATATCATTATTTTCAATGCATACTCATTGTTGAACTCTGACAGCCCTAAATGATGGCGCCGGCGAGTGGTATTCCGACCGGCTAGCAAGTTGTAGCACTCAATTATCATCTTAACAAATTTCAATTTTGTTAGATTCCCTCTGAACACATCAATTGCTCACTCGTTATCTCATGCTAAAGCTCCCTATAGGCAAGATAATATGATGTACTACCGGTATCAGATCCTATACTAGAAGGGATAGAGTCCCCGCAGTAATTCTATGTATAGTCACGGCGTACGGCCGAACGAAGATCTTTCGAAAATGTACGCAGTGAAGCTTTTCGACAAAAAGACTCTCGTAATGGGCATTTGATCAGTTACTGACATTATTTCTTCTTATTAGTTCTGTTGTTAAATAATGGTAATACAAACCAATACGGTTCTATCACTTTCCTCGAGATATTTCTCTATCATTACCTCGAATGGTATGTACATTGTAACCCATTTCGTTATGCATCGTACATGTTCTAATTATATATATCTTTATCATGAGCTTACGCAGCCCCTAAAGCAGCAATCTCTCTTCTATTATTGATGCTTATGCATGTCGCCGTACCCATCGGTATCTTTTGCTAACGAGGTGTCCTCGCGAAGGCGATGCTCTATTCAGCCATTATACTTTACAGGACCGTGTTACGCTTTTTTCCTTTCGTCCTGTTAATTTTGGCTGACAAAGACTTTAAGGTACAATTTAGTCAACCCAGGCTACTACCATGCAGCCGCTGTGAGAAATACAGCCACTCTGGGGTGCATTGATAGAAAACAGGCCAAATCGATTAGTTCCGCGTTTGTTTTGTTCAGTGAAAGCTAATTACAGTGGTTGCTTTCCAAGCCCATCGATGACAGTGCACCTATTTTACCACGCGGATCGTTTTCTGCTCCAGCCCCTCACTTCAGACTTAAACGGAAATATCAAGGCGTCGACTCGAGGGTTCCGTACGCGTTTTGGCCACTCGAATCGTATCTACTCTGCGACGAACTTCAACGACACACCAGTAACAAAGTGTCTTCAGCATGCACGATGTTCTATATCAATATTGATATCTTAGCGAGCGAAAATTCCTTGAGGAGCTTCGGTTGAATTCTGGAATCATTCAAAACAAAGCGATTGATATAGCGCTTAGTGGTCCCATATTAATGGCATCACTAGTAAACGTATTTATTGTTTAAAAATGTGTCTTTTTTTTATCTTGACAAGGCACTCTTCACGCTGAGCTGCAGTGTAATGTAGCATAATGTAATAGATAGACAAAAAGAACCGTCCTGTGCTGACTATGCATGATTGGCATAATACGAAATAATATAAGAAAAAAAAACTCCCTGACATACTTGTTATTTAACTTTTCACTGGACATTTTACTACACTGAATAAGTGACAAAATTATACATTTTGCTTCTTTCTATTAAGGCGCTAGAATTTTCGTTGTTGCAGCGTGACTATGTTCCTAGTTCCTCCTATCTTTGCATACATCTCATATGCCCTTTATGACAGACTGCTGTGATTATAGACGCAGTTCTCCGGCTGCTGGCCCTTTAAAGGCCTCAACAAAGGCTGTCACCGTTCGCTCTCGTCTTCTGAGCAGTATATCGAGAAACCTTGCTCCTGTCAGCAGCGACGTATCGCGTGAGCCTGCACTACCAGATCATATGGTCTTCGAAGTTTTTCAGGAGAGCTTACCGTTTTAAATTTTTACCCTAGGTCTTGCCAAAAGCGAAAAAAACGTCGTACGTGCACAGAGGCGTTGGATCAAAAACGGCTAGACTAAACCTGCTTTACAGACTAAGGTGGAGGACATACCCCAAGGCGAGCAGACACATAATATAACAATGTAATGGTATAAACGTTGTTAGTCTTTGTCATATTGGGTAAGATGAGGCGTAAAGATGAACCGGGTAAGGATGTTTCGATGCTACAGACAAAGTATCGCATATTTATATATACCCGCTGCGCCTAATGTCTGGAGGCTGCGTCTAGCCTTACGCATATGACAAAAAAAGCATGCGAAAACTTGATGTCATATTTCATCTTATAAAAAAATTCTATCTTGTGAATATAAGTTGCGCTCAAAACATTTGGGTATATTTATGTAGCGACAAGTATCAAAGTATCGTTAAAGCACTAATTTAAGGACAACTACACTTATGGATATTATACGAATGGTTATTGCTCATAAGTGGAGGTGTAAAAATAAGTTGTCAACATTCTGACATAGTCAAAAGTACATAAATGGAAGTTGTGTGATTACGAAGCCGAGGGCGTACATTTCTCGGCCTCTGTTCGGGTATATATAGGGTGTCTATGCTATTGCGTATGGGGTGGCCAATGCAGCCCAAGCTACAGAGCGGCACAGAGCGAAACCTCAGTTCAGATCAGCGTTCAGTGCGACTCTAGAAAAGCAGACGGGCCAAAGTGTTCGGAAGATTCGGCTGAACGGACACAGATTACCAAAACTACGTTAGTTAAGCCGATTGCAGAGAAGATGCTGATATCAAAAGATATTTGGCGACGGGGACTAAGATACCTTAAGAGAATCGCATAGCTCAAAGGAAACCTGAAGCGGGGAAATCGAACAGGTGAACAGGATAAATTGTAGTCCTTGGATAAGATGTATAGTTAGAGCAAGAAGTAAAGACAGACATGAAAAAATTAGCCACGTACACAAGGAGAGGCGCGGTACGTCGCTCGAGCCTTTGATGTAATGTCACAAGTAAACGAAAAGTTCGGGTGAAACAGAGACAAAGTTTACATGATCATAAGCACGTGATATTCTGTGAACTTGTACAAAAAGCCCATGGTTAGCGGTTTAGTGGGTAAAGGGACAGACCGACGTCTTGAGCCATATACATCGGACGAAAGTGTGAAATCGGAACTTGACATAATCTTTTCTCCTCTTCGATGACGCATTTACCCATTACAGCATCAAAATTTAAAAGGAAACCAATTCTTGCGTTCGAACGTCTGAAAATGTTACTAGGGATATCTACTAATCGGCTTAAACTAGCCATTGCAACGGCAAAGATCTGGCGCTTACGAAACGGAAGAGGGAATGCGAACTATCTCGGTCAGTATAATAGACGACAGTCAATAGCCGATCTGAAGTTTCGTACCAGTGAATACGTATTCTGAAACATAGTAATGGCAGTCTAACATCTCTTTTTACTTGAAAACGATTCGATTTTCCACAATACGTAAGGACGTGCTTTGTATAGAAGAGTCTGTTTCAGACCAGAGGGGCTAATGGAAGAGGATCCTTTACTGAGTCAACTAATTAAACACAATAAGATTAGAGTAACATGTTCATCCCCAAACGTGATGATGGCTTTTAAAAATAGTATCACAATACAATTTATCCATTTCCAACATCTTTGCGCTACATTTATGCTGATCAGCAAGCAGACACACGGATACTCGAATGATGACTGCTTTCGGAAATTTTCAATACTCTATGGATCGTGGAATATCTATTGTTCAATACTTATTGTCAACATTGACCCGACCAAAGGCCTTCGCAACGGAGTATACCGTCCATTTACACGACAAAAGATGTAAGATTCCACTATGAAATATGACCAAGTCGTTCAAGCTGGTGGCACCCTCCCGAATAAGTTACCGCTCTGCATCACTGTTCATTTCGCTCCGTTCGTCCACAAATGCGTCATTTGCCAGTAAGTATACTGCAGAGCTCATTGATCTCAACCATGTAGCTACAAACAAAGTTACAGTTTTTATAGTAGGAGCACGGCGCATAAAAGTTCAGAAAAACTTCAGAACGGCTAGGTTAGTTGACACCGTAAGCAATAGAGTGTATTCCAGGAAAGATTTGAAATATACGACTTTGTCGACAGCTGCCACCACCTAAAATCGCTGCCTCGCCAACTAGGGGAATAGCTATATACTGCTAAGAGATGCCAGGGCCAAATGCGTTCATCAAGCTTAATTAAGAATCAATGTACAAATTGCTTCCTCAGGCTCTCGAGCTTCTCGAAGCATATAATTAACCCACTCTCTGTAAACTTCAATACTCATTCGGAATCGAAGACTAAGCGACGTTCGCTGTTATTATACTATTGTCGCTTATTTGCATACCACTCTTATTATCCATATATCTCAGACCCATTATCATTTTAAGATTAGGCCTTTGTAGGAACTCGGACGACCATTCCACCCTTTCAGGTGGGTTGTTGAATAGGAATTGAGACGCGCTAGTGATTTTAACGCGCATCTGGTGCAATCCTAGTGCAGCTCTAGAGGTAAAGCTCGAAACGCTTATTTGTTATACTAGGTCACGCCCAAGAAACAACCCGCTATGAGAAGCACCGCACAAAACATTTCTCGCTATAGGAAGTTGTTGTATAGTAAGCGATGGCGACGACTGTGTGCCGATTCAGCACAGAGTAATTGTTACGGGAGCGAATTCCTAATTAAATTGAGTCTGGAAGGTAAAGGCCCCTGTTGATTACTATGTCTTCGATATTAAATAAGAACTCTGACGTATGTCGGATGTTGTCAGGGGTCCGTTCCTATTATTGTGCAGTTGAGTATACTGTTGAAAATATTCCTTGACCTTGTGCAACGCGTGTGTTTTGTTACCGAAACTAGGGATTGTAGCGGCACCAGTACGAATTCTGGTGAATGCGTACCCTGGCTTTATCATTTTTGTTTCACTTATTTGGGCATCGTCTAAGAAACTTAAGGGAATCCAAAGAAACTTGAGGATTAAAAACCGATAAGCGGTCTGGCATTGTACGCTTCAGAAAACGCCCACCTCGAGGTTGGCATTTGGTGCACTAACATTAACGACAGTGTCTGTGGCTGTGTAATAGTTATTTAAAGCTTGTGTTTGTACGGATATTCGCTGCGTTATCCTTTATTATACGTTGTTAATAAATTTCAGCCATCGGAAGAAGACGACGCCGCACAGGTAACCTATCCCGTAGCCCGTGAACACGGCCTGATGAAGTCAAAGCTGGGCCTGACCTTTCGTGTTGCCCGGAGACATTTCGACCATAACGGGGTCATGAAGCTTAAATGTATGGTTACGGTTTCCGAAACATTCTCTCAAAGCAGCGAGAAGATTGTCATTGGAACCGATACGAAATCGTATCGAGAAGGTAAAATAGCTCTTAGTTATAAGTAACACATTATGCAGTGTGGCGCAATTTCAAGCGGAAAAGTCTACTTCGAATAGTTATGCGATCAATACGCCTTTTGATTTTTCTTTTGCAACGTCACCCAATACGATCGTCCCAGAAGTTCCAGATGACGGTCCGGTTATATACGGGGGTCAAACGCATTACCACGTTGGAGATACAATGAATGTAACGTGCATATATGCACGTCAAGGCAAGCCGGTTTCAATGACCTGGTTACTCAACGACGAAGAGGTTCATCACAAGTACCTTGTACACTATCAACCAGAAAAAGACGAATTAGGCAGATATCGGACCGCGCTCGGTCTTAGGTTTACCGGTAAGCTCATCCTCCTTAGTCTGATTTTTAGCCTCACATCAAGTTGGTATCGAAAACAATCGCATATTTTTAGGTATCTGGTAGGATAGGTGTAACACCGCATAATGCTAAAGCGTAATAATAATATGGAGTTTTTGTTATTTATAAATTACTAAATAAAATTACTTAGCAATTTCTAAGTTTTGCCACCTAAATTATTATTGGCAGGAATAACTCGTCATCATAATAATTATCTTGATTAGTAATCACTTCTTTAATAGATGTTAACGTTCGAGCCATCGGTTCTCAACTTACGCTCTTTCCGCTGGCTATTTTTTGGGGCATATTTCTTTGCTCCTTTTCGGATCATAAAATTCGCTATTAATTCGTCTTCATATAAAGTTCGTTCAGCACATTTCCGGCATGACCAGCTACAGCTGAAGTGCATCGTGGAGGTAGAAGGCCCGGAGAGGCCACATGCTGTGCATCACAGTGCCATCCCGGGAGTTATACATCCAATAGACTTTCAAGGCCACAGGCCACACGGATCACAAAATGGCCACGGACAAAGGAACGTTAACAATGGTCATCATCAGATCACGCCCCCATTGTCCGTCTTCGATCACAACAACCTCAGTCAACAATGTGAGTAATATAAGCAAACTGATAAGTATTTTTATATTTTGGTCATGAAGCAACTTTTGCGTTTAAATAGTCAAATTAGTTCAAACTGTATTTTATCGGCGAATCAGGACCCAGACCAGCTTATCCTTCAAGTTTAGCAGACGAACACGCTACCCATTACGCCAACATGGCGACGCTTTCGAATTACGCTGAAAAAACATAACAAAACAGAAGTTTTTATTTAACTATAGAAAAGATGTCTCCATTGTCTATAGGAACATTTCATAGCGTTACATTTAGTTTACTATCAGTAGTAGAAATTCACAAAGTTAAAATATACTTGATTCTTGTGTGCAAAATTCTACCCGTTCCGCATTCAGCGATGCTCAGCATGTATATATATATATATATATAGTAGTGTTGTGATAATATACACCGTAAAATAAATGGATCCTTGGTCTGGCCCGTTCATTATTAGTTAGACAAATAGGTAACAGGCAATGTGCAGGCCGCTTGTCTTTTTTCCATAGTATCCTTAATAGTACAATTACTATTCATGTTTTTCGTATATTCGACTGGTGTACGGCTTGCTAATTAGGACGTTGGTGTTACAGACTCAGCGAATTGTGCGACGACAATGGCATGGAACTTACCATTCCTGTACAATAGTTTTGTCGCCGTATGCGTTGCAATGCAAGCAGTTTTACATTTGTTGCTCGGATCGTACGTTTGAATTCTATCGTTTAGTCTATTGGCAACGGTACAACGTGGGATACAGACCGGATAAGCAGGAACGCTGTCTCTGATCCTCATCCTGAATTCAGGGAGCCTATTGACCTGTTTTATCTTCACAGTCGGTCAGATCAAAATGTCCACAAAGAATACCAACTATGACGACTAGCTTTTGAGTTGAAAGGACAGAGACGCCTTTACCGGCGTGCAAACTACGTACACACGCGGCCAAACGCACGAATGATGACACACACAGTTTCAACTTAAGCTTAATTTCAACCAACGCAACAAATGCATAAAAATAACTGCTTTGAGATGTTTTGTACATAAATGTGATCATATATATATATATATATACTAATAATGATAGTGATGGCTGATGACGCTAGTCGGCGGCGGTACAATGACTGTATTTATGACGGCACGTGGAAATGTTAGATAGAGGTGTTAAACGACGTTACGAGTGGAAGCTGACGTGTATCTCGTCTGCTGATAAATGTTTACACATATAAGGAGGGGTACAGGTACTGACCGCCACCCAGTCCAGCGTTCAGAATATTGCATATCCGACTTAAGATTTACGTTTATGAGGGAAAAAGCATTAATGATGATGATGATAATGATGATGATCATTTTAGACGAAGTCGCATCAAGAACGGAAAGCATGCTTTACTCACGGCCGAAGAAACACTGTTACGTGCTGTACAGATGAATCTATGTACTTTCGTAGTAGATGTCTGCATCCCGTGAGAAGGAGGTATTTCTCGTCGTTCAGATGGCAAACAGCGTGGAAAGGACAGCCGTCAGAGGGAGGTGGAATAACGAGTCTGAAGGAAACCCAAGTAGAAAGGAGAAACGCTATATTTGCTGCATCAGGAAAAAATGTTATTAGCTTAAAACCGCAATGGATTTCCGAGAATTTTTCCATTCCGTCTTCTGAAATGGTGCAGCTGAAAATCAAAACAGTAGGGTTAATCAACTGCCAATAAGACCGGATATTTAGTGAAATGCTATAAGAAAATATAGACAGATTTGTAAAAAAAGGCACAGCGAAGAAATGTTTACTTTACATCTAGACCGTGAAAAGGGAATGACATGAAGGGAAGAAAGACCTGATTTATTGTGTGCTTTAGGTAAATCGTCTACGTGAATTAAGGTAACATTCAAGCCATTTAATTCTCGTTCAGGTTCAGATAAAGCCTGAGGTTAGATTGAGCAGGTAAAAAGAACTCGATTCTATTTTGCGATTATGAAAATCAGCCGTATTATGCCCTACTGCTGCGATTTGAACACATCTGTAGACGAAGATACATTTGGGCCTAGTAAGAGCTTATTGTAAGTTTAACTAAAAATAAAGTACGGAACACCTATACAGGAAAACCTTGGAATAATGTCAGATCGTCTACTACACATAATATTCAATTTAGATTAAACGATGCACCATATTAAAGGAGGAAATGTGTGGGAGATTTTTTACTCAGTGGGTGTTAGTGGTATGAACGTCGTATATACCGTAAAAGCTAAATGTACAATGACGTCATAATACAATAACGATTACCGAATAAAAATTGTAACAATTCTAGTCAGGCTGTGTTTTAGCCAAAGATTAGCTGAGTCAGAGTTAGATACCATTAGAAATAACTAGCATTTAACAGGCAACTCTAAGCGGACATATTCGCCAATTCCTAAACAGCTCTCTTCCAAGTCTATTCGACGGTGCCACAAGATTTCTAGCGTTTTCTTCGTCAAGACGTTCATGCACTTGCGTATGCGAGGCTTCACGTTGAAGTAGTGATGTGCTGGACTAGCTGCTTCACAAGAACGTGCTGAATGTACACTTGTTTACCCTACCGGTGCTTGTTTTGATCAGCTTTTTCGTGTTTCTAGTTTAGCTATCATTAACTAATCGAACTTCTGTATTTTAAACATTTCCTCGAGTTTCGGCCGGCATCTCACTTGTCACTGTTATAGACGGATATATAGGTTGCTTGAGGCCCATAAAATGGAACAATAGGGGCTCATTGATGAATTTCACTGAATTGAACCTGTCTGTCGTGCTATATATATATATATATATATATATATATTGCCGAACAGAAGATTTAAAAAAACGTAGTCGTGCATTTTTAACTACGTTACAGCTGTGCAGTGCACGATCCAATGGCTTTTTGTTCAAGGAAGAACGAGTATACAATCACATGTTTGTCGCACACAAATTGTCGCTTAGGTAGAAATCGTTTATTCAGTATATAACAGGTGAATTGAATTTTGTAAAATTAATTAGAACTTTGGGACTCAAAGAACTTCGGTATGGTTTATCCATCATGAGCTGACCTTGTCTCCATGAATGCTTTGGGATTCGAAACGGAAATAGGTGATAATAAAGGGGTACGTTGTGTAAGAATTCTCTCGGCCTGAGCGAGTATTTTGTTTGTCAAGTTTAGCTGCGTCACTTTATTTGTAATTCTTTAGCTTTGCGTGAAGTAAAAAACATGATATCGTATGATAGATAGAAACAAAAAAGAGTGGCCTAAAGCCGATAGGATTTCAAGATACATACTCTCAGATGGGTATCCGAGTAACAGAATCAAAACAAGTAAGATGCATTTAGCCTTTCTCCAGATTAACTTTTGGTTGAAAACAATATAGGTGTATAGACAAACCTTAAACGGAGTCCGTCAAATACGTAACCACTATCTGGTTCAACTCAAAATACCCAGACTTTTTTGCAGATGTAACCCACTATGACGTGGACATGACTTTTAGTGAATACGTGTTTAAAATTACGAGTGTTTCATTCTCTATATATATATATATATATATATATATGTGTGTGTGTGTGTGTGTAAAGGGAAGAAACCTTGTAAGGAATATTATAAAGATAGCGTATTTTCTACTGTAGCCATTTTTCCATCAGATATAACAATAGCAACTGGGAGTCTGGCGGCTTTCTCGGCGTAGTTTTGTTGAAACGTTCGCCAGTTCGCTACGACTCACATGGAAGGACCCTGACTTATGCGCTAGGCAGCGCTTCTTCGAGTTTGGGTATGTTTCAACAGGGGAAGACTGCAATCAGAGTGTTTGAAAAAATATTTAGATAAAACCTGTCGGAAGGGGATTTTCGATGCTGAAAAGCAGAGTTTAAACCTGCCGCCATAGACCAATTGATCATGGTTATCACGTCAACATAAAATTGCCGCCCTTCGACGGGCACACAAAGGGGTTAGCGCATATGCTTTCTAATAAACGCAGCCCGTTTCATCAACTACGTCTTATCCTTAATGGCCACTGGTTTTATAGAATAATACTTGTTTGAAAGTGGCACTCCATTCTTTTCAAACGTTATTCACGATTTAGCGTTGAAATTGATTTTTGTCTTATTCTTGTATTTAATGCGTTGAGTGCTTTCGAAGCAGTGTTAGAAAATACAAAAGTAAAACAAAAACAACAGTTACTAGGTAATATATACAAAAATAATACACACCGAGCGTCTAAGACATAACATGGGCGTACTCGTACGGTGTGCCACTTTTTTAGAGCCTTTAGCTCTTTTCTAATTAACTGATCATGCCAAGGAAATACGTAGATTTAAAAACAAATTGCAAACATTCATTCACAGAATAATGTACAAACACATACTAGTTACAAGATACAAACTAACCTCGAAAGCAGTTGAACGGCTTATATTACAAAGCTTAGATATACTATAACCTAATGAAAATAACCCTTTTACCAAGGCATGACACCTTCTGAATTTGGGAACTACATTTTTTGCACCTATTTCTAGAGCCACTATTAGTAGGCAAAGTAGCATTGCTCAACGTGCTATTGGGCCATGAGCCTGCGTATCAACGGCCGACTGCACGAAAATACCACATACCGTGACCTTGCACATGCCACTATCTTCTACCCAGGGGATATAAAGACAGAGTAACCACTCACACATGAATCGATAACTTATTTAGTTCACATGAATTGTATAGGATATATCGTTGGCGGAACGACTAAATACGAGTTAATGAAAACAATGCCTCCAGAACGCACATTAATAAAAACGTGACGAGTGTGCATTCACCTATGCAGTGCCCACGTTACTCAATGCTTCTTTAGGTAACAGCGTATTTCTACTTCACGTACTGTGCACGCTCGTAAGCCGAGCCGAAGTCAGGCCTGCTTATAACGGGGGCCTGCTAGTTTGCACAATACAATGTTAGTTAGGGAATACTACCCGTATAGAAGTTTCCTCTTTCGTCGTACTGTGTGACTGTGATTACCAGTGACTTCGACTACTAGATAATGTCTTGTAGGCCTACCATGCGTACAATGTCAATTATTACTGATGACGGTGCAATGCGCAATTTACGATAGCTTAATCCCTTTCAGTCACTGCTCCCTCTGTACTAGTAACGTTAATCCATAAAAAGTTTCCTGTTATTATGTGAGGATATGCTTCTTACGCAGGAGGATGAGCTTCTTTAAGCTCCACTCAAATGCTTTCCTGATAGAAATATTGAGACACTGTAAGCTTCGGACTGTTGCATTTCCTGTGTAAATTTCGTACCCTAATGAACGGATATCCTAAATTAGATAGGGATCGAGACGTGCTAGTGAATGAATGCAATTAGATTTTCCACTCGATAAATTAGACCTACTGTAGAGAGAGCCAAGTTGAAACAAAACGTACAGGAGTCAAATACTCACTTGTCTGAGGTAAGATTTACACTAAGTTACTTCAAAACGTTCCTTGAAATCTGTTCTAGAATTTCCAGTGCGATCCATCTGGGTGTATGTTTATTACAGGATACGATCTAGCACAGAAAATTTATTTCACAAAAAAAGAAAAGAATTTTTTGAAAATTAGTGAAGGGCGTAGTTTTTGCAACAAGTTTTCCTGGTCGCGGAATCTTTGTCAATAAATACATAGCACAGAAAATGGCTTAAGTGTAAAACCTTTCGTAGTTGGTGACCTTAGGCATCAATCGGATCAGCCCTTTTCTAGTTACCCGATTTTTGCTGGCTACGTGTCAATAGGAACACAAATTGTGTATTGAAGTGCTCCACGTAGCGCTGGGTCTGGGTAACACTTGCGTAAGTGCATGTAAATTTAGGCTAAGCAATTTTCAGCAAACTATGATATCTATATGTGGACCTTCAATGGATTTTTCAGCAATGCTCTTAAATGAATTTTTTTTGCTAGACTGAATTTTTAAAATATTTTCAGATTAGAGTCCACTTTGTAGTAACGATTGCATCTTAGTTGTTTGAAAGAATATAGTTCAAGTTTTAGGTATTGTGAACGTCGTAATATCCTGTCATATGTTGCATTTTACTTTTTTTTTTTTGCAATCTGCAATAAAAACTAGTTGAGAATGAAAAAATAATCCGTGATACGGCAAAGAATCACTAGTGCTTATCGAATACAGGAATATACTTCGCTGTGACGTCAGCATACAAGACCCACTTTCGCTAATTGTTTGACTCTTCAGAGCATATATGTAATCTATATAGGAAATTAAATCTCGAAGGCCGATTGATGGTCCGGGTCCGGTTCAAGCTTCAATGGACTTATAACCACCCCATTTATAATACCTTACGAGTCGATCGAAACTTACTTAAATACAGAGACTGTTCTGATTGCCATCCACTTATACGCAAAAAGCCGTTAATTAAAGTATTAAATGTCCGATTGTGACCTTAATTTTACGTTTTCAATAAGGCTCAGAAAGCCTTATTGAAACGTATATACGTTCTTTACGTGCTTTGTACGCCTGCTTGTCCGCAACACAATTCGCTAAGCGATAAAAAAGCCTGCGATGAAGTTAATCATAACTACGATCCGAACTCCTAAAGAATAGCACAATAACTATTGTTATTCGTTGGGCAAACCCATGGATCTGTATCAATTTTTTTTCGTTGATCCGACTTACTCGTGAAGAACAGACCGATGGCAATTAAGGAGAGGCGATTGGTTAGTTTATGCGTGTATCTAATAGATACCTGCTCGAATCCGAGCTCTGCTTCGAACATTGCGTTCAAAAAAAGGTAGAAAAAGTCTATGCGAAGGAAAAAAAGGTTAGCTTAGATTGTAGGTGAGATATTCTACGTGTTTGAATTCTCGGCTGGAAAGCATCATCATCGCATACATTTGTGACATGATTCTTCTACTCGTTACTCAGACCACAATAACGGATGGTCACAGCCACTCGATACGAGTGCCTGATAAGTGCGTGCTTTTGTTTTTTGAATTATCGGTTGCCCCCGTGCCACCCGCTTCTAATAAAATATTGCTTAGTTTCTACTTCAAGAGGCCGTTCTACGTATAAGTAGGTTTCAGCTACAGCCGTTTGCAGTGGACCTAATTGAGACCGACATAATCAACTAAAAATTAGTTCGGCCAACGGATACGACGTTTATTGTGGTTCTTCTGACTTTGGCCTTGTCTTGACAATTTGTGTTGAAATAAAGAGCTTTTTCCCGTTGAAAACGTAATAATCTTAATAGATGTTTGTACAGCATGTTCATGGCACGGAAAAAGGGGGATTCCAGCTAGTGGCTTATAAATTATGGATCATGCCGTCGTAATTGTTTTGCTTCAAGTCCAGAACGTAAATTATTGTACGCTAACAATTGTGGCATTCGTAGCAGCTTGACCAATCGTGGCCCTGTTTGGTAACATCTTCTCTGCGTAAACAAATCGCATACATACGCTCCGCACTCAACAACTAAATCTTCTGTCTTCCACTCATTTTGCCCCTCACATCTTAATGTAGCACGATTAAAGAAAAAAATCATACCGGAAATGATGGGCCTTTTAAAGGTCGATTTTATCTAAGAAATGCATTGCTTTGAGCCAGTTTGCTCCCATAAGAACTTTATCATTAGCTAATTTCTATTTACTTCATTTTTCACATACTTTTTGCGCGAGGTTTTTAGAGGCAATAAACGGACTCATCAAATAAAAATAACCCAAACTAGTAACCCGCTCATTTGTCACGCGCCTTACTATGACTAATAGACGCCAGACGTATATCTGAGCCCTCGCTTCCACGGACTAAATGATAGTGAGACTTTGATTTATCCGGCAAGATACGCAAATATGTACGCCCTTTCAAATTACGGATGCCTTTGGCCTATTGTTTAACTGACACGTAATACATACAACGAATCGCTTTATTGAATGCTGATCCCATATATTATCTCTGCCTAGTAACCTGTTTTACTAAGTTTGCACATACATGTATATGTATTATAACAGTCTGGACAAAGAAAGAACTACGGAAACGACGTAGTCGAGAGTAGAGGAACAGTACTGTTGTTGATTATAGGAGATAAACTGTAATGATGAAACTTCAGAGCGACGACAGATAACTACGATGGAACAGGCAGACTGAGACATTGACAAATTAATGAACGAAAAAAACAGCTAGATCTGATTTGTGCCTAGTCGTAGACAGATACGGTCTCAGGTTCGCCGTCGAATCGATTATAAACATGATAGGCTAATGTTAAATCGGGTGCAAACCCGTTATGTAACATGGCGCATCGGCGAGAAAGGCACGCATAAGTATTTTAGCACTAATATCTGAAAAATTAAAGTTTACCTCCAGTCTGGCGATTCAAGTTCGAATCCGCGAAAAGCAAAAATAGATATGAAAGCAGATGCCAGGACGCGCCTATTGTACGGCCAGTAGTGAGCAGTTAGTGATTCAACAAACACGTAAGGCCACGGCTCGACCCAGCAACGACAGCTGGCCAAGCCCAACATATATTTTAAATGGAGCAATTCGCTTATAGTCCAAGTGGCCCACGGACAGTGTATTTCTTGGTCAGCAAGGGTGAGCCCGCCGCAATATTTTGCTCGTATAAACTGAAGCTCTCCGCGCAGGTTCTAACCTCTTTTTATTAATCTCAGTACTAAACAGAAATATAATTCTGAGGAATACGAATTAAACTTGGAAACTCTCTTGCGAGTTGCGTCACATTTGCGAGAAAATATGGTTTTGCCTTTTTACTTTGCCCATAATTATAATGAGGCATGCACATACGTTTATTAAGAACTTCTAGAGGCAAGGGCCATTACCAAAGTTAATGACTGTCCGAATTAAATAGTTTGCATTTTCGAAAATGCATCATTTTAAATAAACTTTAATGAATATATATATATATATATATATATATATATATATATATATATATATATATATATATCGTATTCACTAAATCATTACATCAAAATATTTTTGTCGCTAAACAGTGGTTGCATATGGGAATTATTATATGGTCTATGGATATTAGGCTCCCCTGCTGAGCTAAAACTTTGTTAGAGAGACGCGTTTTAATCCGAAGAAGAAAAGGAACCTGAAATATTCGGAAAGGCCATTGATAACTTGCGTCCGACGGCTAGAAAATACATTGCAATCGCTGAACTTAGTGTTACCTTTGCTTGTATTGAAATCATTGTAGTTGTCACTCGTCATGACTACATCCATGGAGGATACTCCGAAGAGTTCACGATAGATACATACTGATGGCCTCGGTTCGTTCTGTGCTACAATAGCAGTATCATATGGTGTACAAAAGACATCGGGTGATGAGAACGGATGCCATAATTTTACAAAACGGGGCTCCGCGTTCGTTCGAGCGTTCTCTCAATGTCCGTGACATAGTGCGCTGTCGCGGTTGTGTACATATGGGTTTTGTTGAACGACTACAACAACAGCAGCAGCACAAGAAAGAGCAAATCGATGGGCGATAAATTGAAATGCACGCTTTTCTTAAGGTAACTCTTCATCGAGAAGGGTGTAGCGAACGATTGCATTGGTTAGTGTGCGGCCCATAGAAGTTAACAAGCGGTCATACGAAGTCATATAATAGATAAGCACACACAGTCGACCTCGTAAGCTCAGGTGGGCAAATGTCAGCTGTATTGTTTCTGCGGGAGAAAGCTATAAAAATTGACCCAATCCTCCTGTAGAGAAAGTCGTTATCATATCTTCGGTTGGAGTGCTTACGTTGCAAATTCCCTCGATTTATTTTATTCGATTACATACGTATGTAATTTCTTGTATTTTTTTTTCCTTTCCTACTTTTCCTCATTTATTGTTGTTTATGTTACTTTTGATATACATAAAAAACGCCTTTTCTGCTCTGTGACCATACTGTGACGGTATTGTGTGTAATGTCGACCCACAAAAACTCCTGAAATATGACGGTTTCAAATAAACACATTTCGTCAAGGCTAAAACACTTCGGAAAGAGCCGGAGACATTTGTCTTGTGTACAGTATTAGCGCTGTCGCTGCTCAGCCACAAGACGTCATTAACCATCTCAACTCCCTTGAGTTTACACGGAGATTTGGAGCTTGGGCATCCCATGAATTCCCTCAATTCAACCAGGAATTGTTGAACTTTGCCTAAAACAAGTTCCAAAAATTCCAACATTTTAGGGAAAAGATTTTCTCAAAGGGTTTTAAATTATTATAGAGAATATAAAAAGCGTGATCATGCAACGACAAGCTTATTTAACATGCAAAGTGGCCCAAAAGCAAATGCTACAAAAAATCAGCTGAAGATCCTAAGAATAACTTCGAAAAAAATATCGAAATAAGATCGAAATGTGTGAAAGTATTAATTCCAATCTAAGCTAAGCTAAGCTCCAAAATTCAAAGAGTTAGTGAAGGACATAGGTTATAGAACCCGTTTTTGTAAGAGAAAGAATTGTTGAAATCACGAAAATAGTCATATTCACACAAATTTGAACTATGTTAATAATAAACACGCTTTGGATCTGCAGATAAATGATGTGCCTACACATTTTTCATAAACTTCACCTCTTGTAAAGTACATGCCAAAAACCTATTGGCCACCCTATACACCTTGTACCTGATTATTGTTCAAGCTGATTCTGGTTGATCCTCTTAGGAACGCCTCCTAAAACTCGCGTTTCTGCCGAAAATAGTTAGGGCACTGTCCACTGGCACAATATACGGTCTACCACCATAATTTAAGGGTACTCACTGTAGTACACACCGGTAATTCCAGCCCCGATGTATCAAGTACATATGTACCTTACGCATTTCTATTTGATAATATCTGATACTGTTTCCATCTAAATAGTACTATTATACGTAATATTGCATACTTTCGGTATAACGATACAAGACACTGTTGAGTGTGTATGGCAAAGTGCGCCAAACGATGTGCTATTTCCGCCTGGGTGTAGCTGTCACAAAGTCTCGAGACAGAGGATACCTGTTGCTCTCCGCCATTGCTACAGGATTATTAGATTCCTATTACTGTGATTCTTAGCACGGAAGTTCAAAGGACGCATACCGCGAGAATGTTTCACCAGCGGGATGAGCGGGCCCTAAACAAGTAAATAAGTCCGCTCTTACCCATTTTTGCTGCCCAGATATTGTAACCGTTGAGAAATATTTTTGGCTTCAGGAATTCATCTAGAGAAGCTTGAAGGTGAGAGACGCACCTGAATAGCTCTAGCTGTACAGTATTTCCCTGCTATTACCGAAGAAAATTAATTGTAGGTTGCATGACCTTTTCTTGATTAGAGTTTGTTTCAGCTTCGGTTGGCAACGAGGTCCAGGGGATTGGGCGTACAAAGGCGAGTATATACTCACTCATATTCGAATAGTTGCTGAGTTACGTTCCACAATTGTGTGTGTGTTTGTAGTAAATACAACGCTATATAAAGAACAATCGAGAACTACACATTGTTAATTTCATCTGCAGATTACAGAAGTGCACTTTTATCTAAAGCGAAATTTTCTCTGAATCTATATTTCCTAACTCTCGCGAGTTCTATTCAAACACTATGCAGGCTATTTAGCCATAATTAGGTGAGGTAGTCTGTTTTTTATCGCTTTGCTACCAGTCTTTTTCCAAGGAATTGTTTTGCTTGCCAGGTTGAGGTGCGGCACCCTGTAATGTGACCTGGAGGAAGGTGGTATGCTCGGTAATCACCAAATTTTTTCCTAGTTAGCGTCCAGGTCGCTTGAAAGCAGTCTGCAACTGGCTTTCAGGTGAACGACGCAACAGCGCTAGCAGGTCCGTTAATCAATCACGAGATTATGAAGTCGCTGATCACAAACGCAGTCATGGGCAGACAAACCGTGGATGTGGCCAGGCTTGAACGGCCGGACGCTGGGGCACCGGTGAATACCATATAAGAAGGCGGGTAGTAATAATACATTTTGTCGATTATTGCTTCGGTTTCGGAAACGGTCTGCGATCGCACTAATTGCAATGTGAAACAAGCGGGCAAATAATGAGCGAAGTCTCTTCCGCGCCTTCGCTGCACGAACCGTGAGCGATGGCCCTTGTCATTTAACCAACGGCAGGCTTGGCCTGTAAAGGGAAAAACTTTGATAGGCATGCCGACATGAGCTTTCTTTATGACGAATAGGCTCAACTCTCCTCGAAACGTCCAGTTTGTGTTATGTTCGGCTCAAATCGATCAGTTTGACCATTTAATGCGACAATTATCTCTAGTCAATTGAAGCTGTTTACTAAGATCTACAAAGTAAAATCGGGAAAAATAAGACGATTGGAACAAGCAGCTTACTGGATAAAACAGAATTAGTTTTTGTGCACAGTTTTGTTTTAATTGAAGTCTGGATAACTGTCCCTCTTTTTATGTTATTTTTAGTTTATTTAATAAAAAAAATTTACCTTTACTGAATCTACAGATACTTCGAACTGGATTAACGTGGCTCAGGATCTGGGTCAGCAGGACGCCACTAACAACGAACATCCACGTCTTCTAGCACGACCACATTATGTTATTATATGTTTTATGCACAAACGATAGTTCCTATGATAGATAATGGCGTGCCGGCATATTAATCATGCACTCTTTATTAAGATCGATATTTCTCGGTTTTTCGGTATTTCGATTGAACAAGACGACGTCTGTTCCATTTGCCGTTCTAATACTACCGCAATGTATCGTGCCATGATTACTTGCTACCGGATCTTGTACTACGACAAATGACGTCGCGGGTCACCTTCCGCTTAACTTTATTACAGCACTAATAGCAATTCGTAAGGTTGAAAAATACGTCAGTATGACCTGTTTTTCATCTAGTTAGCAAGTTAGGAACACAACATGCCAACAGCATCGGGTTGCACGATTTGACGGAAATTCAGTCCATTTCATCGCCGTGACGTGTGACCCCTCAAACCAGACTCATTAAAGATAGAAAAAAACAACAAACAGGTAAGCTTGCCAAACGTTACAGGTGCGTTTATGCATGCTGTGGCGTCCTCCGATTCAATGGGCTATTTTGCAGCATAACGGCATGCCCTTTTACCGTCAGAGGGGACATTTGCCCGCAGAAATATATTCTTACTTAGACTTTTAAGGAAAGGTAGTTACGCTCGTGCGATTTGAGTGTGTCTGACCCTCAATAGAACTACTCGAATACTCTGTAATCATTGACCACTATGGCATCGTATCGATTAATCGAATTCCAATTATCATCACAAGTTACGAAAGTTGGTATGATTATTATGTACGATCTAACCGGGCTAACGCCTACTCTACTTTAAAAAGGTTTTGTCTGGAACATTTAGCGCATGTTGATACGACTTTTGGTAAATTCATGCAGGCCCTAGACCTGCATGCATGCGTGCAAACTAGGTTTCTCCAGAGTTCGACTACTATATTTCGATAGTTCTAGCGGGTTGATGTTTTTTTTTTAGATATCAGCCTATTTCTGATCCATTGTATCTAAAAACGCCACAAGTTTCACCATTACTGTTATGTGTTTACTGGCGACTAGTCATTTGATAAATACAACAAGACCTATTAGTTAGCCTATAGACCACAATAGAAAAGTTTCAAAAAGAGGCGAAAATCTTGATACAGTTCGACCTTAGTCCCGTCAATAGTCGATTGGCATTTCGCTCGCTTCCGGTTGGCGGAACCATGAACGGTTCCGAATCCCCCATATACCTGGCCGAACGAAAAGATAGCTTATCAGGTTGGATCAACGCATGCCTTAACAATGAGCAACGTTCGCTTCCCGAACTTCGTCTTCGAACGAAACAACGCAGGCGTTGCGACCCTACTAATAAGTTGAATAAATAGCGTTTTAACTAACTAGCGGGCATGAGCATCCCTATTGCTTTGTGAGCTAGCCGTAAAGTTTATGTGAAATTGGGTCCAAATCTAATAACTGCTTTTAATCAGACAGCTTGTCCAGTATATGTCATGTGCAGTAGGTGCGAGTATCTAGATCCGACTGCCTGGCGCTCTTACGTGTTATGGCCTCATCTATATTGGTCGCCCTTTATATGAAGGTTATCCTTAATTGGGCATCGGGCCTGTACACACAGCGAAGCTTGCTGAGGAGACATATTAAGATGGCTTACCATTAAAGCTATAACATGTGGCTAACGCCTGGGGTGCGTTGACAGAGCAGATGTGATAAAGAGTAATAGGTGTGTGTGTGTGTGTGTGTATATATATATGTATATACTACGAATGTGCGAATAATATAGTTTATTGGTTAGGGCATTAATCCCGGGAAAATTGGCTGATCTAGAACCCAATGGGCAGCCTTCATTGAAAGGGGTAAAGACATTCACTGTAGACTGTTTAGTTGGGATGAACATAAAAAAGACCATTGCCATCTTTGGCCAACTCAATAGCAATCTATGGTTGCGACTTCCCAGAGTAAAACATAGATAGGAACATAAGTATAAAACATATATATTTTTATATAGATAAAGTTCACGTGTTCATGTACGCTTGTTGCAAATACAGAACCTCTCAAGAGAGCAGCTTCGAAATGTATGAGAGGACGCGTGGTCTTTGTAAAGTTCATATATATAATCAAATTCACCGTTCACAATAATTTTCTCCATATACTTTCACACGCGGTTTCACATAAAAAAATAACTTACAGGCCATCCAAGCCACAAATTTTGACAACAATCGAACTTCTGCATAGAGCCAAGCAAAACAACGAAATGATACGGTTTTTATTAAATCTCAGACTGTCAATTTGTAACTTGCTTTCCGTATTTACGTTTTGTTGGCGTTTGAAATAATATCGTAAAGTACATGTTTACGTATCAATAAGACTGAAAGGTCTACGGTCAATTAGCATTGTCATCTCTAAGGCGATCCGAAGTGTCTCCATTTCAATTAAAACAAAGCACATTAAGCGTACTATGTATCGAAGGACATAAATTTAACCATTCAAGATCATACAGTAAAATTTCACGAGGACCTATAGTAAACTAGTCATGAGTTTCGATTTAGTTCGTGTTAGATAAAATAATAAATGATCGTTCTCTCTAGCTTAGGTCACAACACTTCCTTGGAGTACAAGCATTTTTCTATAGCCAGCGCGCTTCTGCTTTGTTGAATTATTGATCTTTTCAAATAAAATCATTACTGATCCATGTAGTTACACTTCTAGAAAACATAACCCGTTTTCTAGGGCTATATAACCCAAAGACATTGATTCTATTCAAACTAATTAGTTTAAGCCTTGTCAAGCCACAGGACCAGAAATGGGGGAGCGTTTCCTTCGCCCGCGAGAACGGTTATCCTGATTAATCGCTTTAAATAAATAAATCCACCACGTACCAAGGTCTGTCCTTACACGCTCTAACAAATATAAGCGAACCTCCTCCGGAAAATAACGTCTATCGTTGTCGAATTCGTACGGCTACGCGGTCACTATTTACAATTTGTCGGCTCGTTCATAATTTAGTAAATTCGCTATATAACCGAAAAAAAAAAATATCTGCAAGGCACAATCGACATTCCGTGGCAGACGGCTATTGGCTGAATTCTTCTTTAATCATAGCATTAGTAGAGTCTAGAGACGTCGAAAATACAGAGCACATAATGCGGACAGCAAGAGTGAACCAGTTAGAATATTACACGGAATATACGAAAAGTGTGTACGAGCGTTTTGTGCTACCATCGTGGCAGTGTTTTCTAATACTAACGGTCTGTTTGGCTCGGAATAAATTCTTTTGTTTCAGTTTACCTAGAAAACAAAACTAAATAAACGTTAACTAATTTTTGGCCGACACTGGCCTAATTAATTTATGCCTTGGACGACCAGCTCCTGCCAGTATGAAATGAGCCGTATATCGATGCTCGCTTTTGAAGGTAGATCACGACGTGTCCTTACGTTCGGTAAGCGAACACGTTACCACTGCTCTATCACTGCCTTTGAAAACAATAGGTTGGGGCGGTAGACCGTAATTTACCTGTCACTCCTTGTGATTTCTTATCTGTCCGTGTTTGTATTTGTTCCAATGTATAATTAGTTATAAGTAATTAGTATTATCGAGATTGAGTGGCTTTCGTAACTAGATCTGCGTGATGACGAATTGCAGCATATAACGGCGATCACACTTCTAAGAGCTATCAACATGTAGATCTACTTATTTATTTCCTTTGACATATTGTCGGCTACATTTTCGGTTCGGAATTAAGCAGAGAACGGATCCATCCGGCCCTGAATTCGACTTTAAATACGTAACAGCAACTCCCGGCGCTCCGGTGCAATCACCTCGTTGTAGTCCCCCACCCATCGGTATCCGATAACCGATTAGGCCTTCGTAATCGCGTTACGCTACTTTTTTGAAATTATTCTGTGTTAGCATTCAGATTAGACTGCTTCCGGTAACGTTGTTTTGCATCGAGGAAGTATCACCGCTTCACGCCTCACAACAATAGCACACTAGTACATGATTGTTGTCTGAAGGTCTCACAATCATGTCTGAAGCGCTAGATGCTTCTTCGCTATAATATTTCTTTTCCTCTTGCCGTGTACCCTATTAAATTTATTAGTAAATAACAAAAACTAATTTCGAGATTTTTGGCTCGTGAAGTCTTTTCGTAGGCCACTACATTTTACTTTAACTTAGAACCTTAAAAATGAATATGTCCGGTGGCAAAAATAGCATTCTCACCCCTCCCCCCGTTCTTCGATCCCCATTATCTTGGCGACGAAAAAATCAAAAGGGGAAAGATAAACAAAAAAACAGCTATTAAGTTTACAAAATACATATATATATATATATATATTTCCTCGCAGAAGAGTAGTGAATTTTATTTCGATGTGTTTTTATTTCAAAAATTAGCATAGGATTTGTTTGGCTGCTGCTGCATATTTTTGTTAGCATTACATGAGCAATGCTAAACGCCCAGTCATCTGCCGCATAAGCAGTAGATAGTCCATAAGATTTGGGGTGGATTATGTAAATGTGATTCAGATAGAGATTGCTGGAAAAATCTACACCGTTGCGCGAGATTTGAAATAGGATTTACAAAGCTGAGATTTCGGGAAGATCATCGCGAAAAAGCAGCTGATTGAGAGTAGCTTTAAATCCACTGGGACCGCAGAGACCGTCAACGGATATTGCTCCACACCTTTGTCTAAGCAGCAGAGCTTTTTGGAGAAGGTTTTCATTAGCGTAAAGATCGCGCAGAAATACTGGACCATAAAAGATCATATGCAGTTGTCCAGCCGGGTTTGGCTATTTAAACCTTTTGTTCAATAGATTATCTAACAAGATTATTAAGCAATGCGTCCAAAATACTTGAATTATTGTGGCTTCGTGATTATAGCGATATGTTGCCGTACGATATCCACTGAAAATAAATTCCGTCGTAGATTAGAATAAGTACAGGCTTTCCGGTGAAGAATAAAACCTTCGCCAGACCAAATACGTGTTCCAAGGAAACAGGGGCATTTTGTGGCAACGTGGCCTTTTCGTGCTGGCCCTTACGTGTATCAGCTGCAGTTTAAAGCACCACTCTTAGCAGAAAACTTACCCCAGAACGCACCAGAACTCGGACTAGTGAACTCTCTTAGTTAAGATTTCCTCTCGAACAAAAGGCGTATGGGCAAATACGTCGCATAATCAGTTTACATTATTAGTAAGTAAGTTTGCTTGTTCTCCATAGGTGTATTGCCTTCTGCTTAAGAGCAACTAAGATATAGCTGGTTTTGTCAGGATTCTTTAATACGTAATATAGATGTATGAAAACATTGACATAAGTGCCCAATGAGCCATCGATCAGAACGACGAAGCTGTCGTTTAGTTCAGCAGCAACTTGGCCGAAGAAAAAAAGTATCATTCCGATTTAGCGCTGTTGACTCTGAAGTTATACCTTGTTCCATTCCAAGTTATGCCTAGACTGCTGACTAGCCTACTGTAATCGCTGGAAAGAAGACGTAATGCTTTTTTGTGTCTAAGATAGAACTTCAAAAGAATGAAACACACTCATTAAATCACCCAGTTTATCAGGCGCATGAATAAGACACATAAAAGAGAAAACTGCCTCAATCATTAACAATAAAATCAATAATTCTATTGACGATTGAAAAATAAGGATCTACTCTAAAACAAGCCGTTGCCTTGCCATAAATAGCGTATATGCAATATTTCCTACCGTGAAACCCATTCATCTCATTAATGCTTAGTTGGACTGACTGAACGTTTGATACTTACCTAGCGATTATATATTCTACAACCCTATAACTGACGTCGTTCGTTCCGCCCATCTATTGTCACGTGGTCTAGCAAATTTTTGTGGATCTTTTCTTGATTGGTTCGTATATTATACACGCCGTAGTTAGCGTTAGAGCAGTCCCTAGGGCTCTGACACCTGCGCAGAAGCTGGTTCTCAGATAATTAGTCACATGTCACCAAAACTCCGATCGCAACTTTAAGATAACTGCCCGAATGGACTTGCAGTCCTATGGTCTGTAGGACAAGGGCGAGACCCGACTGCTCGGTGCTGCCGCGGAACAAGCTACCAAATGCGTGCGGCTGGCCATCAGACACGGTGTGGCCTTCAGCGGCCGACTACGTTGTGTGCCCATGTAACGTAAGACGTAACCGGTTCCATTACAGTTATATATTTAAGTACTATAGGTAAGCCTAAAGTGTGCGTTAGGGCATTCGCTTGCGGGCGGACGGATTTAGCCAGGAGCGGCGGCGTCCGACATTCTAAAAGTGGCAGGTTCCGACAATACGATTTCATGCCCCTTTGTGCTAGCAAGCAGACCAAGATAGTTTCCGGATCGTTTGCGTTGCTAAATAGACAGTGGACTTGTAGTGTATCCGTTTGGCAATGCACGGCATAACCACGGGCAATGAATGGGGCACGGTTTGCTGCATCGGAAGAGCAGCCTTCAGAAGGCAAAAAGGCGCGGATCCAGTGTGGTGACTTTGCCGCAGACGACTGCGTTCACCATCGCCAGAAAGACAATCGCAGTTGCCACCCTTTTGTATTTGTTTTTGCAGCCAGTGAGACGAGCCCCCCCCGCCCCCGCGCCCAACGTACCGGAAAAAAGGCGGTGGGAGGCACAGTCCCTACGATACATGCTCATATCTAGCCAAGTACCTTGTCACAACCGGAAAAAGAAGAAGAACACAGAATACCAACTATATGGACAACAAAGAAGTCCTACCATGGTCTTATCGTTCAATCCAATTGCCGTACACTGAACGCGTTGTAGAAGGGCAAAAATCTTAAGCGCAGGGGCAAAATGGAGAGAGAAAGTGCAGTAAGCCTCTGATGCCCCACTTTTGCACGCCTCTACACTGTTGAGCGAGCAATAATTGAATGATATAGATTATATTTTTTCGAAATGATAAAAAAAAAAGCCACGGCAGAAGACGGGTGGGAATCGACTGAAAATGCAAGACGACTGATCTGTTGCTTGGTTAGCAGCTTCGTTGATTCGTTTTGTCTTTGGCGAATAGGATGCACCAGTAAAATTAAGCTGACAAACACCTTTTCAGTGTCATATACTTTCCACCAGTCACCAATAGAACAACCTGAATTTTTAGTTAACAACAAGCTACCGGTTAGACTAATTAGTGTCTTCTGGGCACCTGATATTTTTACTAGCAGTAGAGTATCGTTTCTGAAGTTCGTTTTAGAAGTACATAGTCATCGAGATTTATATTTCTTTAATAGTCAATATCTCGAAAATGTGCTTAATATAAAATTGTGTATCTCCATGAAGATTACTTAGTTGATGGGCGTTATAGACATAGTTAGCTATTAGTTTGTCAGCAGAAATCTATGTCGATTTTGGAACCAATAGATAGCTCTGACAAAAGTATACAATCGATATTTTCTTAGGGCTTATGTTAAACAAAACTTTAGTGAAGCATAAAAAATGAATATTTCAGTACTTCAGCATTTTCAAAATAAATTTCTAGCTCAAAATTTTTAGTTAAATCAGGGCGTTTAAGCTGATAACTGCTGTCTCGCAAGCGCTACGCAAACCAGAGTTATACATACAGACTAGAGTGTGCTGGCTTCATTGTTATGATAAGAAAAATCTTTTCCCGATTTTTTATCACGTTATAGATATAAAAAAAAAAAGAAATTGAATTGAGTTAGACGAGAGAGAGACGGCCGCTTAAAACATCGTTTTACGTTACTGCCAGACCCATAACGAAGTTAGTATCGCCGTAATAGCAACCGGGACCAAAGGATAGTTGTCTGACTAGGGAATAAGCAAAATAACACTAGTAATTGCGCCACAATAATATGTTGCAAGACCGGGTCGTATTCTATAATTGTGCATTATACTGTCATAGGGCCTTTTAGGCACGAAATAGCTATAAGTAGGCCGGGCTGAAGCAGCGGCGAAGAAATGTGTTGTCTACTCTAGAGAAAAAGTAAAACAAAACGCAGTGCCTCGTATGCACGATATTTCTCGACAGTCTTAGATGCGTTTTCCTTAGAGATCATTATCTATCAGAGCAAAGTATCAGTACGATCAGACGCTAGAACACACAGAGCAATCAGATGCTTCTTGATAAATCACCAACGTGTTACGCAATAGAAACTAGCGCAAACGGGTATATCTGACCTCGTTTATAAAGCTACTGCAATCATCGTATTGAAGCAACCCTAATTGCAAAAAAGCCATAGATTTCACTTTAATTCCATATGTTATATGCATGCAGTATACGCATAGTGCTCAAAAATAACTTGGAGATCAGTGCTAATCATCCAGATCACGCTGTTTCCTCAAATAGGACCGGGACGAGTTTTGCAAATTGAAATGAATGTTTGGCCATGTTTGCAAGATGCGAATCTTGGGAAAACGGCAGCTCCGGCAAATTAATGGGGGGTAATGTGACCTAGTTAGGCGCAGTTCCGTCTTGCAATATAACTTAGCCATTTCGCAAGCTACATAAACAGCCGGCAAGGCGATCAACATATACTCGGAACCATGTCCGTGGACTGACAAAGATAATAATCACATCCTTTTCGGGCATATATCGACTGGTAGAAACATACATTTTGTCTTGCCACCACACAGTATCGATGAATAACGTTACGATGACGTGTTGTGGTTACCAATAAAGCTTCATAGTAGAAGGTGAAAAAAGTTCTATATATAAAAAGTACCTTTCTTTAGTCAGATGGGGCAAATCTTATGAATATCAACAAAAAAAAAAACCTCGACACACTAAACCGATAACTCCCTGGCCTCCAAATGTTAAAGGTTACGTTTGGAAAGTCGACGCGGAAATGACCCCAACTTAACGTCATGCATAGTTACGCCGCCTCTTTCGATCGTTGTAATGATCATCTTTTTAGCGATTCTAAAGTTTATTTACGACTAGGCCAAATATCGGAAAGAAGCTGTACATGGCGCTTTAGGCATATGTAAAACACACGCAGTTTGAGGGTACCTATTGACTACAGTGTTCTATGACAGCGTCTGGTAAAACAGTTGCCTACATTTCTATATAATGCAATGGCGAGCTCCTTTATCTAAAACGGCGTGAGAGAGGTTATGGGTCATGCACTTGAGATGCCTGCAGTGCCCCACGTTAGGGAAATGCGTCTTGCACCTGTTTAACGAAAAAGTGGCTACAATATATTAATAAGCGGGTAGATTATATGTACATTTAGGTACAACAATGAATTTATACAGCCAAGTATACTTATAATATTCCGTGTGTGTAATGGTTTGGGTGGCGTTTATGACATTCTTACGGGACGCATGACAACCAGATAACGTATCATAGCCATTGCAACGAATAGGCGCCGTCATTACGCAGACGGAGAAACGGACAAGTGTATTCAATTCGGTCGTAGAATAACAGCTTATGGCTTTCTATATTAAACAATTTGCATGGCTCCTAATTTTTACACAGTGATCTATGTTATCTTCGTATACCTGGTGTTTTATAATCCAGCCCCTCAATAGCCGCTTCGAAAATAGATATGTACATACAAAGCCGCACATGCAAGTCCGAAAGTATATATAGGTCTAGGGTTCAGAACGGGCAATTTTAACTTCAGCTTCGAAAATCCTTTCCCAGAGATGAAGAAATGCCCATCTTTGGGAATAGGAACAGAATATCGAATCCTAGGTTCGATATTTAACAATTACGCCTTTCGCACGAACGCTAACTATACGTCTTATAGATATAGATATATATGACATAAAGTAGCAGCTTGCAATTGTGAATTCGAGCAAGGCTTCGGCACTTAATTTAAGCTGAAAAACAGCACTGGAGTGAGCTTCAAAGGAACTATGATCTATGTTAAAGATCTAGAGAAAATGCTTGTAAAATGAAGAAAGTTATCGTCTTATTGACAGCAATATTATAGTTAGTCAATCACAAGGAAATGCAACATCGCAAGATAGCCAGATTGTTTTTCTTCAGCCGTCATAACGCTTTATTGTAGATGGGGAACGCCATTGATTTACTGAACCAGTATAGTAACGTTCAAACAAACGAAGACAGACCATCGCAAAATGTGCTAACACGGCACCTTTTCACTTAGTAAGCAACTTTTATCGAAGTCAATTGGACGTTGAGATTAATTCGTTTGTCAGAATTTCCACAGGTTTTCAAGCCCGAGGGTTTCGTGAAAAGGTATACCATTCGGCTTCGCCGCTTCTTGTATGCCGGGAGAAGTGTTACAGTTGAGTAAAAATTTTCTTTAATATCCTGCAAAGGAACTTCAGATTTGTTAAACATCTTAAGTGATAGCGCAACTCTGGATGACGAAAAAAGAAAAAAAAACATCCTGGTACAGATTAAAGTGCCTATTGAAATAACAGAAAAACCCTTCAACAGTATGAACGTTTGTAAATTTTTATTCGAGCCCCCGAAGTACTTATCATCAAGTCATCATTGCCCAAGTGCTGTTGTAGCTTTATGCATCTTGCTAGAATTGTCCATTTTTAAAAGAAAAAAAACTATTCTGAATTAATGTTCTTACAAGCGTCTCAAAGCATGCGCGTAATTACGCACATGCTTTGAGAATTATAAGAAAGTAAAATTAAATGACACACGTCTCTGTTCTATAGCGATATGTTTGTTCATCGAAAAGTAAGCCACGTACTTAAAGGGGAAAATTTACCGCGTTTTTTTAAATAACGGCGTCGCGGCTTATAACTGTTTCTATTTGTCTATTGACCTTCGCTAATAGTAACAACCTTAACCGCGGAGTAATTTATGCTAACAGATTTTTGTTACTAAAAAAAAAGGCAATAATAACAGTCACCAAATCAAAGTATATTTTTTGTGTGATCTTTCAATAAAAACATTCAAAGCGAGATAGCAAATCACACACAGAAGCGCGTCTAATCGTACTCACATCATCGCCTGTTTGAATACAGTGGCCCTATTTAGATTAGTCTAAACAAAGGAACCTTTTGGCAGCTCCTGAAGACTTGTCTGGCCGTTAATGGTTTATTTTTGAGGCTTCAGTAGACGAGCGCGGTAGGCTATTTTATGTGACCACATGAGATTAGATAATAAAAAATCATCTCCGCTTTCATAAGTGTGTCTCATATTCTCTTGAAGTTGAAACACGGCCATACAGCAGAGTTTTAACGGTTTTGCTTCTCGAGGGTAAACCTGTGCGTCGCTGAATATGGAAATTTTTAAGGGCGGTCATTTACCATAATACCACGAGTCCGTTGAGCATATTTTCGGTGCCTTCTTTCATTGAAGTCGCGCACGGCATCACGCAACGTGCATGTGGATGTTAATCCGCAATAACCTATGTCGTTAGTCAACAACACAAACGACATTACTAAGCAATGCGAAATAATTTACAAATGGTTTTACAGTCATTTAAAAGACCAATAGCTCAGAACATTTTCGATCGTTTCGTGGAACAGGCAGACAGCTCTTGAGTACCCGCAGTCAAGAGCCTCTGTAGGCATGCAGCGAGAACTGGGGATCCATTCCCAAACACCATTGCGAAGCCCTGTGTACTGCCGGGGCTCCGGATATGTAAATGAGCAGAACAATTCGAGTCCCGGTTTAAATTGTAGTTCTGATGGCGAGTTCAGAGAGATAAATTTAAAGCGACGAACGAGTAACCATGGTTTAGCCTTTATGGTAACGTTATGGCCATTTAAGGAGGTCAAGCTAGCTAAAGGTTTCAAGTTATCGAATCTGTCCTTTGTTTCCATTTACGTCCATCTACCTATCCTCCCAAAAAATTTACTTTTTGCAGATAATTATCACGACTACAAGGGCCGTTTGGTACAGTGCTTTCGTAATGATTACTGAAAACCAAAATGATCGAACTGTTCTTAGCTTCGGCCTGAACTGCCGATATTTCTAACTTGAGCCTACCATTTTGCGGTGGAAACGGTATGATACCGAAGCGAAAAGGTAATTCTGTTGCTTGCCAGTTGTCTATACACATGTGTTCTATCACGGACAACCGAGCACGCTATATTCTTACTCGTATGGCCTAAGGTGGCAGCTTTTGTTAATAGAAAACGATATTAAAAAAAAAGGTACACTGTAGATGTATTTACTTGTATATAAATTTGCAATATATTAACAGAGCCGATCATCATTATATTTGACGGACATACTCCGATGTCCGCATGTTTTTCACACGCATATATTGGCTCTAACTCTCTTCATAACGGTGTCGTCTGCCTTTCATTCGTTGATGCCTTCGTCTGCCAAGGCCAACGGCAACTGCCGTGGCATGTCTAATAGGCTGGGACGACAACACCAACGATGGTGGCGATTAAAATTAGGAGTCTAACACGCTGATATCCGTTTTGCCCCTCTCCTCTAAATGAAGAAGGGTCGTACTTGCGCACTCAAAAAAAAAAAGCCTGTTGTTCGGGCTTAGGTCTGTCTACTGTGCATTTCATAAGATCATTTCAAGAGGCCATGTCACCGTAGGTTTAGTAGAGCCATTCAGGCTTTTGCGACACCGGCTACCTGGATCAGGCTCCCTGGTAGAACACAACTGCACTAGATTTGAGTCCGTCAAGCAGACACAACTATATCTGAGCACAGCTTCAGCAGAAGCTTTGGAAGCGAGCTACATAATGCATCAATAAAACAAACACACATTATGTTTTTTGTTCTGTCAATTATCTTACTCTCAATTTAGCGTGCAGTCTGTACACATGATTACCGTTACACATGGAACCGCTTCACCAATCCAAGTTACGGCATGT
This sequence comes from Varroa destructor, assembly GCF_002443255.2. Taxonomy (NCBI): domain Eukaryota; kingdom Metazoa; phylum Arthropoda; class Arachnida; order Mesostigmata; family Varroidae; genus Varroa; species Varroa destructor. Next base: position 28,485,213 of record NW_019211458.1, on the reverse strand, counting down.
CAGTGTATTCTGTGCACTGCAATAAAAATTGTAATTTCCCGCCGAATAAAAAAGGAACGACCCTGCAACGCTGAACAAACTCCAAAAGCGTTGGATCAGATAGAAGGAGCACTACAAAAGCTGGGTCGGATAATTTGCCCGGCCTCGGAAAGTACAGGCGACGTGCCGTACGCACAACTTCCGACATCTCCCGCGATCACTCTACAACTAGTTGCAGATAACATACGAAAGGTCACACCACTGTCACGTAATTAACGGCGTTTATTACAATGGTCTTGCAGATCATCTCGTACGGCTAAATATCTGGCTTACGTCTGTATTGATTACAAGGTCACAAACACTAATGGGCCAGTTGACTACTTCTGTAACACGCTCGATTCTATGATACCAGCGGATTTTGAATGAAACAGTATGCAAACAATAAAGCAATGATGACTTTTGGCGCTCCATTAAAAATAACCAATATAATAGGGCACGTGAAAAATTTTCTAGCTGATCTAACGAAGTCACTTTACAATATAATTACGAAGATCATCTCATCATGGAAAGTGGCATTACAAATGAAGCTGATTATCATCGTCCACTTGATTTGTTGTCTTCAACGGTTTTCTTGAGAAAATCCATATAAGAAGATGATCAATTATCTGAGAATGAATTTCGAATAGTCTTCAAAAATACGAAGACATGCTTCGGCCATGTTCTTCAATACCATTCTTTTATTCAGAATTTTCATCTTCAGTAGCGTTCGCCTCGTCCATATTCGCAGCGGGGTGCCTTCTAAGTTGGCATAGATTGCGACCGTAATAATGGTTTCTCACTGTGGCCAATAGAGCATTCAAGTAACGCGCTAGCCAACATCTGTTGTGTGATGTTTTGCGTTGGGATGTCGGTAAGAAATTATGCGATTAAGCGAAGAGATGACTTGGTAATGTTCGGTTGCTACATGCAACAGGACAAGCGTAAACAAAGCCAGTCGTCCAAGTCGCACCCTGGATTAGGCCAGCAGCGTCCTTATGTATCCCATAATCCGAAAGGCGAATCTGACCTAAGCGTTTTAGAACCGAGACAGGTCAATTTTGACTAGTCGCACGATGTGGCCTTGTTTTATTGGACGACATGTTAGACCAACTTATACGTTTCATGTTGTGATCTATTCAGGCTGGCCAACTGCCCGTTTTGACATGTCCAGCCGCCTATTCGAATAGTCAAAACATGCAGGTATCCGATTTATCAACTTTCTCGACTACTTTGGCAGCAATATCGTACGTCTAACCGACAGCGTTTAAATTAACCTGAAACTAGATGTATCAGAGGTCCTTTTAGTTAACTGGAAATTAAGCACACTATGGATGGAGACTGCTTTTTAGCGTTCTGATATCTTTCGTGACCAAGCTTTCGGCACAGGGCAAATATAAAACATTTGTAGATATTGCCTATGTTCTTGAAACAGTAGTCCAATCGTAGATCTTCACTTAATTGGGGTTTGGAGCTATTTTCGATACGAATTACAGTAAATGTGACCTCATTATTGACACTGTCCAAAAGTGCATGGTCACCTTACCTCTAGAAGTTAAGACATACCTAGAGGGCAATCTCGACGTAGCATTAATTGCTTCAAGACTCTTACGAATTTCATCATTTGCATCGTCTTTTTTCGTTCTTAAGGAACGGCTACGGACTCCGTGTTGTCGTACTTCCTGCAGAAGTACTTTAACGCTATGAACCTGCTTCATCCGTGCCACGGAAGTTAGCGCATTGCGACATCCTTAGTCCTTAAGGATTCTATTAAGCTGGATTGAGAAAGTTATATACAAGGAAAAAACCTCCGACTCCCCCGCTGCCCCGTAATATTCGGTAAGAACGTGTAATAGGACCATTCGGTACTTATATAGATATTAGAGATGACATGAACCATCCCTCTTCTTTCTCTATGTTCATTCTCATTACAGACGGCATAGATTGAGGTTTGGGCGAGACTGCACGTCATCATTAGCGTGTCTGTTATCTTGCGGTAGCTCTTGAAATAACGTTGGCACAGTTGAAAGTGTCAATGATGCGTTTTTTTAATGGTGCATTTTGCTTCCCCTTGTGCCTTCAGTTGACATTTACCATTTTCGAGATTTCTATGCTTTGCGATATAGCCAGGAATGAGTCAGGACAATGGCCAGGAAACAACCCAGTCTAGTAACAGGAACGTAGCTTATATTTTTTCTATCGCAGCGATAGGCGTAAAGTCGTAGTCTAACAAACTGTAGGACGTGTTTGAGCGGTTGATGCTATTCAGTGGGGCGGAATGCCCAGGTCGCTTTGAAACTACATAGGATATCAGTCAGTATCATGTCTGTGGTGACACACTCTATTTTTATGTTTCGCGTGAATTTTTCGCCAGTAATAAAAACAAATTATCCCTAAAGCACGCCACATGTGATTCCATTGCCGTGCACGTAGGAATCCGCTGTATTTTTTCTGTTTTATCTTCAATATTTTCGTTACAGTTTCTTCACACGCGCTTGGAGGAACCCGATATTGAGTTGAGAGACTGCGGACCGTCCATGCTCAGTTTTGCTCATAAGTTACTATGAACTGAACATCTTCAACTTCCAAACTTTCGTTCTGAAAAAAATATCCCCCTAATGCATTAATGCTCTATTGAAGGCCTTATTACTCAGCACTGTTACCTATTTTCAATAAATTCCATCAGCACCTTCAACTTAGCGTTGATTTTTAGTAGTAATCGATATATTTACTTATAAACTTAATATTTTCTAATAGAACTCAACCAGCCTATAGTCTTGTTATTATTATATTATTAATTATATATATATATTGTATATGTTTACCAAACTTCGTCAGCTAGTGGCGCGCAATTAAAAAATTATCAAAATTTTTCGACCGGCTAGATAGCTTCAGACAGGCTAATATGTATGTGGCTCTGTGATTCGTTTATTCAGTCCATAGTAGTGGAAATAAGTTTTGCTTTTAAATACTTGCGCTTCCTTCCACATCTGTGGTTACTTGATTTATGTTATAATCCTGAGAGAAGGCTACACCAATTGTTCTACCGATGATCGTTAGCACCCCACTTTGTGCCACTTGCAATTGGGGCAATACGATTCACTAATGGAGCAGCTTTGTCTTTTTTATCCGAAAAACTAGTATGGCATCGGGCCTCGTCGCTACATCGGCAAGGCACGTGTTTCATCAGGAAGTTTTTGCTGGCTAGATACCTCTCTGCACTGGATACGAGAACATCAGAACTCCCCAGCTGTTTACACCAATGGTAAAAACGAATTAAGTTTTTTTTATTTTTACGCTTAGACCTTTCATACTTGATTTGTCCAGTATCATAATGTATTTAGGATCCTTACGGAACAGCTGTGTTTCTTAGTTTTTACGTAGAATGACATGTGCAATTTATGTTTCGTATTTGTGGTCGGCAAAGATTGGAGCACGTGTCTTTCAACTTAGACTTTACCTTGCCTACATTCAGCTTGTGAACCATTCACCTTTACAGATACAATTTACAATTAGGATAATTCTAAGTTACTAAAAAAAAAAAGCTCTAGCCAACTTAGTAGTGAATTAATACTTTACTAAAACGAGGCAGTATACATAGAAAAAGCTTTAAAATTTTACCGAGTAACTGACAAAGGCGGCATATCAACTAACGATCTAAACGGTGTTATGCTGGACAAACAAGAATGACCAACAATATGAGATATACTTATTGTTGAAACCGTGTTGTTTGTAACTGCGACTGATTTTTACATGAAGATTCTGTGGAAGTACATATGCACAACTTATCGTAAAATCTAACTATTTCATCAACTATAAAATGCCCTTTGTGCAAAAGCATTTATCACCGTTACCTGCTAGGATTTTGTACTAGCTTATTTTGTAAAAGCTTTGTATTGTCAAAACAGAGCATTTTTATGTTTAAGATTCAAATGATATAATCCAAATCAGTAACTGAATTTTATACTTACACTTAACCACTAACTTATTTCGTAATCACTCGACTTTTGTCGCTACTATTACAACAATGTTTGGTCATACGTAGGAGACTGCAAATGAACTCGTTGTTCTCTATCATATGTTTGCATAGGTATACTTAATGGAACTGTCACCACCGTAATTTAGTTACCGTTATTACTCCGTGTTCATTTCCTTGGCAGGACACTTTAAGATTTTAATATTATTAGAGTTATTTTGGACAATGTACCTGTAGTATTTTTCAAAATAGCAATTATTCAACGTCGAAGTAGGTGCGAGAGGTGTTCCTCTATAATACCTTGTTGTAGAATCTATCAAGTAGAGGATGTCGCCTGATACGCGATTCCTTCGTTTTATGAAGGACCTCTCTCTCTCTCTCTCTCGCTCTCTCGCTCTCGCCACAAGCAATGGAAATGCAGAGCGATTGGTTACGCAGCAGCTATAGCAAGATCTGTCGGTTACTTGAATAGGAACGTCAACTTCTTAAGAGCTCGTCGCACGGAACCGCCTTTCATTTCGTCGATAGTTTGGTAGACTCACGACGCTGCGACGTGGTAGGCCACGAAACGGTAAACCCACCCATCGAGATCCAGAAGACAGAGGGCGTTACGGAAATAATTCGCGATACAGACGGAACCAGTAACAAGGATTTCGAAACTGCTACCGGAGAAAGCTAATTGTTTCTTAAGACTTTTCTTCATATACATTATCATTACACATTAGTAATAATAATAATGAAGTGTACAAGAAGAATTGTGATTCATGTATTTCTGTGAAACATCTGCGATTTTTTCCCGGCTCCGAATCAATACGTATGTCTAGTCGCACTTAAACTAAAATAACAAAGTTATATTATACTCCCACCGAAACTACGTCTACGTTAACACGTGGCGTGCGACGTGTAAAAAATGTTTTTACAGTTTTTTTTTTTAAAAAAATGTTTTTTTTTTAAAATGTTTTACCTATGTAAACATAATGTAATAACGGCAGTGCAGAAACGAACAGAGAAAGTAGGGAGTTGTATTCCTAAAGGAGATACATTATACTAGTACTACCATTAGTGAAATGTATAGCGATGTGTAACGTCCCTAACTTTCAGCGCCAGCATGCTCTTCTCCCGTTTAACAGCGCTGGACACGGCCCTTAATGTAAAAATAGTAGTCGAAGATTGAGTTCTTCGATTACTCGTCCCCCTCCACCGAGAGGTGAAAGATTCACCTTATTCTCTCCCACACGCTGCGTCCGTCCGCCCGTTGTACATTGAAACGAATGGGCGTTCCTTGCCGTTTTGCAAGTAGCGTATATGTTATCCCTCTCCTCTTGCCCCCACTTGAGACGAGACGGACCGGGTGGCCACCTAAATCAGGTAACGGCAAGCAAGGACAAAAGCTTACAAAAACCGATGTTCCTTTCCAGTGAATTTCTCAGCACCTGCTGCTGTTTAATTTCTATATTCTTTTAGCCGAAAGTTTACTGCAATTACGTGAGTTTTTCTGCATGGTCGTGTATATTCAGAGTAATTCTGACACCTCGCTGAACTTACCATATGTTCCTTACTATTATATAAGCCTATGTCCTTGAACTGTCGCTAACTACAAATAAAAATGTCAACCTTTTCACCCGCGTGCCTCCTTGCGAATCTGAATTCAGAGCTCGCCCGTACCATGTAAATGCTCTAAGTTCGTTAGGTCGACAAGCGATCAAAATCACTTGTCAATGGCCGAACATAGTAAACACGTTCAGGCACTATTGTATATTATCATCGTTACTTTAGCTAAATTACGAACTAATTCATTTCACAATTTACCAACGATACCAGTTATAGTCAATACTTACCATAATTTTTGACATATTTGAATTTCCGCGGTTGCAACACTCCACTTAGAAGGCATTTTAACAACAATGATAGTAATAAATCTATAGCTATTTTTACGCTGTGGATAGTGCTTAAACGTTGAATGCAGTGCCCCGAGGCAAAAAGTAGCGAGAGTGCAGACTCAGCTTAATGTTAGGGGGGTCGGAGCTATGTTGTTGGTTTTGCATCTGCTGCTGCTGCTGCTGCTGCTGCTGTTGTTGTCAGCGTTACCGTTTGTATTGTTTTGGTAAACAGCGTTGCTCTTCCTGGTTTGCAATGAGTGGAATTGGGTCTGATGAACTGCTATTATTAGAAGCCGCTATCGTTCGTATTGAAGCGGCCGTAATACGCCAACGAAACAAGCCAGCAAGTAAAGCTCACTCACTCACTGCGGCCATTTGCTCCGGTCGTGGTAGACGCTCCGAACCGGTGTCAGAAAATACTTGGCCCCTCATTTGCCGCTGCTGTTGCTCCGGCTCGAAATCGGTCGAGCCGAGTTCCTCTGACGGTGGAGCACTTCCGGTGATGGGCGTTAGTGATGGCTTCAAATGAGCTGGCGTTACGATTTTAAACCAAATCCAAGCATTACGATATTGCTCAGTCGGTTCTTTTTGCTTCCGGCGTACTGGTCGGCGCCGCCATTCGGTGGCTGGAAATTGGCGTGTGCCGATGCAGACGTACAATTATTAGAAGCAGGATGAAGAGCAAATCACAGCCTTAGGATGCGCGCAAGACACAGGACAGGGAACGAGTGCGGCCGAAGCGAATGTTTCGTCCGGAAAGGAACCGAAACAATGAACAAGACAAGTTGCTGCGTGAGAAACAAGTACACATACGAATAGGGTCGTCGAATAGTAATAAACAGATAAACGTAGTGCTAGATAACGAACATTGAAATTATGCACGGAATGACGATTATAGAGAACATATATAGTCGTCAGTCCTATAATACTAATAACAATACCCATAAAGATAATACGAATACGATGATGTGCTACGCTGCGACAATACGTACAAGCGGAAATCGTAGTAGTTTTGAATACGTGCAGCTTGAATAAACAACCAAAAAAACAACTGTCAAAAAGAAAGACCCAGCAGAAAGAATGTATTTTACGTAAAAAATATGAACCCAGCACCTAACTGAGTTAGAAACCAGCAGTCCATGCCATGTCGTGCCACAGGTTGACTCACTCCTTGGTAGATTATCAGTGCCCTTTTTCGTGCGCCTAGTCGACGGCCTGACTCATACTTCGGCCTGCCAGCCTTTTCTGCTACCTTTTTGCTGCATTTAAGGTAATGTGCAAAATGAAGCTTGCGTATTGTCGTATCGTAACTGATGATGTTCCTATATCAGCTAAGTTTTCGGAAAAGTTCAACTTTCTTTAGTATAAATATTTTGTCAAATAATATATTTATTATTTTCTTCTACCAACGCTGAAATACATTTTTTTTTTTTTTTTTATAAAAACGGGCCTGTCATTGAAAAACATATTAAATCATTTCTAAGCGGAATCAACTTAACCTCGGCTCTGCAGTGCGTGTCATCATCTATCAGAGTAGATTGCATATCATTGCAGTCGTCCATAATTTAGCCTACGAAACATGTTCATTACTTTTCTGGAGAATTAATGAGAGAATATCTCGGGTAAAGCCCAGTCTTTCTCAAAGCAGTCAGTAATAGTTTTACTACGAGATGAATTTTGGAAAGTTACGCACTTTTGATGTCAGGTTAAACGTCCACGTCACCTATTGACTTGTTACCAAATACTCCATAATGTGGCATATAAAGAAAGGAGAGGCTTCTTACGAGTTGAAAGCAACTATGGGAGCTTCGTGAGTTTCGGTTACGGATGACACATATTTACAAATATGTTTCATATACATACGGTAACTTTTTTTTTACACTATGTCTCTCATTCTACGAGATGTGTTCATATTACGTTACTGGGATTGTTTGAAAGCCATTTTCAAATGGAACGTGAATCATAGAGAATGCTAGGGGAAAATGCTAGCCTTTAGACTATGATCACTTGTTGTCCTATGTCTTCGAGCCAATCCTTCCCTGCTTCCTGTCCCTATGCGGTGTGTCAAGAATCCGCAAAGGATTTTTACAAGGCAAACCAGTACATCTACAATAGAATTAGATTTTTAAAAAAAATGCTAAAAGATGTATAAAAATGGCGAAAAGTCAAGAATGCAACGAATCATTCTAAAGAAATATTGCCTCTCTGTCACCGTTCAATTGAATTCAGAGATAGGCACTACTTGGGACGTTTGCTTGCGTGTATGATGGTTACGACATTAATGGAGACATGATGGCCACAAGGTAGCGTCGGGAATCTAAAACAGGAAGCTTTCCAGTTCCAATTTGGCTGGACGCACGCACACGGCACAAACGCTAAGGTAAATTAACCTATTTTCGACCATGTCGTTACTAAGGTGTGAGGATTTGTAAGAGAAAAGTCTACACGATTTAGAAATACGCATAATAATACAATACTATAAATGTCTGAGTACAGAAAATTTGTGTATGATTGAAGTTATCGCCTGTCTGATAAGGTAAAAAAAATCGTTGATTATGATGTAAAAATATAAAACAAATCGTGCACAATTAATGGGTGCACAGTAAATCTTCGATTATAAAGGAAGTGCAGTGAAGGTACTTATGGGCACTTTCCTATCTAGCTTATCGATTTAATTGTTTATAATGTATAGAGTATGACACATTAAGAAATTTCTCGTCTTACTTTAAGAAGTGCCTTTTTTAGAAGAAGAATTTCATCGAAACGTAATATATATATCTATATATATACTCGTTGAGTTAATAACAGATAGCAAGTTACGGATGATTTTTGAAAGGTTTTGCTAATTACGCTGGATGGTAACGTTGCACCATATACCTACGCCTGTATAGCTTCTTTATCTACTTCTGTTTGTCATGTATGGATGGCACTGATATCGCTAACCGACATAATCGAAACTAACTATAATAGGCACCTCAACAACGTAAGGAGGGACAGGCACTACCCTATGTTTTCTGATCCGTCTAAATTTTCAATCCTGTCTAACTATTTTAGAATGTGCCGAAGGGCTCTAAACGATGTCGGATTCTCCAAATGATCAGAACAACAGACCTTCTCGCTGGCAAAAGCATATGACGCAGCATTTTCTAAGAAAGTGTAGAAATCGGTTACGCAGTCTCAGTTAACACGGCATGTCATCACTATGCTACTAAGCAGAGGATAACGTTTTTATGTATGTATATATATATATTATTTTTTATGTTTAAAAAGTGTGCCTCGCGGACAAGACCTGAGGGAGCAATCCCTGGTTTTCTTCCGATCGGAGGCACGCAAAAAAATTACACATACTGTCCCAGTTGTAATTGAAATTTAGACCATTCATCATAGAGTGAGACATGACATTCATCTCAATCTGGCGCTCCTGAAACAAATTCATACAAAAACAGCGAAGATATCTTTGGCTGTAGAAAATATCACTTTTGATTTGATCTTCAATGTGCCGAACGGCTGAATAGCCATAGCGCCTTACTGAAACCAAGTTTATGAAAATATTGATCAAAAGATTTTACTTATTTATCTTAGTAGAATGTGATCGAGATTAAAGGTAGCTTCCATTTGCTACGCTTGATAATACAATTCAATTCTATTACGTGTGTGCGTTACGGTTAATGTGCAGACGGCATTTTAATTTATCAATAGCTACCGTTCCTGCATTACGACCTACAGGCTATTACGACCTGCCACTGGACGGAGTTTTCGTCATGAATCTGTTCGGATGCAATGATCTAGCGACAGGAACTCCAGCCCAATCACGAGGCTTGTTCATAGTGTGCAATGTGGGTCCGGCTGTAGGCATCTGAGTTTGGAAAGGAATCCAGCAACGCTACCCAAACCAATTCCTTACGAAAACAGTGCGGGCGACGAGACGCACTTGGGCACCGAATCCCATGTTCAGTAGAAAACGTTGCATCGGCAGACGTTATCGACACCCTGATCCGCTCTACTTTCTAAAACCGTTTATTAAACGCAACGCAACAAGAAACTGTATTTTTAGACACTGTAGCAGTTTCAGACGTGGGGTTTCATCTGAAAATCTATCGTTACGTGGTCGAATTTGTTGTTCTTTCTTTTTTGAGTGGCCAGCTGAAGATGAATAACCGTCGATATCTATTTTAGCTAAAAAAAAAACTAATTGAATTTGCCTTTGCTACTGGTTGAAGTTGTAAAGGATGGTATTTTTTGTTGACTGAGTCACTAAAACGTCATGTTTACAGTTTTCTCAATAATAAGCTAAATTTTAGGTAGCTAATTCTGTATCTACAGTGTTTGATCATTTGAATTCCCTGAGCATCAAGGGGCTAGATTTAACGAAGTATGTGTACCTTACTTTTCTCATCGAGCGAAACAATGCACCTTTGCTGCAAAGCAACATAATGAAGATCAAAAACGCTGTTTTCCTTAATTGTACAAACAAGATAGTGAATTATCAAAACTACTAGTTAACCACAAATTAGCCGAACGTTCATTTGAAAATTAAGTTGCTTAAGAAGATTGACGGTTCTGGCGATAGTAGAAAATAGCATCTTTTGAGTATAGTTTCTTGCGAGTACAAAAAAAAAAAGTGTATCGCATGCTCTCACATGGGGGCATCGTCAACAAAATCTTTTAGGGATCTCGAATTTGCTAAATACACGGCGCAAGCGCTCGCACAAATAATAGTGATAATTAAATTTTTCAAACCTTTATTCATTTTCCTTTCACGTAAAATTTTTTATATGCACATACGTAGCTTGTTTATAATAAATATGAAAATTCTGTTCAGCTTTGGTACGTTACGAAAACCACTAAAATTGTACAACGAGGATATATAACCGTAGTAGATTATGTCTGCTTGGGGCTACTTTGTAAACATCGGAAGACTTGATCAGTAATAACCGTTCTTGTGTCCAATGTAGGTTTTCAACTTGCGTACTTCGTCGTAGTGAGCATCGTCTGAAAACCAATAGTTCTTAAAACATCACACATTCGACCTTTTTTTACGGAACTCGCGTTTATTTACTCCCGAAGAGGTGTTATTCATTCTTCCTGGTAAACAGGCACAAAGAACAAGAACGAAACAACAGAGGGAGAACTTGGATGCCGTAAAATTTCCCAAATGATAGTTCAAAGTAAAATCTTAACTAAGGCATTCTTTGTACCCGCTGTATGCGCCTCAGTTGAACAATTTTACTATGCTACTCCAAGTAAGCCCTTTTATGTTTCCTAGGACGCGTAAAGGGAGCGAGAGAACGACAATGAACAAATAACGGATTCGGCCTGCATTTGCATTCCTTATTCTGTCCGAGTGCAGAAAACAAATAGGTGTTTAGTTGAATAAATATAAAGATCCGTTCGATAACTCCCGCTAGTGTGTTTCACGGTCTATCTAGAACATTTGACCATTGTGTTTTGTAATAAAAATATATATTTACGTTAGATCTATGCAAGGTATCTTTATTTCTTTATCTAGGGCTAACTTGATGGCCAAAACTGATTCGACAAAAACAGAGCAGTGGTTATGTGCTCTGTCTGGCGGATTAAGTGACGTCTCGAGTGATGTAATTCGTTTATATCGCGTACTACAAATATGTGTAGAAAGATTGAATTGGTCAGTGTTTAGCCTTTGCACATAGATACAATATAGAATTGGTGGCTTATACGCGCCGTTTCAGCGTTTCTTGTCGATGTAGCATCGGTCGCAATCATCAGAACAACAAAATTGATTACAAAATTCTACAAAACGTTAGAATATGGTACAAAAATTTCCTTGTCGAGCTTGTCGAATATGTTCTATGTAAAAAAATGTACCGTTATTTATATTGTGGTTCTATTAATTTAACCATTCTCTGGGGCTTTACTAGCAGTGTTTCTAAGCAATTTTGTGATTGCTAAGTGATTAGTACATACGAAGACATATGCATAGGGTACTGTAAAATGAATGCATACGAAATGGATGGGACACAGGAAAATACGATTCTTTGCAACGATATTTTTTGTTCATTCCCCTAACCTTTACCGAGCTACTGAAAGATTCTAACACTCTTGGACCAAAACATATATGAAGAAAGATTTATTTTTTCTGCAGACTTTTGCTTCTGCTACAGTCAAACTACGCTAGAAATGTATAATTTTGAAATCTGCCGAGCCACTGATAGAGCTAGCAGGGTTTTTAAGCAAAACAGAATCTTGTTAATAGTAATCACTATGTAGTGTGCTTTCTTCATTACACACGTATTTCTTTTAATATATCAGTGGTTTTCTGCAGATAATTTTCTTGACCATTGGCATAGCAACGATTCTATTCTTCGTTACAAATGGGCTATCACATCTTCGCACTGCTTCCTGTTGGCTCGTCATGGCATTAAACTAAGCTAACTTTCCTTCAACATCAGTTTGAAGAGTGAGAAGCCCCGGAGCAATGTTGACGCTACCGAACGAATGATGTCGTTCTTATGGATGGGGGGCTCCTTTTAGCCCTTATCTTTGTGGCTTTCTCAGACGGGCTTATTTGCTGGGCTCTGTGGCGATAGTCTACGTACAGGGTGGTCTAATGCCCATAACGGCGTGACAGATTCCCCGTTCCTGTTGGCGTATCCGCTAGCTAGCAAAGCGCAGCTTTTACGGCCATGTGCCCCGTCTGTAATGCTGAAACACCTACATTTCAGCGTTTTTCATTACATGTAAGGAAACACTCTACAAGCAGACATCGGGGATAATGACTAGGATAGACCGAGAGAAACGTCAGACCTTTGCTAACGTTATAAATAACCTAAATAAGGAGCCAAGCCGGACCACATGAATCGGTAGAAAGCGGAAATCTACAATTTCTATTTTTTTTTTTTCATAATAATCTAGTTTATAGGGGGTAAACACTTTGAGGGCTTGCCTATCGTAGATCGTAACGAAAACATTATCGGTGCAACAAGCAGTATTGCCTGTTACTGTATTTCTTGCTGTCCAATCGACCCAAGCTGTATGGACATTTTGCGCCTTTTTTCTGGTAGGGCAAAAAGTAGTATCTCATATGCTTGTTGTTCCAGCCATAAGTGTGCCTTGCATAACACGCGTGATTTAACAAACTGAAATAGAAAATTATACTGGTTTATTCGTACATGTAAAATCGTGTTTATATAGCTGAACAGATGTCCATTACTATGTCGACGAAGTAAGCATCCTCAATTGTAAATATTATGTGGACAATCGCGAGCATTTGGTTACTTACGACTTCTAATTTTCGTTGCACCGTATTCGGTCCGAGCCGTAGCAGGCTACAAGGCCTGTCCCTGAAACTTGACATGTTCTTCGAGCTAATACTCCTGCGCCTACCCAGATCATACAAATGAGAGACCTTTGAAGAGATGGCCATATTTGAGGAAATAGTGCGCAGTGTAGTCACGAAAAGATCTTCGTAAGCTGCCTGAAATCTAACATATACGAGCCTCTTAAACAAATATGAAATCGTTTAGGGACTCATTGTTAACAGGTCGTAATTTACTTCTCTAATTTCAGTTTATTCAGAGTTTATACAACCTAGCCCCGTTGACGACGTAGAGAAGCGCGCTTTTGAGAAGTCTGCGTCATAACCGGTACATCTTTGATTCAATTACACGCATTAATAGACCTGGCGTCCGTGGTCGTCTGTAGACTAGTGAACGTACAGACAGCCGCCTTATTTATTTATTCTACTTTAAAAAAAGCATCGGAAAGAGAAGTTCGAATAATTGAAATGACGAATAAGCGAATCCTGGGGAGTAAAAATCTGTCGCGGATGCGCGGAATAGAGAGGGGTAAATGGGGGTCTGAACCCGCCCGAAGCCGCTAAAAATAAATAGGGTATTCTGCGTACTGAACGGCCGCTGAAGCATAGTTTGGGGAAGAAAGCTACCACGAAACTTGTCTACTACAAAAATCTATACGATAAACACGTGTTTGTATTGTGATATATAAATAACTCTTAGCACCACTGAAAACTTCAGGGGTATACGAACATTTTTTTAATACAAAATTCGATTTATCGATATTATGCAGAAGGTAATAATAACTTATATATCGATTAACTCATAATCGATACTAACTAATATCGATTATATGTTAGCGCGTGTAGGAGTTGAACTCTATTAAGTAGACATTATGGAAAGTTGTTGAGAAGCTATCTTCCTAAACAAAACCATCTCTATTTCTTTTACAGAAATGAAGAGCTAGCAGACGATGTTTTCACGATTATTTTGTTGCCATCCTTAGTAAGCCAGTGGATTCCACAAGTTTGGCCAGCTCCAGAGTATTCCCATACTTTTCTCTCTGCTATTGGCACGATGCTTTGTGAAAGATAGCCTTGAATGATATAGGGCCCTTTGAAGAGACGCTCATTAGAGCGGCAAAGGCATTGACCCAACTATATATTTTAGGGCAATGCGCGGATGCTGTGGTAGGAATGTATTCAACTAACCTTTCATTTTTGTAGAGCGTTGTCTAACTAACATTAAAGGGAAGCGGTATGATGCTTAACCTGTAGATATTACATAAAAACCTAATGAGTTTAGGTGAACGTATGAGCCTATTTCATCCCGATATTTATCGATACTATCAAAGTGCACACCCGAAGACGTATACAAATAGATCGTACCGATGCAACAGAATTGAACATATGTAGACGCTTGTCATCGGTATTTATTTTTGCAAAAATTACAGAGCAACGGAGCGTTTTATTGAGTGACAAATCGGTAAGTTTATTCATGAAGCACTTTTTATAAGCCGGAAATTTATATTGGTCTAGTCTATATACTTAATGGACATAGTTCTATCGATAACGAAAAGTCACTGCTCAAAGCAAATGACAAATGTTTCAACCTGCAGGGAATAGGGGCAATTGGCGATATTTATGTAAAGCTGAACTTCTTTTGGGCAGGTTTTCCTGGTGTGTCTGTAAACTCATATATAAACACTCAGCACAGTTTTTTTGCTGCTGATGCTTATGGGCTGATTGGCTATTGATACAAGATCAAATCATTTTCTAGAAGGCATGCCGAGTGGCGGAGGGTCAATAAGTACATCTTGTCGAATTGCACTATTTTCGAAGGATTTGTTTTTCTTATACAATTAATTAAATTGCATTAAGTAAAGCCATAAACGAGTAAACAGTGCTCAGTCACAAAGAAATTTTAATTTTCTTCGAGACAAACTTTACGTTCAAATACGAATTGCAGCGATACGGTGGGTTCTGTTAGGCTTTTTTTGTGCGATTATTTAACCGTTGTATTAGAGGTTATTCCTGATTACATAGAAAATCACGGTTAATTGCTAATTAACAGAAGCTATATATTCTTATAATAAGGATTTGGGGTAGCGCATCTCGTAATATTTTTTCGAAGCTGTTAGCAGTTGATGGCTTTCTGAGGAGAATTTATTAGACCATGTTGTGCCCTTGCAGCGCTCAACGAGACAATCCGGATGATATCTCTTGTCAACATTTTTTGTCTGATTCACAACTTATGGCTACGAAAAATAAATGGTGATAGATTTAACAGCCATTTATCCAAAATATCCCAATCGAATCCAAGTTAAGTTACGCGCACCTCATGACTCAAGATATCTATTATACGAGGCAAAACAGCTTAGGCACGCAGACGGTGCGCGGGGTCATATTTTTTTATTAGAACGTGTTTCGAGTGGTGAAGGATTGTTTTGGTTCCATCCGAATGTACGTTTTTAACAAGCAAAAGGTGACCTTCGGTGAACGACTAATTTGTGCTATGTGTACATATATAGAGCGACGGAAAAAATTAACTAAATAACTTCGAGCGCTAACCAACTTATCTCTAATAAATGCATATATCCTTGTCGCTGTATTCAAAGATAGAGCTAGGCGTAACCTTGTGTTCTTTATATGCATTAGGATCTGCATTGCTCTGCTGACTATCTCACGTTACAAATAGAGCCTTAAATTGTCCCTTAGTCCGCTGAATGCGATCTGGCTACGATTTTTACAATGGGACATGTTACAAAATACAGACACTTAAAAGTACGTGACTTTAATTGTTGAGCCGATATAAATGTCATATTCGATCAGTTCCAATGAATCCCTAAGCTGTCAGACCGGACTGACGGGATATATAACTGGATAAACAAATTCAAAAGCGTTGCCTGGTACGTTCGAATAAATCAGCGTATTAAGCAGCTGCTATGTGATGTATTACCAGTTTCTTGTCGTCTCTTTTCCGATTCACCTCATTCAGCGTCTCATGCGCTTGTTCTTTAGTACCGAAACTACGGGAAAGATCCAAGTTAAAATACTTATGAAACCACTACAAGCCAACACTGTGTAGAAATTGTTGTGGCCAAGTTTATTTATTAGACACCAACTTCAACAAGATAACACTGCCATTGTCATATTTTGCAGTAGCAACTCAGATTACGTGCTGCCAATGTAACGTAAGTAGTTCCAGAATAGAGCGGCGAGACCTGGTTGAAGCCGGCTACCCGTTTGCTGAATCGGCCAGTAGGTTACACCCTCATTTTTAACTTGCCTAGTTAAGTAAGCTAAGGTTGCTCAACTGCTTCAGAACTGCAGTCGCGAGGATGGTCTACTGATAAGCCTTAGGGAGGTTTTCGAAATAGTGCAGTGGCATGTTTGCCTGTCTGCGAAACCTACAAACACTTGATGGGGGTGGCCGAAGTTCGAAGCTGGGCGTAAAGCCACATAAAGCTCGTTTCAAGTGGTGCTTACCTATGACAGTAGTATTGAACGTAAACATTTTGTTAGTAAGAGACAGACAGCATAAGCGTCACGGCCACATCAGCAACCACCATTGCAAGAGAGTATTATGAGGGTCCTCGGCAATTTTCATGTCTGTTTGTTTACTGTACTACGGTACTGTAGTACAGAACGTAATATTTCACATCTTAAGTACCCGCTTGACTTGACCGAAATACACTCAATCAGCATAATCAGTATTTAAATCGATTTATCAAATACACGCACACACCCATAGTCACACATAGCTCAGTATGTGAACCACAGCCCATGACCGTAGCTGTCATCACCTGCAGCTGTCGGCAACAAACGCTATCTGCATTGCCATACACAGCGCTATATACAGTAGTAGTCTGCAATTTGTTTGAACGTCGCGCGTCCGTCAGTTGCGAAGTTAGGCGGAGCGAACGGCGCGAATTCTTGAACATTTCATATCGCCAACCACGCCAGAGGATGATACAACAAGGATGAGTTATCTGTTGCTGTCACCGCTATAAACAAAATGTCACTGCTATACGGCTGTTGTTGTCGCTTTTAGTCCTCTGTTGTTATATATAAAGGCAGAGACAATTCGGTTGGGGAAAGGCAGAACTGTACATCTTACTGGGTGGACAGGAAATTCACCCTGCGCGCAATTGTAAACCGGCCCGTTATAACTCCGTTTCAGCCGTTGATTTTGTTACTGATAACGGCTATGTAACCGTTGCATATATTTGTAATGCGGGCACCATTGAGGATATTCCCGTTGTGTTAACTTCGTCATTCCAGTTCACGTGAAAGACTCTCAGTGTGGGCGCATTTGCGGGAGCTTTTCGCGTGTTTCATTTGTCATCCCGTCGAGACGTCACCAAATGTCGGCGACAGTCACTGGTAGGGGACGAAGTTACTTTAACAACTAGCAAAACGGGCGGTACAATGCAGTGTGGGACTTTGAGACTCTGGCCGATTTTCTGCGCCGCTTCACCGCATGTTATTTAATTCTCCCCCGTTCTCTGCTGTCTACCGGGCAATTGCTTGTTGCTAGTTTCTTATCTTCACCGACAATACGAATATATGTGATCCTAGACGCGTCCATTGTAGTTCTCCTCAAAAGGTTGTAATTACCAACATCACGTAAGGAAGTGGCAGAACGACATGGGGGCGTCAGGAAAGACGAACAAAGTTGTATTATGATTAAAGCATCAAGTCATTTGATGTTGCCTTTAATTCCATTGTTTTTAAAACAATAAATTAAAATTACGGTCTCTTTTTCTAAGTGTAAAATGTAGGTTATCGTATTCCAGTATCTAAGAATCACTTCACAAGTAGAAAAACTTCGGTAGACAGTTAACATCGATCTATAATTAAGTATATGTATATATACACACACGCAATAGGGCATAGGAAGCTGGACTTTTTCTCTCTTAGAGCTATTTCTCAGGCCATATACTCAGTGTTTTTCCTACAGCCATGTTTATTCGATATAACCATTATCGGCCGTAATTAAAGCTTCAATACGGGACCTGAACCACTAATTAGTCATTTTAAAAATGCTCTTGCCTAAATCCACAAATAATTTTTTCTAAGTAGTCGTGTGTTAAGCTACATTGGCAGACGTTAACTCGTAGAAGTATCAAATAAGCTGCATACAAAAAATTCCAGCTGAATTAAATTCTGGATAGGGCAAAACGTTACATAAGTGCAAGGGCTTAACACGGCCATAAACTCAGGAAGGTGAAAAAAAAGGACGAAAGGTTGTAAAAAGACTAAACCTTGAAACTTATCTGGACGCCTTTATCGGCAATTGATATTTTACCCTATAAAAGGCCGCTAATTTTTATATAGAAGATCTAAATGTGTCAAGAATCGGTTTTTGAGTCATCTGGATAAAGTTGCGAACTCTTTAAATATAAACTCTATTAAAGATATCCAGGTTGTTTTTTTTTTTTTATAGAAATCTTCCTGGGGTTCATAGGATGTCACATAGGAGCTGCTAATAATTTTTACAATTTGGGCAAAGCTGAGATAATTTCCCTTGTCGTGCTGCGTGAGAAACCTGCATCTTAACCCAATTTCGCTAAAGTTGCAAAAGCGACGCGTTCTTTTCCGCCATAATAAGTTTGGGGTTTTGTTTTAAAAAGAGCTTAGACATAAAAATAGCGAATAAATGGATACCCGCTGTGACAAACAGTTTGATAAAGTTTGTCCGAATTTCAATACTCCACCTTGCGTATATTTTTTACGTGATGTTAAGTGACCTTCTTTAAAAAAAACATAAGATATCTAATTTGGCAATTCCTTATTGAAACTACACATAAAAAGCATCAATGACTAGTAGAAGATGCACAAAAGAAGATCCATTAATTAGGGGCCGCTCAGAAGCCAGATGAGGCAGCTCCCTTTAGACTAATGAGTACATAAGGTGGGTACATGCCCATGCGAAAACCTTCGTTTTTGTAAGAAAACTTACTTAGCAGATTTTCCTTGCGGAAATTGTTCTTGATTATCTGGTATGTCTCATGAACACCTCAGTATGCCATTTAACTAAGACACAAAATAACACACAAATCACAGTAAAACCCTATAGCAAAAAATATTATTTCTTTTCCTGAAGTCATAATATTAACGACGAGGTGCTTTGCTAATGAAAGGGATGCAACTGCGTTATACAAAGATTGCAACCTGTGGACAACGTTCTGTTTAAACACGTGGATGTGACCCTCGAAAAAGAGATAAGTTTAAAGTTCAAAAATCATGTCGGAATCTTCAATAACTTACGAGGTGCCCTGTGCACTCGATAGGCCATCTCTGTCTTATTCCGAAATATAAGTAAGTCTGGCGGGAGTACTCAAGAACTTCAACACATCTTAAACCGTACTGAGCCCGCTGACCCGGATGCTCGATTCGGAACGTGATCAGGTTTAGCCATTAACGACTGAAAGATAATGGCTCAAGCAAGAGCACTCGACTCACAATGGCTACTGCCATACGAAATCGGTGAACGCAAGTGCTCCTCGTCTAGCAGCCATCCGAGGTGCGAGAACAGTTTCGATATATTACTTACTCTATTACTATTCAACAGAAACAATAGTGCAATATGATGATATTTGCTTATATCAGCCATATGACTAAGGGATTTAATACATATTGCTGTCCTCATATAACCCTCTGGAATGATGAGATGTTGCGGCAACGAACAGCAGACCCATCCAACGTCCGGAATTTTTCATCGTGAACTGAACGATGGCTTCGGGTGCTTCCATGCATGGCTAACATATAATTGCGTGGCCCGATCAAACAACGCGGCTACGCTCTATGAAATTACGGTTGGTCGCACACGCTTTATATGGTTAAGCGCTAGGACCCCACCAAAAAGTCGATTGTTTCCTTGGTAAAAACCAATGCTAGAGAATATTTAGATGGCTATCCGCTGTTCGCTAGGGGGTGCGAACTAGTCCAATGAGTTAATTTATGATTGTTGTTATTCTTACACAGGAGGCGCTTCTAGAGGAACGGAAATGTTTCTACCTAGAACCACTACAAAATATGTTGAAATGCAACTAACGAGAAGCTGGTACCGGGGTTAACGATTCGCAACCGCAATCGTGAGCTAGATGTAATCCATCACGCGAAATATATGCTATCAGGTAATGTATATAGTGATCAAACGAATGATGCCGGGCTTACACAGTCTTGCTTCTTCTCCTTCTTAGCCTACAGGCTTAAGAGGCCTTTAACAAGCTGCTGGACTTATAGAAACAGGTACCCACTGACCCTAGGCGAACTGTTTACAGATTTGTTTTTCGGTACATCATTTTTCGAAGAACATCTACAAAATCTAACTATTCAAACGACGTATACTCATTTGTACGAATAACTAGGGTTATAATTTTGAGAAAATTTTAGCTCATAAAGAAAACAGATGTTATGCCAAGACCTAGGCAAATCGTGTAGCACTATCAAACTCGCTCCGTTAGTTTATTCAAGACCTGAAAAGTTTATTTCCCTTTTCATGTAAGCCGCCTATTTCTTTATGGGTTCTTTTCGCATTTCATTTTTTTTGCATTCTTTAAAATGTTTCCCTTTGACGTTTTGCTTATCCAGACTGATCGACTGATCAGCCTAAATCGGATCCCTGCTCCATTGTCAGCGTTAAAACGCATTGATTTCCGGATCTATTACGATCTCGCTTTCCTGCGTAGAGAACAGATTGGATTTTCAGGCTTCATCTTAGTTTTCAGGTACAGAGCCATTGTTTGGTTTGTTATGAACCTATTGTGCTGGATACGAGGACGGCCATCAATGGAAACAATATGTATATATAACGTCCACATTATGAAGCTCTATAATGAACAAAATGTTGATAAAGTTGCTTTGTAAACGTCAAGCTCTGTTGTGCTGTTCAACTCTGCAGTCATGATTATACAATTAAGCAAGTATATAATAGCCTTATATTACTTAAATAGTCCAATGGTTTGTAATTAAAGGAGAACGGCGGAGACAGCAGTGGAGATAATTTCAGTCCTTTCAGACAGGTTTTCAGGTTGTCCTTAACATTGGCGTTTCGCGAAAAATAGCAGAGTTTATCCTTGAATCTAGCACAATTTCAAAAGATTTTTTTATCCGCATTTCAACCATTGAAGCAAAGAAGCGGAGCGGCTCGAGTGGCAGGTGAAGCTACGGAAATACCCTCATTTTTATAAACTAAATTAAATAATTTAAAAGACACGCTTAGTACCACCGTCAGACGGTGCGATTTGACATTGAAATTATCTCTGCTATTTCATTTGCTATCGTTAGTGACAGAATGACTGAGATTTTAGATCCGATCTCGTATCTGACATGGAGTTGTTGAAGAAAACAAGGAACTTAATCCCACTTAGTTGAAACAGGTAAACTGCTACAAGATAATGGAAAAATGCTTACGGGAGGCGGCCCAAGGGCGAGACTGAGCGTCGAGCCATGCGTTTAATGTCGGAAGCCAGCCGTCTAAAGCATTATCTAGCACCAATTCCAGCGGTAGCACTTGCAATATGCATTTAAGTAGGCAAAAAAATTATACGGATGTTATAAGTAGAAAAAAAGGTCACAATTCTTTTATCTCATGAATTACATCGAATTATGTAGTTTTGATTTCCGGTAGGCGTTATTTTATTCATCATTGAACTCGGCGACGCATCCAACTTCGCGCCGCTTCAGCATAACGGGATAGCTATAACAGAAAAGACATTTCTGCTTCGGTTTATTCTGTTTGATATTTATCGTTGTCTTCTTTCGGTGGCAAACTTCTAATAGCGATTGTGCCGCTTGAAGCCCCTAAATCATACCATCTACATTAAGCATAAGACCTTTCATAGTCCTTTGATATTTAAACACAAATGTTAATAACAGATGTTGTCATTAATTGCTCGTTATTTGTAAAGCACGGCCTAGTTTAGGTTTTAACGATTCAGTTCCTCACTGTACATAAACGATCCGACCTGAAGCTAATACACGACTGCAATTTAGTTTTTTCTATTTCATTATTTGATAGACGATGCTTACGATTTGTGTTCGTTGAAGTAGTAAAGGTTAGCTGAATGCGAAAATGTTTGCGTTTTGCGCTGGCGTCACATAGAATATCTGGGATGGTAAGGATGAGATGACAACGACCTATTTTTAAAGAAATATCCTTCTCTTTTGAGGTAATGATCAACTAGGGATTAGTTAGTTCAACTTTATGTACTACCTAATTTTCACTATGGTTACAAAAAGTCAAAGATTGACAAATTTCGCGAGTTCGACTAGTACAATTCTGTATGCGCAGTATTTCCACTTGATACAGACAACTGTGTTGATGCCTCTGTGCTCATATTTATCTAAACATACACAAATATTAACTGTGTTGTAATATACACGTATATAAGATTCTTCACAGAAGTCGTTTAGAACACGTTTGCAATAGGAACGCTCGCTCCTTAACAGGCTGACGGCGGTACCTCCAGCGATCATGTGGCCCTTAGGATTTTTCAGGGTACGCTTAAGTGCAGTGTTGCTGAAATCCAGAGTGAAGCATTTTTAGTTAATAGTGAGAGGGCCGTCTAAATGGTTACCTGTCTGGCAGTAGTTAACGTTGAAAGGTAATGGGCGAATAGAATGGTGGAAATGCCAGCATATTCTAGCACAGCACCACATCAAGACTCCGTCACCGATCTATGAATGATCGGAACTCTGAAGAAATACAGGGCCCGGGACGGGATATAAAACGGTATAAGCATAATTTCATCGTGTCGTCCGCTATTGAAAAGTAAACGAAAAAAATCGAATGCGATCTGTCCTATAAAATGTTATGTCTACTGATGGCATCGCAGTATCTGTCAATATTACATTTTCGAAATATCAGTTTTTGTTACTGCTAACCTTGTAAGTACGGCAGTTCTGGCTTAGGTAACTCAGTAAAATCTATTTACATCTTTTCAAGTTATATATGATAATGATAAGATAAAACAACATTATGAATACCCCGCGAATAAATGACTATTGAACATAAGAATCCAGCCGTAATCTTTAGACAACCGGTTATTAGCTCATAGCTTCCTTTGTTCTCTCAAGCAATCTAGATTACCGTAACTTTTTCCAGGCCGATAGTTTTTTTAAGATGGCGCTGGTTTTTTAATGATTCGATTTCATCATAACAATAATCACGCGCCGTATTTTTTCGAATTCTATTTGGTTTCCTAAAAACTAGCGCTTCAAAGTTCAAGTTCTCTATTACTTTACTAAAGAATTGAAAGGAAATAGAATGCCTCGATTCCGTGTTCGAACTTAGACCACCTTACGTATCCCTAAGTTTGGTAAACAAATTATCGACGAGCGATTTTCTCGGCGTTTGGATAGTCTAGCATTTCTACGTTAATTCACCTGACAGTGCCTCGTAGATTTTTCTGGCCTGTAAGATAACAACTGTGCAAAACTCCCAGCTTGCTTTGTTTCTTTGCGGAAAGTCCCTAAACGCAGACTGATTCCCTATCTCTCTCTAGTTCCAGCACAAAATTTCCGTCCCCCACACCTAATACCGCTTTCCTTTCATTGATTTTCATCATGCAGCCTTTACCGAAAGTCAAACGCTCGGTCGCGTCGTAGCTCATACGTAAAAATCGTGATACCTACGAGCTATTTCTAACTGGCTGGGTTAGAGGGCGACGAGAACGCAAGTAGTTTGAAAGTGGTGGTAGTCTACTTTTCATTAACGATGCATTTAGATTCAGGTTTATATAAAGTTTCCTTGGTATTTTCGTGTGTTAATACAAGGCTATAATAAAGACTGAAGTTTAGGCATAATTCAAAATGAACGTCACTGTCCGAACTACGCACGGACTGTTGCAGTTATCCGGCCCCAGTCTTCAAGCCGCTCCATGGCCGCTTTTGCTTATGCTTATGCTTGTAGTGCTACTTTCATATCGAGCCAATAGGAACAGATACTACACTTTGGCCTATTCTTATAAATAGGTAAAAAAGGTATTTACCTAAAGTAAATACCGCTTTGTTATCCTAGCTTTGCTCAGTACTTACCCATTGGTTTCCGTCAAAGGGGTGTGTTCCTATCGCAAAATCGCGGCCTATTATTCGAATCTAATTAGATAATACACTGCTTATTATAAACATAGTGAAGCACTGAAGCAAATATTACAAAAACTAGACTTTGGTAGCGTATTGTTTCTTTTTTAGAAATCTAAACGCATTTATTAGAAATTAACCTGCGTGACTATAATCGCAATTTTCTGTAAAGGGTCATATCAAGCCTCTCGAGGTTTGCTGTTATATCCTTTTTGCTCATTCTACTGAGTTCCCCAACCTAATCCCCCGAATCCTCTATAAAAGCTATAAGCTATTTATTGCAGGTATATGCTATTTCTATCTCTGGCCTTCACCTAGAGTGACGAGCATAATTAACAGGCAAAAGTTTGGTGCACCTTGATCACCATTTCCGCTGTACTTCTGCCCACACAAAAATAACCGACAAATTGTTAACTCTTTCACAAATGGCAATACTCTAGCAGATTTGACTTCCTTTGTATTTAGTGTATCTTTTTGCGCCCATTGCTTTCGGCAGTATCCTGTCCTTATTCACTGCCATATAGCGCTGTTCTCCGAATTGCAACTTTTCGCTGCTCCACCAACTTCCCTTTCCGTCTTTGCCCCCGAGTTGCCTCCGTGGGGAATAGGGTTCATTCGGCAAAACTACTACCATTTTTCGCTTTATAGCGGTAATTTGCCTTTTCCGTACGCTCTGGTTAGTTGCCCCGGTTTCGATGCCCAGCACATGTTAGGTTGCCCAGTTCAGACACAACCCCAGATGTTAGCCACACACATATTTATATCCCTTTGCAGACTGCTAACATTTCAAGCAATCATACCGTTCCTGTTGTGTTGAAATGTGTTTGCTACGTCTATGAAGCGAGAATCTTGTAGTAGCCCCTAAAAGCCGGGTAGGCTGTGCGCGTTTCGAGTGTTCCCTAACAAACTGATTCCAACATTGGTCGTCATGGGTTCACTGGTACTTCCAGCGACTGCTTAGACTTAAAAAGCGACGGCCCTTACACGAAGCAGCACTAATATAAATTCATGGGGCAGCGGTGGCAAACACAGCAGCAGAAACTGGGGACAAACCAAACGAGTGTTCAGTTCAGGTTCAGTCCAATAATACCTGGTGCTATGCCAGTCACTTGCGCTTAGCAATAGCAAACCACTGGACGCCTATGGATATGCTCGTACAGGACGCGCGGTCACTATACGCGGCTACATCTTGCGTTTACTATTATTACCGGCCACTCATGGTGTGCAAACGGGGCTGGCGGAAGCGGTACATAGTTTGTAGATAGAATAAAGTGCGGGGAGTGGACCAAAATGAGTGCTTTGACGTTAAGCTTTAGCCCGGTTCTCTCGCAGTCAGCTTCTCCTGATTGATGCCGGAGATGCAAATAGAAGTCAGTGCCAGGGGGCTATCGCGCTTCATCCGCATAACTTCGAAAGGAAAGCACCGAACGAGAGATAGAAAGGGAAGAACGTACCATACTGAAAGAAATTCTGTCCACTGCCATCTGCACTGGTTATACGTACATGTATTATATAAACGCACACATTATATTATATTAGCCGAGTAATAGAGCACTTAACTCGAAAGAAGACTAGTATATGGCTTATTATATGTAAATCCGCTCTCTTTTAAAAGTCCCTAGAAGTATTTTTCTATAGCCTTCTACAACTAAAGACTGAAAGATCATGTTAGTAGCGCGTTCTGAAAGCTTTTTGCTTAGGCTTGTCGAATGCCCCTTTTGACTACGCACGTACGAAAGTCGGACGCTGGATACGAAAAGGACAAAATTCGCTAGTTTTTAGTGGTACGTCGCTAGCATCGGAAGTTCAACTAAATCAGGATATTTAGCTAAATCTGTGGTATGCTAGTCAGCCGTCCATTCTTCTCATGCAGTAATAGCGTCTAGACAGAGATGTATGTACTTCTGTGTGCATGAGGCAGAGATGTACGTCCTTGTGAATCCATGAGGCAGGGATAGACGTGCTTGTGGGTGCGTCAATATGTTCATGTTGGTTTGCAGCGACGCTCTTGTTCTCGCCGCATACAATAGCATTATAAATATTAGTCACCGGACATCGCTAGTGTCTTCTTGTCTCTTTGAAGGCCAGCAGTGTATAACTCTGGGATTTTCACATAATTCCTCAGCGGTTAAAGCAGACGTTTGTTCAGTATAATTAGACAAAATCTGGCGCTTCGTGCGAGAAGAGCATGCAAACCCTCGCGTGTGACTGTTGGACTGTATAAATTGATATTGGTCGAAGCCTGGTGCACCTCTCTTGATAAGAGCTTGAGTAGGCCTAGAAGGTTTTTCGCACAAAAAGGGTCGTAAGGTCTAAGTTTGAAAAATTAAATCATTTTTATGTTTTTATGACACACGAACGTGATACGCACCGTTGAGCTACATTTTTTTAAAAATTATATTTGAAGACTAAAAGCTCCCAGCACAAAATAGGGCTTTAAAGATCTTGCACTAAGCGGTTGTTGCAACTCATAGTCAATCCTGGTTGGCATATCTTGATCCGATCAGTTAACATGACATATTCCTAATTATATTTGTCTGATAAGAACTATTCGTAGTAGTTGAATAACATACATAAACATATCTCTGTCTCCTATGAAATCACTTGCCCAAGTTTAAAGACCGTCAGAATTTAGCAATCTCAGGAATGATCACGGCCTGGTAAATACGTTTGGAAGTATTGTTTTTTTTTTGTTATACAAAAATACATAAAGCAAGAGAAGCAACACTGTAATAGGCTATTCTTCACCGGATAATTTGATTAAAGCGAGCCAGATACGAGCTTCTTTCTCTTCTCTCTTCACATATTCTTACATACACAAGCTGCTGCTTTAAGAAAAGCAGCAGCTTGTGTACTTAGGTTGCAGGCCGGAACAAGACCCGATATTCTTACTACTACTAGTGTTTGCGTCAGTAATACCACGATGCGAGAAAATGGATGACGTACGTAGATAGCTTCGACGTAGATGTATGAAAAAGGAAGCGAAATAAGTGACTGAGAAACACAATAAGAATTCCATTATCTTCACGCCCCTAGGGACTGGCAGGTGGCGCCGTGACTGTGCGACAAAGGCACTGATGATGACGACGCAGCGCGAGAAACATCAGTTCGCGTTTGCATTTCGTATCTGATACATACAAAGCTATCGCAAATGTAGTGCTGTTCTCTCATTAAGCTGAACTGAATGATAGAAAAACACACACATTAAGTTATACGATAGCAAAAACTAGTACTACGTACTGAAACTAACGTCATATACAATACCGGTAACACTATAAAGCTGAAAACTATTAATAGGTAATTTTAATAATAAATAATTAAACATTGATTTATTTTTATAATAATATAGCTTTTTTCTTGTTGTTCTTATTTCGCATTTGTCCTAGAGGTTGCCTGTTAATTTAGACGCAGTGTTGTCTGCATCCGCAAGAATAGGCGATAGGAAAAGGTGCCAGGTAATTGTTTCTTGCGTTGCGAAGTGTCTATAAACATAATTCCGGGTGTTAGCATAGCTCCAGGTCTGGCCAACTGAAATATGCGGTTGATACCTTGAGATATTGGCCGTTACCTTCTACCTATGGAAGGAGAACTCAATTATTTTCGTTTGAAATCGAGTAACAACACAAGCAAATGTTGTGGAAATATAGCTTACGTTACCTAGTTTATCGGCAGCGCCTTTACGTTTCCCGGCGTTCTCAAAAAAACGTCTCTTAGGGTCTTGGTGCCGCACACACACGAACAGAGCTAGCATTCTATTTTCAACAGCGTTATATTTTGTGTAATCATTTGTGGTTCTTACCGCGTCCTTGTCTCAGCGAAACAGGAAATTTCGACATTGCCTATCAAGACGTAGGCGATGTAGTGGCCGTTGAAGCTAATGGGGACTGCGAAACAGATCGTTTCCGTAGACTCGCAGTACAACAAAAAAGAAAAACCGAAATTAGTTAACTCGGTCGAGCCGTTCCTGCTAGTTTCGATAGAATCAATTTGTGCCATCATTTGTTAGGCAGTCCATACTGACTACAGTGAATGGGCGCCTGGTAAAGTTGAAGTGTTCAAATAAGTTACAATGATACCAATGAATCTAGTGGACTAACTGATTTAGACAATGTCTGATACCGTTTCGACTGTTTGTGATCGCGGATTGAAAATCGTGTGAAAATAACTTATTGCATACACACGTTAGAAGATAAACCGCCTCTCTGATCTCTTCTACTTCGTGACAGACGTAGAATATGACTAAGGTCTGTATAAATTTAAGTCAATCGCATCGAATCAGCAGGTTATGCTGTTCAGATGATTATCCGGTGGATACTGGACATTAGCAAACGTCCCGGGGCAGCTACAGCAGTAACACGTATCTATTTAGTCGCGGTCACGGAGGCGTTGCTGTCCTAGTCGAAAAGGGGCAATTCACAGTGCAGTTGTCAGCCATTTTCCAGATATCAAATTGTTGCACCCATTCGGTCGCACAGTGTAAAAACAGGTAAATAAAAATAACCAAAAAGCGTAGCGGGACTCAATGGCTATTCGTTCCTACAAACACCTAATACAAAGTGGGAGATCATACTAGACTGAATCCTTGAGTTCATCTCCAAAGGTCCAGCAAGCCAGTTATTGAAAAAGCTCTTATATCGCTTATAGAAAAAGAAGTTTCATTTGCGATGTCCAATCGCTTCAAAACCAGCAGCTCTATGAGCGGTCACAATGGTTTTCAAACGGATAATTAGGCCTAAACATGGCTTTATGAAATATCGCGACGATAGTAGTTGATCTAACCAACGCTGAAGCCAATCTTAATCAAATAAAGAAAAAATAGCATTAATGTTTAGTTCCGTCGACGCGATAGCCCGGACTGCCAAGTATATAATTGGAATAGACCGTAGGCCGTTACGTTCAACCCCTCCATTGATACATACTGCGTAATTCGTGTGAAATAAAAGACATCATACAAACCTTGTATTAGGCGGAAAAGTGTTGAAGGACTTAGAATAGTTTGACATGCTAATGCTTTATGTGTTATATGCAAAAAATGCACGCAAAAATTGGCCCCGCAGTCACGCGACCTCTAGGTGTCGTTTAGAGCTGTAAAAAAATTAATTTCGTCTTGATTATTGGCACAATACTGATTTTTTTTTTTGTTTTTTTACACCTTGTCACACATTTTGCATCGCATCGTTGACTGTATTGAGCGGCATCGCCTTAGGATTCTTTAATTATCAATTCGATTATTTCATTATGTAACGTGTGTACCACCTTGTGAACCTGCCTTGATATTGTTACAGGTACTTTTTAGCTTAGCTTTATCCTGCTTGAAATAACTCTCGAAAAAAGGGTCTAGAACTGCAATAGTAGCATCTGATTTCGCAGTAAGGGTCCGTCATAGCTATAGAGCTCACTTTCATATACCCCTCTTAAGAGAGACAGGATTAATAGTAACTTGGATAATTTTTATGTATCCATCACAAAATTGCGACATAACCCGCATCTCACCTCAGTTACTTTAAAGGCTATGGGAAAACATTTGTATTTTTTTTTTAGCTTTTTCTTCAAACGAAAACGGCAATGTCAACTGATGATTAACCTGAATCGCATCTTGACCTGCTGCATCAGCTTAAAAGCATTAAGTGACAAGGTCACTTCAGAATCTTTCCATCGATAGCTTTTCAACGCTCTATCTAAGCGTGTGGCAAGCTCATTCATATGCATTATTGTGAAATCATAACTTTTAAAGTTTCAACTATAGCGAATACGTTTATGATCACATGTTAAACACCAAATGAATTCTGAGCCTTTGAATGCAGCTTATGAAACGGTTGAGAACATCCAAGGGGCTTTACTGTAGCTGACAATCTACATCCTTCAATATACCAGCGTCGACGCTTAAATTCACTACAACGACATCTCTACCTGATTCCTTCTGGTATTTGCGTAAACTCAAGAAAGTGTAACAAACCCACCGCGTCTACTAGAATGGCTGAGGCTCAGAGGTACCGCAAAAGCCAAGCTTTGACGACGAAACCCCATTCGTCTGAAACCTTAGATGCCCATGGGAAAGCTATCTATAGTTCGATCATCCGTCACCATCGTATTAGTTTGGCTTCTTCGATTCGCCCACTCCAGCTTTCGATAGCTTCTTCCGCCGATGGGGGTAGCCGAAAAAGGAAAACGCTTTATTTTGCACGGGGAAGATAGTTTCCTCGGCAGTTTTAAAGATCCTTTAGATTGCGAGATCGAATGCCTCCACTAGTGCTTTCTCCCGCTACCCAGGATTTTGTACCTAACGCAAGGTCCCACACGCAAGCTGCTGACTGGAATGGTTGCTTGCAAACGATACGGTGTTTCTCGGCCAATAATGTACCGCAGATAATCGACGGCAATTGTGTCACTCCAGTTCAGGTGAACAATAAGATTTATCAAACATAGGGTTTCTAAGAAACAGAACTTACGTATGTCGGTTGATCGAAGAGTAACGTAACTCCATGGACTTAGGCTGACAACAAAAGCTGAACGTTTGCTGAAACAATTTAGGGACTATTTTCTTCAAGTAACAATTTACTTACAAATGCATAACAGACACTGAGAAAAGAGCGAAGCGCAGAGATTGTTATTAAGTGAAGAAAAACCTATGTGATGGTCCTACGGATTCTGATAGCTTTCTTTTTTTTTTTTGGAAAATAATAGTAAATTATGCGATAGGCTCCTAGCAAGGAAGTTTTTCAGCCTGCCTGTCCGATGCATTGCTTCATCAACGGTCAGTAGTAAGCACTGTGACAATAGTGATCAATCAATGTACTACCGATGAGAAGTGTGCTATTATTTAGAAGGGTAATGTCATCTTTTATAATAGAGATTAAACAAAGTCTTATCTTATATTAATATACAAAGATTCCACCTTCGCACTTTGTTTATCTATCGCAAAAATATGAACTTCAGTAACGCAGCGCTTACGAGATTAATCTGTTGAGTGAAATTTTATTCTGGCCACGTTAGCAGTTTTGGGTTTACCAAACTTATTTTCAATAGGTATACCTCGTTCTAGAAAATCAACTAACATAGTTAGCCCAGGCCCATAGTTGAACTCTAAGTGTAGAGTGTTATAAGAATTTTCCACTAAAAGAAGTCAGCCACATTGGTTTGACTTTTCGATACGTCCACCCGTATAGGATCATTTGAAGGAGCATTTTATTTGAGCATGGTTAGCGATTGCATCACCCCTATTTCCAAAACGCCTGACTCTTTCAGTAGGATTGTTAAACTTCGATAAGAAATGACATGCAAGTAGCTTATCAACTTGTATTTTAATTAGAAAGCGGTTCTAATTTAAAGCTCGGATTCTATCTAGACAAACTATTTTATTCGTTTTGTATCAAGATAACATTTCATTAAGGTAAAGTGATATTCAGTCGTAAGAGAGCACGAATAGCATTTACAGCTAGCCTATCGGTTTGTTGAACAAACTTGACTTATAGCTTAATAAACTATAAATAATCTAATTAAAAACAAAAGTTAACAAACTTAACTTAGCTCGAAGGTATAAATGATCAAGACAGAAATTTGAACTTGAACCCTTTATTTTTATTGTTAGCCGATTTCTTAATTGCTTCTGTAAATAAAAGGACAAATGATGGCGTTCTTTCGATCCTGTTCTTCTACGTTATCAGCAAGCGCAACAACAATAAGCTGTATAGTCACCGTTTGGCTGTTCTGAGGCGGATCGGGAATTGGCAAGACATTTAAGTGAACTCAACCGGCCAGAAAGCTTATGCAGATTACTTTTGAAGCTTAGTGGGCGGCCGGCTGCCTCAAACTAAGTAGGTATTGGAGGTTCGAGGCGCGGTATAGCTAGCTCATAGGTTAGACTTCGCGGGGCAGCTTCATCATCACTACGACTTCTATTGATTCTCAAATGTCAGTTAAATTCTACCCAAAACAATTGTATTTGCTAACCGCTACTGGCCGGAGGCATATTGCTTTGTATGTTCGTAACACCGCGACCAAGAGCTATTTATTAGCTAAACAAGACTACAAAGGAGAGGATCATTCTCAAGAAAGATGTTTGCTTTCACCGCTATATTTTATACCTCGCGTCATTAGTGACAGGCAATTTCCGAATCGTTATTATATACTCAGACCTTCTAATGTATGAACTAGCTTGAGCTCAGTACTTTCAAAATTGCTCCATAGAGTACAGAAATGCACCCTGCATAATTTGAAACGATACCTGCCCATTTAGACTTATACTTACTTCATTTCTGAGGTTATAGTTGCCGTCGTCAATTCTACCTTGGCTTTGCTTGTACTTTTTCCCGTCGCGCTGTAAAATTGCACTCGAATTGATTGATCCGACTTTGGCAAGTGGATAACAGCCACAGTGAGATCGTTTGGTGGGTGATAAGATCAATATCGTCTAAAAGTAATTTACGCGTTTTTAGTCCTGATAGTTCTACAAGGCACGTGGGTTATACGCTATAGTTGGAAGAGATTCAAATCACGTTCGCACAAAAGCCTACCGCCACGGCAAGAACACCACTGATGACTGATGCCTTATAGCTATTCTGGCACAACGGTCACGGTAGAAGGTTAGCGGATAGAAATAAAACATCATTTTGAAGCAGGCAAGCAAAAAAATTGTTCCATTTCAAACCATACGCATAAATCGGTATAAAAGTGACATGTTTTCAGTTCAATAAAAGCTATACATTAGTAGTGAGAAGATTATTAAAATAGGTCTTATTAGGTATACTCTTTTTTATAAGCTGCTTATATATATATATATATATACTAAATCGACTCGATGATTTAACTCTCGTTTAACTTTCACACCGGATGAAATGTAGCATTTTCACTGTAAAGCATTAAATATTATCTGTCAGTTTGTGACGATCCCAACACTAACCATTGAAGCATAAAAGCAGTCCACTAGCATGAATCAAGCCTCTACTCATTTAGACCTATGTATATCATACGCACCTGTATTGACCGTGTGCGCATCTAATGCTCAGTGATCGTATATGGTCCCCCCAACGATGACCCCCAACCAAAAAAGCCCGACCAGTTTGTGCTTTCGCAAAACTCTATTGTGATGTAAACACCAATATCATTGTTCGATGCGATTTACGATCGAAGGCTGGAGAAAAGGGAACGAATGTTGGTAAGACGATCCGGCGCGAAAGATTGGGCGCACCGTTATCATCTGTGACTTTTCTTATACTACGACAACTATTTAGAGGTACTCTATGGTTCTGGTAGAGATTAGGATGGCCAATCTCCGTCAGAAAGCTTCAGAGAGCCCTCACGGATTATCCTGCTACGCCCAACGCAGAATTATACAACCCAAAAATACTCTGCGTAACCTTAAGAGACGGTAACCAAGTTTAAAAGAACACAATTATTCCTACGACAAAAACAGAAGCTATAGAGCGGCTTTTAAATGTAACATACAATGCGACGAAAGTATACATTCTGTGTACTTCCGTTAACCTTGAAATTATAAAATCGATCCGCGCAGGCTCAGTAGAAGAAAAACCTTCTATTAGCCATGTGCCTTAAAGACTTAAAATTCTTTGACTATTTGTATTTTTGAGTTTGATGCATCTGCCGCTTTCTGTTTCAGCATCTTTCGTTCTGCGCAGTTCGTACGTATCGGTAGGATACCTATCGTCCTGATGCCCGAACGCTGCGAAGTAAATTGTGCGTAACGCA
Source organism: Varroa destructor (assembly GCF_002443255.2). NCBI lineage: Eukaryota > Metazoa > Arthropoda > Arachnida > Mesostigmata > Varroidae > Varroa > Varroa destructor. Next base: position 28,451,273 of record NW_019211458.1, on the reverse strand, counting down.
AACGTACGGCATGAAAGCTCCTCAACGTATCATAGGTTTCGCCCCTTTCCGCGCAAATCTCCCACTGTTCCAAGCCTCCTGTACCTGAACTGTGAATACCCCCCCCCCCCCCCATGGCTGTCTTTGTAGTGAAAGCAACTGATTTGAAGGGCTCACAAAGCTTGTGCGCAGGCTATCGTTCCATTTTAACGTATCGCTGAACAAATGTACGCAAAACCCGCACACGCTTGAGTCTGTTTAACTATGCGGCGTTAGTACCGCGAGAGACAGCCCTTAGCATGTAAGGGTATTTTTCAGAAAAAAATTGTCGTGGCATCGACAAAAACAGCCGCTGTTACTAAATTTCATCGGAGGAACTGAACGCAGAACGGTTGAGATCAAAAGTACCTGCCCCGCTCACCACCCACTGAATATGTTTTCTTTAGGGATTGTAATCCGCGATAGGGAAAAGACTAAAGGGTTTTTTTAGAAAACATGTAACTTTTGGATGATTGAATTTCGATTTAGCTAAACTAGCTTGTATACGTATAGGTTGCCACTATCGTGCAGTATCTTGAGAAATACATTATCATGGTTTTGCGTATTGAATTTATTTCCCAGTTTGTTGTGTGCTAGTGTCTACGGGTTATACAAGGAACAGTGGGAATAGATGATGATAAATCGAGGAGTAAGTTAAAATTATCAACAACTATTCGAAAGAGATCACCAGTTGTAGTATCGCGCATTAGACACTTTCCTTGACTTTATCATTCTGAACTGTTTGCATTTTACATTTTACTTATTTATCTATTATAATTAAGCATATTCTATTATTAAGCATATACTATTATTAAGCATATTCTGAGCCAATATTAAGGCATAAGCATAGTTCGTCATCAAAGGATGTTTTGGGTTCCAAAAGTTCACTTATCAGCTAGATAATAGAAAACTTTTCATTTTGTTTGTCTATCAATAAACTGTAAGTTTGATCAAATTGTAAGGGCGTTGTTTGAGTCTCATGAGACATCATGCTTCATAGTATATCAACAACTTGTTCAATGATATTATTTCTCGTCAGTAACAAACAAGCAAGCATTTCGGTATACCTACTATGACGACCTGCGAAATATTGGGCAGACTTTTCGGTGAATTGTATAAGATTATTAATGAGATTTACCCAAAATATATTAATTAAGGCCTATTTTCCTTAGAAATATGGTTACGTATCTCCTGTTCTTAGCGTTAGCGGCCATTAAATATCGAGCTTATTTCTGGTGCAACTTGAACTTTACAATGCTATTTGATTTACACTATTTACTATATGTGGAAACAGCAAAGATTTGCTAGCATTGCGGGCAATGAACGGGATGTATTTACGCTAATTAGTAACACTCTAATAAATGTTTCTAGTTACGTATTTTATATTATTGTGAAGTGCTTCTTCAGGCGGCCGGCTTAAGCACGAAACAAAGTGTACGTCTCAGTTTTTCAGGAGGTATGGGAAATTTGCTTAAGAAGCATCTAGCAAACTTGAACTAATTTCCATAAATCGTCCATTGTAAGGTCCAAGGGTCTTTTGTCATGGTCGCCTAATATGGGTTTCCGTACGTCACGTCTTGCTGCGCGAAGATCGCATGCTTAACCCCGTTTTCTTCTCCACGGAGACAACGCACGTAGCCATCTGTTTTCATCATATATGCCTAAAACTGGCCGTAGCCGGTCAGAATTTGGCTTATGTCATACGTAAGTTATTTGTGTGACTAGTTGTTCCATGTGACGATGCTCGAAATTAGAATCCGCATCCATGCCCCTGATCAATCTCGGGGTACACTTTACGCTCATTGTCTTCATTTTGCTGTGGTGCTCAGAGAATAGACTGGGCGATAGGCCGATGGACCTGTCTTTTTTTTGTTTTAATTTAACCGGCCGTCATTGAAGAGTAGATATGAGCTCCTCGAGTAGTGAAGGCCGACTTTCATCAATATTTTTGCGATCTCAGGTGAGATTTCGTCAGGGCATGGTGCCTTATTCGATGCCATACGCAATCTCGCTGTTTCGATTTGATAGTGACTTCCGAAATGTCTTCCCTTTTTATTGGAGTGAGCATCTGTTCTCTTGACGGTTGCCTGAGAAATAAATGCATGATAGCCTCCTCGATCATACATGTAGGTCCCCTTGAAACCGTCCTTTTCAGCTTCTTCGTATCGATTTAATAGAATAAGCCAAGCTTATCCCCTTCCATCTCTGCGATTACCTTATTTTACCATTTTAAGCACAGATTCTTTTGCGAGCTGACGTCAGTCTTCGCTTTTACTTCTTACTTATATCATCTGCATACCTGTCAAAGTTTAATAGATTTGCAGTGGACCTCGACAATTTGGTCGTTTTCGTCCTGTCTATATCGATTTTGCTGCTACTTTTTTGCGGGCATCGAGTATTCCTCAAGCAGTTGTTTATCAATGGCCCACTCAACTTGTCTGCGTCCCGTGTTAATCTCACCGTGGAGACGGGTGTGGTCGAGTTTCAGCATTTGTGCTCTTTACTTCGATGGGTGCTGTTGCGCTTGTCGATCGATCGTAGACCAAAAATTCGTAACCACTGTGACTCAGCTCCACCTGGGCCATTCGTCATCCCATCAATCCTGGGGGACAGCCGGGCCCGCGATTGTGAAATCAATTCTTGGTCGTTTTGAGCAAAGGCAGGGGCCCTTCCGCCATCTGTAACAACCAACGTTGAAGCATATTCAATCGCCAAGAGAAGAAAATTGATCTTCAAACTTGCCTCTAGAATTTCTTGATATAATTTTTGGTAGGTTTTTGAGGCAAATGTTTCTTGTGAACTGACTACGGAAGGTTAATGAGCCATTTTCATCCCCAGCTTTTCTTCATTATGTATTCTTCTGTGCGAAACTTTGTGCCGATGAGAGACTAATTTCGCTCGTAGGCCGGATTCGATTTTACTTATACCTAGATAAGGATCCATGTCGCGTAGTACTACTGTTATGGCAGGCTTCGTTACCTTACGGTTATCTAATTCCCCATCTCCGCCTTCGCATATTATGCCTATGAATTTAGCGCCGTCGTTGGACCTAGCAAGAGTTCATCTAATTTTTCTCGTCCGTGAAATTAGCTTCGTGCCCCAGGAGACAGGCGAATTAGCCTTCATTAGCCAGTCAGAATTCTACAGCAGGCTTCGACCGCTTATCGGATCGATAGTTCGTCTCATTTCCTTAAGGTGTAAAGCGTCAGATAATCTGGTATCGGTGATGCCGCCTCATTTTCACCATTTCGACGCAAAGGTTCATATTATACGTCTGTGGATTTATGGAGGCCTGATCCCGGTCGCATCCGTTGTTGATAATTTTTGGCGTATCAACGTTTTGCAACATCGCCACGCTGCCGATAGGCATACTCCAGATTAACGCATGCCCTGAGGGTGTTCTTTCGAGCGAATCTGGAGCGTTTGAGCACGACTTCGGGTAATATCCTCGCGACAAGAACTGCCAAATCGTCGAGGGTCTGCGACTTGTCAAGAGCTCCTTGAATTTTGCTCGCGAAGTCTATCACTTGAAGTTCCGCTAGACGCCCCTTCCCTATTTGCCTAATTGTACCTTGATGCGCAAATTCCAATTGCGTGATCTGCTATATCCGAATTTACAAGTTCGGTCAACGAGTTCAAGCGTCCGGCTTAGCGTGTTAGTAAACAAAAGCCTTCCCTGTTTTTCACCTGTGCAGCCTGCCATACTTTTTTTTTGTGTATAAGCTCCAGCCATAGAGAACACAGCTATTTTAAGTCCAATTTACGCGAAGTGTAGCCTGAAATACCCATCAAGTTACTGTGCGCTTCCAGTATCATTTGTCAGTTCGCAATCTATTTAGTTTTCTTACCACTGGACCTTTTTTTTGCTCATTAATAAAATTTGGACGCACTGTTATACTAAAAAATATAGTTTTTCTACAATAGTTGAGGCCTGACTTACACTTTTTAATCAACCATTCGATTCGTTAATTTGAGATAACTTGTTCAATGACTCTATCTCACCAGAATGCTCAACGAGAAATTATTATTGCAACATTTTTTCTAAAAGCTTGATTAGAACACTTCCCCTCACTTCGAGACCTACGCCAACAGCAAGTCTCGACTATCTTACATGTTCTTAGAATTTTTTGGCGGAACTTCCTAACTGAGCTGTAAGAAAATTACAATGTTTTGGCTGAGGCTCATATTTAATACTCGTAAAGGAAAATTCAAGTGTAAAGCATATATTCCTTTCAGTCAACAGCCCTCCAAAACAGCTGCAGTGGAAATCTCCCTGGCATCTGCAGTCGTATCCAGATAACTTTCATTTAGAGTATAAACGGCCATCTGCCAAAAATGTTTGGACATTAACTGTAACATTAAGAGGTACAAAACTTGAATTCCGAAAAAAATCAACAACGATTTTCCCTTCCGATTTTAGCTCACGCTACCTTATTTATGCAATTACAAGCACATTTTATTATTAGACGTCAATACAGCAAGTCTTTGACGTTGATACGATAGAACCCCGATCGAGAATACTTAATATTTATGTGGTTAGCATTGGTTCAAGAGCTTAAGCCAAAAATAAGAGGGTGGCTCGATAGTTAAGTTAAAGGAGGAGTCAAGTCACAAAGAGAAAACGGGAGCCCGTTGTAGAGGTTCATCCTGAGGTACCATGGAAGAAACTCGGATGTCATGGGAAGTTGTTAGTTCGGGCCTTGCTAGCCGAGATCGAGCGCATATCAAGAGCGGTATTCTAGAAAGATATACGCTGATAAAATATACAGTCAGGTTTGGTGCAAAAATGGGTTCTGGTGGATCAATTTTTGGAAATGAAGTAAAGTTTATCGATTCAGATGAGAAGAGAAGTAAGGAAAGACTGAAGAATCGGGGCGTCACCTTGTAAACATGCAATTCACTAATTTCACATTAACGGTGCGCCTTACAGATATCCAGAGCCTAAAAACAAAGAAGGACAAATAGAGATTTATAGATATAAATATTAGAATTACAGGCGTAAGAAAAAGGGACTGGAAGTGAAAAGGGATCACATAAGACACTTGGGAAATAAAGGAGCGTTCTCTAATTTGGAGGGGTATTGTAATGCCATCAATGAAGGCTTTTGTAGAGATGAAGGAGTTCAGTTGGCCATGAATACACTTAATAGTAACTAATAAAGTTAAGCAGTTTCTCTATGCCATTTTCGGATTTTTTCATATAATTTGGTAATGTACCATGGGAGTAGACTGATCCCTAAAGCTGCTAACGTAACTAGGTCCGCCACGGAGATTTGTAACGTAAACTCAGCGGAGCTTTACGTTTGTATAACGTCTTTATCGTCGCATTGTTTGCATGGCAACTTAGGAGTGACCTGCTTCCACGACAAATAATCGATTTTGCAAATTTTGTGCCATTTTCCTCTGTCCTAAAGATATTCATTATACCAGGATAGACCATAGCAGATACATGGTTTAGAGCAACAATTCGGATGTTATGATCGGTTTAGAAGTTTATTTTTCTATGAAAGCTAGCCTGTTAAATTGGCAGCTGTTTAGGTCCGGTGAACTATGACAATCATAAATCTAGTAGTCGTTGAACATTTCTTTCCCCTCACACGCCAGAATTTCGTCTGCGGATCTGATATTCCCTTGAAGTTTCTGACTGGGTCACACTGCTCTCGTATACACTTCTTCGCATTTCGTGACCATACCGCTGCGTCCCAACTATCTAAACTAGTTCCCCTCTTAGGTCATCTGATCATGTCTGTCATTGCGAAGAACGTAACAACGTAATCTTTAGTTAAGAGTCCACCATTACTTTCACTCTGTACACAAGAAGCAAATCATTGTACGATGTCAAAACAACAGCCTTGAACCATTTGTGATTCTCGACCAGTGCTCGGCAGAACCGCTATGCCCCAATGGGGCAAGGCCGCTGTTACACGGAGAAAAAAAGCAGTTCGAGTCGATATATAATTTCAATATATTGATGTATCTGTGAATGAGTATTCCATCGTTAACAATTTTTATGAAAGCTCATGCGAACTCGTCCAGCGATATTACCGCATAGTTCGTCTTCATCAAATGCTTCATTTTATGGAAACTAGTAAGCCCTAACTCTCAGGCTATTTATGCGCGATCATGTGCGCGAGGAAATACTGATCCGCGCTTTTTTGACTTCGACACAATTGTAGAGGTATATATCTCTCATTTGAAGTACTTAAACTATTTCAAGCGGACGAAAATATGGTATGGTTCATATGGTTATGGTAATTGTTGTAGAGTGCTTGAAAAGAAGTTTTCTTTCGATTTTTTTTCATTAATTCACTTCCTATAACTCATTTGGATAGCGTTGAGCCAAACATACGATTATGTAACAAGGTGAAGTAAAGACCGTCTCCTTGACACGCTCCAGCTGTTTTGAATGTTTGCACCACCTCGTATTTATTAGTTAGTGTGAACTTAGACTAAGTTTGCTTGCTAGGTTTTAATAAAGTTTGTGATTTTATTTTACGATTTTGCATTTACAACTTAATTTCACTGTGCAGTGACTCATTAAAAATTTACTGCGTATTTGGTTATTGTGCAAGACTGTACCAGTGTGGGGTTGTATCGTGCTATTCGCGTAAAAAATAATTACAAACCGATTTAAGTTCAAGTATTTTCCAGTAATTTTTTATTTCTTATGTAGGCACCCCTCACAAACTACTACTCATTTACGCAAAAAATAACGAATAAGGAGCTATGATTAAGGGCATTTTCCTCGATCGAGAAGTATCTGCTATTCAATACTGACTACTTTCTACAGATAAAACATGCTAAGTTTCCCTTAAGATCTAGAAATACAATATATCTGGACACAGAAAACCTAATTCTGATTGCTTTGATTGATCAGAAACCTGACGCTGTATAACCTAATTCGGTGCTTAGGCTTCAACAGGTGCCGAACATCTTCATTGAGATGGACGACAAACGGCTCTTTTTAAAAGCTTTCCACCGAATTATAAATACATGTTCTCAATATCATTGAAAGTCGTTGTGTGACATGTAAAATTTCTACATTATTATCAATTGATTGATTGATTTCAACTCAAGCCGGGTCAGATACTAACTTCTTAGTACGTACATAGACATGTGCATACATATCGCTTAACGGTTCATAAAATACAGCTGTTTAAAAAGCGTATTAAAAGTTGGTACATTGTTAATCCTTTTACCACTTTATTCATGTTAGTCATCGGTTATGCAAAGTCAATGAAAAGAAGCCATGCTATCTGTTTATATATCCTCACACCAAATATTGCCACTAAGGCCGGGTGTCAACTAAACAAACAGTTTCGTATAGTTTAAATGTTTCATCTCATCGCTCACGTTGGACCCGATAAACATGACCAGCCATGATTTTGCCCAGCATGTAAGTTTCTCGCGTTCTCATAAAAGCCTGTTCCGGTATAATTCCCGGTATAATGGCCATTACGTACATTAAAACGTCGATTTCTGCGATGTATTTAATAACGCACGTTAGAAATTGGCCGACACGTGAACCAGATAGAGCATCGAGTGAGGCGGAGGGGACAGAGGTCAGATCACTCAGTCGTAGCAGCCCAGAACAGATTTTTTGGTCACGGCGATCTTGTGCAATGGTTTACGCCGGATCGTTAATTAATATCAAACGCGCATAGCAGGGTATTGTAAGCGTGTCCGAAACGTTGCAGCGAACGGTCTGTCTGTGTTCATATAACGAACCGTTACATGTTCCAGCTGTCGCAAAATAGTTTTGTTTCCGTTTGATGGGTAGCAGGTTTGGCAGTAGCGTCCATAACTAAAACGTATAATTCGTACCGCTACAGGGGGTTTAAGAAGCCGTTATAGGCTACCGGTGTATTAGGCAGACACAAGGGATGTCGATAACCTGCTCAGAAGCCGAAGGCCGCTGTTTGAGTTTTGCGTTATGACATGTGTTCTTGTTTAGCTTTAACTTAGAGAAGTACGTGTGTTCAGGCTTCACTAGGGTTCTAAACGACGCGAAGTAGTAACCCAATTCGCTAGTGTCTAGTAAAATTTCGATAGTTATAAATTTCTATTGAAGGAAAATCGTAGTTAGGTAGCGGTTAACGATTATGGCTGTTTATCAAAGAGGAATCTAGCTTTAATTACCTAATGAGTGCATCGGATACGTGTATTAGTATTAACTTCAGCCGAGCAAGTTCCGTATGTAAATTATAGCTCCTTTGTGTAATTATACGTCCATGAGCTATAGATTTTATTGAAAATAATTACTAGAATCTTCAGCACATAACAAAAAATCTGCACACGGTTTACGAATTTTTACTAAAAACTATTTGCCTGACCTGTTGATGTGAAAAGTTATTAGCTTTGCCTAAACCGTGCTACTTCACGTAACTTCGACTCTGTCAAAAATCTGATAGTGGTTAGGTATCGGATCTCTCTACCACGGACTCAGTCAGATATAATTGAGTTGCTTATGGTATAATCGATCTGATATTTAAGGCGCTAGAAATTTCATTTCTGCTTAAGATACATACAACCGTTGCCGTTATAATATCGACTAGCGTCTTTAGAGTAGATAAATAATGATAAATTTCGGGACACAATGATTCAGCATGTGTTCTAGATTCACTCGAAATGTATATTCAGGTTTCTACATTTGTAGCTACAAAGCGTACGTAGCCACACTTGAAACAGTATGATAACCAATAACATCTAGCTTAGCAGAACTACCGGAAAGGAAATCCCTTTCACGCCGCAGTATTTCCGTGGTAGACGTAACTTTAGACAATATCGTACGTCATTACGAAGCCAACGCATGCCCACTGCTATGCTGATTTTTCTAATAACTTACACTCAGTCCTGAAAACTTTCCCTCCTAAACGGCAGGTACTTGTTGACTGCTCATCAAACGCTAAGTAGAATTACTGCTTGAGCTATATTGAACGAAATTAACTGCGAAATATAAGAGCATATTGCACTTTCTGCTAACCCAGCTTAGATGACATGTATATGTATTTACAGATGCACATAAATTTAGTCACATATACAGTGTACATTGAAACAAATCTGGTAGAAATCTTTCGTTACTTCATACAGTGAAGTCCGATACAATGCAATTTACCTTTTCCTTTGCCATAGCTGCTGGCGGATCACCTCCGCAGCCTTCATTTAAGTCTGCGCACGAGAAGCGGCGAAGTTATGGAGACGAATCGTTTCTTAATTGATACCAGCATTTTGAAAACGTCTACGTGAATAGAAAGAGAGCGTCTGCTATATACGAGTACTGGTAAATTGAAAAATTTATATTACAGTCACTCTAAAGGCACTTTCACGTAGGTAACACCAAAATCGACTGCAATAACATGAGGTAGATATAATAGAGGGCGTCTTATATGTAAAATACATGATTGAACGGCACATTAAATCCAATGATTACGTGACAAATAGCAAGTCCGGTAAATCGTCTTCGTACGTAGACATAATCCACATAAACTTATACATAGCCGAAATAATCTTTTTGCAAAAAGATAAACAATAGGCTTCTAGGGAACGAAGAGAAATTCAACATTTACCAGTGCTAGCTATTAAGTAAACTTTAAATGGCGCACAGCCCATTATCAATGATATGGAATTATACCCGTCCATGTAAAAATCCCACATTCTAACCCTTATCCTAATTGATCTTAAAGCATTCGAATGGCGTAGTGTCGGCTGACAGCAAATATGAAAATAAGTACCTAAAAAAGGACATAACTTTACAGGACTCTATCGTTAGTTCCAAACAGCTCATTAGCATCTAAAGCTTAAACTCATCAATAGTCTACCTGAATACACTATCAGAAAATAGAATATTGACCTAAACGAACCGCCGGGTGGGTTCGAATCTTGGCCTCCTTCTATCAAATCCACCTAGAATTACCATTGTACTATCGTATGTGTCAACAAATAACCATTTGACCTTTCCATCTAAAATTCGAATAAACCATCTTTCCAACCACCTAAGTCTAACTATTCGCTATATATATTACTAATTGCTATTTAGCTCATAGCCGATCTCATGCTCTTGCCTTTAGATGTGACTTCCCACTAGAAGGGCTTTGACTAAAGTAGGTCCTAAGTAGGTGTCATGTCGTCTATCAAAAAGAGCCCATCTGTGTCGATTGTACAATTTGCATTGAATTTCTACTGCTGCTATTACTACTACTGGTACAAGGAAGACGTGCAACGCTGTCAAATGCTTCGCTACCTACTCGTTGGTTCATCTAACTGTCCCATGTCGAGTGCCCTGTGCCACTGGAAAGACGGTACGAGGGCGCTACGTATGTAAATAGGTCAATAGTTCTTTTTCTTCTTCATGGGGTCTTTTTCGCAGACACTCCGACATAGACAGAATGCTTTAGGTTCCTTCTAAGAAAGGGCGCTATATATTACCCCACTTTGATGCCCCTCGGTAGCCTACCGACTCTATCGAAATCGAAGCGGGCCAACGTTGCCACTATTGGTGCTTTGTGACACTAGGAAAACGTGTCTGGCAGACGTTTTCGTTAGCACGCTTCTTTATTTCGTCACCTTAGAAGCATCTGCATCGCCCCTATAGGTATTATAGGGACGGTGCTCGAATGAAATTCGGATGAACTTACCGAGAAGCAAATGAACTTAGCTGGCGATGACAGCAGGATGCTGTACGCCGAAATTCTTCAATAGAACAAATTGGTAACGGCAACCTAGGCTACACAAGGAAGATAAAGGTACCGCTTGAAACTAAATAAACAGTGGTATACAAAGTTGTATTTTCTTTTTCGTCTTATTCGATGTTATTGTAAGTGTTTTATGTGTTTACAGAAAATAGATTCTGAAAAAGGGTACTTCCCTGAAGTGCGATAGGGTGGGATAATGCCGTAAAATGATAATTTCAAGCGGAAATATAGATGCACGCATATATATATATATAACGATAGTTTAGTGCGAGTATGTGCATATAAATATTTGAATATATTAAATAAATCAAATGCATACATCTATTAAGCACTTTTATGGCTCGGCTTTCTAGGCAAATCTCCCAGCTTGTCAGCTTTGTTAATACATAAAGTGGGACACATGTTTCTCACCGTGCAAATCAGCCTCAGAGGTGAAAGGACTGCTATGAATATACAGTCCTGGGTCGATAGCAGCGATCCTGGAGGCCAATTTGTGAGGTTAACTGCACGATACTTTGACGGGTACCCGACTGATTTATTCGAAACGACATCACTGTGACCATATACTGTTTCTGCATTATCTGATTACGTGAAACCATCATTAAGTGAAACTGATCACACCTTATAAGATATTGGACTCGACAAGGACACTTCACACATGAACCTGTATTACTTTCATGCGTATTTTCCGCTAGCCTATTCAACTGGTAAACTTTACTAAAGTTTACCAGTTGGTAAACTTATGGTTCGGACAATGCGATCATAAAGTTCGACTGTAACAGCACCGACCTAAGATATCGACGTAGTAGTAAAATTCAACTGTAGAAGTTAAAATGCATAGCCGTGGATAAAATACTGTCCCTTTGTGACGGTAGCATCGAGATGACATTTCCTTCACTTCATTTCAAAGTAAGCGATAGGCAAGTTTAGGTTCTTACGCAAGACGCTGGCACGGAAGATAGATATAACAGATACGAACTCCTATGCATGACGCAAATGTCGCTAGCCAGAATCTCGCTTGAACGACAAGTTAGATCTGCTTGTGCATATGGCAAACAGTTCCCTTCGAGTTTACGAAGCTACTAGACAACTATTCATTATTAGCTCAGGTTAAATTTCGACACTGACAGACCGCCAATGTTGTGCTTCGTATGCATTTACCGAAAAAAAAATATAGCGATCCAAATATGTTTGTAGCTCGGTAAGAAATTATCGGAAGTATACTAATTTTCTGTCAGAGTTATAGGTGTACGTATCAGCGCGGTCAATTCGATCTGTTCATGCAGGAGCTTAAAAAACGTATACCTCTAAAAAAGATGGTGTCGTAGACGCTGACCACATCGGTTGATTGGTAACAAGCTTTGCTCATAAAGTGGTTGTTATACAACACACAATTTCCGCAAAAGAGATTAAAAAGAAACACCAATTAGAGTTGAAATGCAGGCGGAATTATATTTAACTAATATTTTGCAAGTGGTAAGGCAGACTCATGTCTCTCCTCTTATTTCATAGCAAATGCGGTATCTGCTAGGTGTATTATTCAATAATTCTCCTGCCGCTAACCTGAATCATGCCTCATTATGTCCTTATCAGCGAAAATTTCCCTCATCCTCTGTCTTATGTATGTATACATATCTGGGCATACGTGCGAGAATCGTAATCGTTTAATAGAGTTTTCTTTCTCAATAGAAAAAAATCATACAGTTTTCTCGAATAGACCTAACGCTGATTCATTTTAAGCGAACCGTGATCTGCTTGGTAACAACGTTCTAACCCCAATAACGATGATCCCAGCGACGAAGCGAGTCTAAACAAATAAGAAAACATTTTCGTCTATCGCACCCTAGCTCAGGTATTCGATAAGACTAAAACATAGAGCCATTTAAAGTAAAGCCACCTGGACAGTGCAACGTAACAAGTAGACATGCCCTTTAAGAGCAAGTATCTGTAGAAACCGCTTTTTACAATCGTTTAACTCGATTCTTGTCGCAGGCTACTTTCTATGCGTTTTTGTAATTAGACGCATTGTACTGCTAGACAAGGCCATTGCGATCTTTTAGATAAATCAAATAATGAACCGCAACGACGAGAAATGATTTTGTATTCAGTGGTGATGGCGCTGTTGTTAACTTACCTGAATGGGTTCTCTGACTGCCCTGAAGAACCGTCATTATTGTGGTGATTTTGCATGCAAATGGATATGTGTATCAGTATTTTCTTGCGGGAACGTACCTTTTGATAAAGTTTTGTCGGAACACGGGTAAAACATTCATTTTTATGCCAATGAATGAAACTTTTGGTAACATCTGGTGATACCGCTAGCTGTAAATGTCATTGCCTAGTGAGGTAACATGCCTAACCTCTTAACCGTTTGAAGGTTCATTCGTTTTTTGGACGAGACCATACCACAGGCTTCGACCGAAAAGAGCTCAAGTACTGTAGAAAGGCTTCTAGCGTTTGCAACTTTCCAGACTCTAGATGCGTCTGATTTAAGGAAAAGTAGTTTACGGCTAGCCATAATGGTTACTTCTTGCTGGCCAGGTTCAGTAATCATATTTTTTTTCATTCTAGCCCTATATAAATGGCCTTCTCTCAAAGGAACTGCTATAAAATTTATTGCGACATATTCTTTTGTTTTGCTTTATGTTTTGTTATATGCATAAATTTCACTAATACAAAGGAGACTTTAGCCTCTATACATAACAATGATAAAAGAAAACGGAAACTACCTTCTTCATGTATACCTTTAGCCATTATTACACAGCGCCATAAAGTGTCGCGGCAGAAACGTTGTAATATAAAGCTCTTATAAAATAATCGTAGGGCTATTTTTTCACAAACGCAATATACTCAAAATATTTTTCATGTCTTTTGAACCGAAATCAGGTCCTCATTCTACCCATGAGTCTCGTCTTTGCACGACGTAGGACGTCTAGTCTTAGTACGACTACTGCTGACTATGGTTATTATCGGAGCTGTATTGTTCCACAGTTCCTATATGCGTCGATACCGTACTAACGAGACACAACACGTGGTGCTGTTGGAGAGCGTAAAATGAAAGGGACCCTTATAAAAGTTCCCTCCCTATTAACTGACAGTTCAGAATGAAGCACTTTACACACACAGGACATGCTGGCACATCCACAAAGGCATAAAGCGGCCTAATGAACTACTCCTGTCTTTTACAACAGGCGCCCCGAAATACCCCCTTTCGGTCTTCCAGCTTTTGCCTCCTTAGGTAGCTTGGAACATTACTTTGCAACTCAGCACCCTTCACTGGTCGCTGCCTTCATTCTGTGATACGTATGTACAATATATACGCTTTCCATTCTCGGGTAGGCGCATAAGCTTCAGCAGGCCGGCAAAGTCGGCCAGCATGACGATGCAGTCTGAATAACCCGCACCAAGGCTAAGCTATCCAAGCTTTTACATCGACAAACAGAGGTCTCAAACAGTTGCCGCTGTGTTATCATTGTGATGTAGCAACTCACCGCACCCGCGTTCGTCCCAACCGTCGTCAGTCATTACTGCATGTTTAGACAATGATGTCTTTCATTTATCGTACTGGCCGAAAGTAAAAGACCTTCAACCAGAGTATACTGCAGACTAAATTCACCTCGATGCATGTGCGCCAATGTGTCCGTGTAGCTGAGAGTGTGTGGATATCTTCGCCTGCTTGTCTTTGATACAGTCGCCTATTCGTCCTTCTTCTCTGAGACCTAGTCCCCTCTACCCCGATGTCCTGTGCCACTGAGACCACGCTAAAGTTAGCTCTGTTTCGAGTGTCGCCGACGTCCGTGTTGTCAGTCGCGCAGACTTCATTGCGCGACCCGCTATTCGTGCCGAATCATACTGTCGCATTGGAAGAATGAATGAAGTCGAGAGAAAAATAGAAAAGTTAGGAAAAATTGTGCATCTCTCAACCTCCCTGGCACATCCCCCCTTGGCACGATTTTTCTCAACAGGGAGGGAGTGACTATCATAATAGTAGGCTCGTGAGCACTTCCTCTCTGAAGAGGATAGTAGCCGAATTGGAAGTAGGCTGGATTGTGCCAGTACTCTCTAGAAAAGTCTATCTCTTTAGTAGACTTAGATAGATGGGCCAGTGAGCTAGATTCGGCTAGAGGCACTCTATTCGCAGGCCTTTGACGTCGTCTAGCACTAGTATGTACGTCGCTGTCGTTATGTGAATGTACCTTTTGGCGCTACTCAAACCCAGCAGCACTGCATATGGGCAGCCTGATGGCCTCCTCACAACAGCTGGGAATGAGTCAAAAGGAGGGGAAGCAATCGTCATCTACGAGATAAAGACCACCCATTTCAAAGACGGTGTCCCAGCATAAGAGAAAAAGCAGACTTCTTTGCTATACAGTTCCGCTAGCTCTATGCAGTTCCTCTCATAAAAGCAATGAAGCCTATCGTTTATGGTTCGCTGACGGGGGTTGGCAAAGAGAACTCACCACGGTGAACATCGAGGATTATGTTTACCAGACAGATGCGAGAACCTCAAATTAAAAAGCGAAAACGTTCTACATCTTCAACTAGGAGAAGCGCGTCGCTAGAACCCAAAATAATTTAATTCCAGGCCAAGAAACGAATAAGTAAGGGGCGGCAAAAAAGCTCCTTATTTCAGAAGCGTACTTCGGATTTGTTGTGTAGAAGAATTGTAAATGTTTTCAGAACAGGTTTAGGTCGAATTCGTACTCGTGTTCTTACATGACCGAAGTTAGAGTTTAGAGCTAATCGTAGTTTGGCTCGTAGTTTTAGAACTATAATAAGCATAATAGACCGTGTGATGAAGAACAAAGGCCTTTGGTCTTCTTTATTTCCAATCCAGTATGGCACGCCATCAGGCAGATATCATCCTTTGCAGTCAGCGAAGGTAAACCTGTTAAAGCACTGATCGTTGTGGTGCATATTACGAGGCTTTTATACGTGTTCAGTACCGCAACTGCGCCTTGTGACGTCGCTCTAAAAAAAATTTGAGTACCGAATTGAGCAGGCGATATTATTCCTGGTACGGCTCTTTTTCTTTGCTATATTTGTAACTGTAACAAACGGCTTATAAGAAAAAGGACCGAGTCGTGGTGGACCCTATAGATC
Organism: Varroa destructor; assembly: GCF_002443255.2. NCBI lineage: Eukaryota > Metazoa > Arthropoda > Arachnida > Mesostigmata > Varroidae > Varroa > Varroa destructor. Next base: position 28,435,462 of record NW_019211458.1, on the reverse strand, counting down.
ACAGTTAACAAGCCTTTGATTTAGGATCTTATCTTTTCTGTATATTAGCAGCGGAAAGCGTTGGGCTTATACCCATTTAGCCCATTCCAGAATCGCTTCGGAAACACTCCAAGCTAATACTAGGTACGGATATATACATATATATGTGATGTTTTTCTAAAGCATACGTCTCAGCCAGTTGACAATCATATAGTTCGCATGCATATGCCATGTCCGTGTTACTTTCAACAAAAAAAAAAATACAATCAATTTTGCCTTCAACTAATCCTACTTCTAAAATAAGCTAAAATCACGCCAAAAGGTCCAACTTTGTTCTCATGCCAGTTTGCTTGCAGCGGAACTCATCGAACCATCGCCGGGACAAACAGTGCGCAAAAATAATAAGTACTACGATTATCAAGGCAATATACAACGCTTAAGATACTAGCCATTTCGATACAAGAATACAAAAAATAACACCCCAAGTGTATAGCTATACACATATAAACAAAGAAGCGCAAAAATACGATCCTATACGTACAACATAAACGTTCATAAGATATACAGTAAATCTAGTTTTCCTCACGCGAAAAGTTACGTACGCGACTCCAGCGATGGCAATGATCAAGACGCGAGTGCCGTTGACGGTCACAGAGGTGGCCTGCTGTTCCGCTGATTTCCGACCCGTTTCGGAATTGACTGCTTTTTAAAATGATTGATAAATCGCTTTCGAACGCTTCGGGAACGAGAGGATCCACCCAGCGCCATCATTTGCTAAATGTAGATATTTAAGAATCAAAACTCGACGGTAAACACTATCAAATTTATTTGACAATAGTAAATTACATGCTTTCAAAACACAGATCGCATCATCTCTATAGAACATGAGGCTCGCCATACACCATAATATATAGAGTAGACCTTGGAATAGGCTGTACTAAATAAAACTATTGCTCTTTATAAATCTGAGCTGACGGATCTAAACCACCAGTGTCTCAGACCTATATAAAATCACGCGCTATTCTAAAACATGAATAGAGGCTAGGCGATATTTACAGCCAGTTTTGCACGTAACGCGTTCGTATAACTTAGCGATACATACTTATGCATATATATATATATATACGTGCATCTTTTTCAGTGGCTATCTATGCGCACCCCGCCTAAGCCTTTCGTTCTGTCAGCTGTTCAGTTTCATCTGTTTTACTTGTTCGTATAGGAGAATGAAACTTGAAGATGCCCTTTTTTTCGTTCTTGGATATTCTGATGCTTGTCGTGATAACAGTGTTAGGACTGATGGAGGCAGACCCAGCGAGGAATGACTCATAGTTAGTTTACTGCGTATCGAATCCTGCGAAATTTTTCTAGTGCCGCTTTGTTTTTTTTCTAACAGATATTTTCGGTCTCATTGAAAGTTAATCTACTTTGTGGAACAGTCTACTGTAGCGCTGCTCCACATACGCAAAGATCGCGATTAGAACATAAATCTAAATATTTCGACTATATAAGAAGAACATAAAATTAGGAAAAGTATACAAAAATCAATAATGTTCCAAACGGGTCATGAATTCTACCCTTGGTTAACCTTGCTACTTGAAACTTTAGTGATGGAAACAGCGATTTTTTTTTTTCAGAAATAACTTACATATGTTGGACTATTGTATTTACTAATTTGTAAAACTCAGAAATATATGAATTTAATTGTGTGTTGTTACAAAATGCAAGTTATTACGTAAGGCGTTTTCGCTTTCGGGGTTATGCCTCCGGCCTGAAATCAGTAATCCTAAAAATTCTCATTCTCGGTTAACTCGAATTCAGAATTTCGAATTTACACTGCCAATTCAAAATTCTAATCTATCCCAACTGATTTGAATTGAATTGTAAAAACAAACAACTCTATCTAGTACAGTTACTTGAGCTCTGTCCTGAAGTTGTCTATATTGATCGCGTCGAACTGTTAATATATTCAGTACTTACACAATAATAATAATAATTGTTATTATTCAGTAGCCGACAGCTGTTAGTCCATTTTAAATTTACAGTCAGTACGACTATACGATTTATAGTCAGTACGACCATTCTTGACATACAGCCTCTATCGTACGGCAGATTTGGCTGGCCTTGGTCCCTTCGGTCAAGCCCTTAAACAAACGTTTACCAGGTCGTCCAACGTATTTCCGCGACGTCTGCGAGGTCCAGAAGGGAGAAATGATGTTATCCTATTTAGTGCAACGAACAGCGCTTGGCCAGTGACCATTTACAAAGCTATTTTTGCACGTACCCCAACTAATGTTCTCACTAAGCCAAATACTATAACTAGTCAGCTATAGAAATCATTGCCTGTTTTGCACCTTCCTAGTACAAAGTGACAGCTTCGTCGGAACAAATCGTCATTTCAACGGCAAGCTCCCTCGAGTTCGAGGCTTGGAACGAAGTAGCTTGGCGTTTCCTGTTAGAGAGGAAAATAAGGGAGTTTAACTCTCATAGAATGCAGAGAGCAAGAGCAAGCCTTATTTAGTATTACATAGGCTTGCGCATGGGAACCCCACACACTATCAGCACGCTTACCCTATCAACAGTTTCAATAGTTCAATTTTACCTTATCCTTCAACTCAAACTATAGGTTCACCTTTGTGTCTTTTAGCTCAGGCTTGCTGGATCGTTTTCTTCTGTGCCAGATCTCATTGAACAGATCCTCCAGCGCGATCTCTTCAGGGGTCGACGCATCCGGCATTACCGCTACCGTTAATACTAGTGCCGCTTTTACTATTAACATCAATTTGAAACGAAGGACCTGAAAAAAGGGGGCGGGACTACGCGACGAATTACTATAGGAATGAAGATAGAACAACTGTCGTGGCACAGCCGTATCGTGGCGCCGTTATAGCCAGTAATACGGTGCACTCAGTACGATCACTGAGCTGTATCACGAAAGATGCTGCTGTTACTGGAGAAATAAGAAAATACCGAAACTATTACAATGTTGTCTCAATGTTGCCTGCTTCATTAGGCAATTTCTGTAGATGGATGTTGGATAGATTGTGGTTTCAATAAACCGCTTTTGTTCAGCGCGGACAATGGAACGTTCGTGTATTAGTATGGGGTGCGTAAGACGTTGCCGGCTGATTTCGTTCCTCGCTTCATGTGGCCGGGAGCTGACAAAGGCATTCAGCCTGTCGAAAGATAAAATCAGCAGTAGCTTGAGGCGTAGCTCTGGAGCGTTTCGTAAAAACTTACTATAAGTTGATTACGGCAACACTCCGCAAGTGTCATCTTCTCTGATGAAATTTATTTTTTTATCGAAGTAGCTATTGTGTGAATATAAAAAATTGGCGCATCTGGGGCTCAGAGCGTCCAAAAATAAATGTCAGACAACTGCTTCATTCGCAAAACGTAACTGTGTGCCGCGGTTTGTAAAGCGAAAATGTGACTCGGCCCTTTTCTTGGAAAATTATGGTGGAACGGTAGCAGCAGTCAGCGGCGGCTTTCAGCGTAACATGTCGCAGATTTTTTTGCGGCCCGAAATTAGGACAGCAAACGCAAATAGCATTTGATTTTGGCAAGATGGGGAAACTTGCCACACAACGCAGGGAACAAGCAATATGCTTGAAATGTTGTTTCTAAGTCGACTGATCTCGATGCACGGCAATGATATCGAGTGACCGTTCAGACCCTGTGATTAGATTCTTCTGGATATTTCCTGTAAGGCTATAAGAAGGACAGACTCTGTCACACACCTAAACCCACGGTTGTATTTTCTATTCCGGAAGCATTCAAAATTGGCATGAATATTATGATAACAGAAATTCAAATTAAAATATTGGTTTAGTTTTACGATGAAAACTACCTGCTGTTGCCTGCTTACTCACATGTACATCGTATTCAAAAGTGACGCCTTTCTAAATATATTTCTCTGTTTAGTTCTCATTGCTTTTCGGTGCTTTTACTTATGGTCTTTATGTCAACAGGTTACCGAAATCACTTTTTTTAGGTATAACGTGAAGGATTTGCCGCGTGGAGTGGGAGTGGGTCCTATTGGACTTGTCTGCGGTTTTTCCAACAGAGCAGTGAAAATGCATTGCAGTTATATAATCAGCTATTATTGTATTTTTCTCTATTTTTTTTTTTTCTTTTCTAGTCGTTCATTGCTAGTTTTACGAATTTTGAGATTTAAATTAGCAGCGTGCTTGTTACTGGTGGCTACTATGTTAATGAACTCAGAGAGACGTGCATTAATTACCCAGGCCACGCCACCCCCTCAACGTACAACCCTTTGTCATTTACAAAAACTATGAAAATTCCTATAGAGATAAGTGCTGAACATGGTGCCATAGAGGGTTGCGTATGCTACTAGACGCGTTCAGATAAAATTTCGCAACCCCTTATAATTTCGTGCCAAGTTAAGGATGCGTTGCCAAAGCAATGCTACATGTTGGAAAAGTAACACCGCTTCTCAACATGCTCAAATCGACATAACGTTGAGTTAGAATACGGTTACGTAACTTGCTAATACGTACCTAATTTGCTACGTAACGGCTTCCAAGATCTGCGCAACCTTGTTATCAAATGCGAAATGTTAATTTAACGTAAATGGACAGAGACATATGATGTCTTTAATGGGATCTTACTTTGGTACAAAATCGAGCTAGAGCCACGAAGTTCGCATTGAGATGTGACCGACAACTTCAATATTTTTGATTCTTACACGATATTAGATATATCTTTGTTCAGTATCGAACTGTTTTTGATCACTAAACAGAAGTACGCAAAACCATTATAGTGGTTGTCTATTTTGAAGGATAAACCATTATATTAACAGGATAAATTCAGCCTTAAAGCCGTTAGATGTGTTTGAACTTCCTGGCTGAGGACAGGGGCTAGACGTGATTTCGCAAAAGTGTCCTAGAGTCATGTCAGCTCATAGAATGTGCGCCTTTCTAACTGGATACAAAAATGCAGGCTGTGTGTGTGTAGCTCTTTTGAACTTCATAAGATTGCATGATTTCCTAAATGCTCGACAATGAAGTTATACGTACTAGCCCCTTTTAATTTTCCGGCTCCGTACGTCATTATTGATGTTTTTAGGACGACTGAGGTAAACAGCAAACACGATAAATATTCTTGGTTCCTTCTTGACATGAACGTTGCAGGCTAACAAAGCATCAGGTTGCCAGCTTCCACAGGCTTCATCCGAAGCCAATTTCAACATTTTGGTTTCTTCAGATTTTCCAATTCAACAACCAACCCAAAACCTATTTCGTATCAGAAACACAGCGAAGAGGTGGTAATAACCAATGCGTAAAGGAAGGCGGAAAGGGAACTATTTGCTACAAGTGTTACATTCATCAAGGCCGTTAGATGCTGGGCAGTTTGGATTGCGAAGCCAATTTTTAAAAGCATCAGCTTACGGCTGAAGGCCTTTTCCATTATATTAGCCAGCCTCAAGGCGATTTTCTAAGGTAATTGAAAAATGTTTTACGGATAATAAATGGATACAATTTCGCACAAAAAAAACTCCTCCAAATAAAAAGTAGTTAACACTTCCCAAAGGAAACTTAGTTGTCTTTTCGTATTTGAAGCGATGGGTGGAGCTTAGATTGATTTCGGTAAAGATTCTGTTTGTGACAAACAAATACTTCATACCTTTTCTAAACCTAGTCCGATATCCGGGAATGGCGCCTAGAATTTTGCGAGGGCGGTGCTGTATTGCGCTCAAGATTGATTCTATCAGACTGTAATTCACAGGGGTGCAATTAAAACTATGACCGTTACTTAAAGCACAGGTTTGATAAAAATGTTTGATGCGATCTGAAATATTCCCTGGGTAAACCTAGCTTCAATGGTCCGAATTGCGTCTCGTAGAGCTATTGTCTCTCGAAACGTCAAAAGCGAAACCTCTTTTAGCAGATGATATAACGGCAATGTATATTTTAGAAAAAAAAATTAAGAAACAATTAGTCAAGTGATCAAATTAAGCCCGATAGCACTACTTGTCCTTGTATTTTTCCTTTGCTTAGACGCTTTTTAGTTATACTCTTTACCATATTTCGTGTTCTAAATTTGAAATCTTGACGGCTTCGGTCATACTGTAGTTGTGAGCAGAAGTTAATATAAGTACGAAAATTCTCACATATTGGAATTACAGTGGTTGTGAGTATGGTTGTGTTATGGTAAGGATGCGGCACCTTGGATGACTGCGCACGCACAGACGCTACTTCACCATCTGCTTCATTGATCAAAACGTTTTTCCTCATTCTTCCGGTACTAACTATTATTATTATTAGTCAACAGACTCGAATGCACGTGAATAGATAGCACGATTGAGCAAATACTGCTAAATCGATGTGTTACAACAGCACTTCTTTGCGTGCCTGAGAGCTTATTCACGTATCACCATTGGCGTCAACATGGGTGAGTGGTATTTACGCTTTGTCTAGTTTATATACGCGCCATTTTACTGAGAAGTAAAACGGCCACAGCGACCGAGTCAAATAAACGCTAATAAATGTGCTCCGTACGAAGCACATGCATGTATGAGACCATAACGTGATCAAGCACACAGGAACCCTTGATAGCGACAGCGTTGATTACGTAGTCCTGGATTGGACAGGTCGAAGCCGATATTTGAAACTGGAACGACCCCAGCAGCTAGTTCGGCTCTCGAGAAAGTTCGTAGCCGAAACAAAACCTGTAACCATAAGCGGCGGAGCTGAAGTTGCTCCTTTAAGCAGGAGCCAATTCATCTTTCTAGAAACAAATCTTTGTTTTCAGCTTTCATCCCATTGCTGCGAAAAGCGCCGAGAGTGACACAATTGGTAGTGGAACTCCGCAATTTGCAAAAGAAACTCACAGGCTAGGGACATGCCGGAACTTGTCAGTTGTATTGAGGGTGGGGGTCCGCCTTTATATAGAGTACACTGCCTTTTTAGCAGGCCGCCGCCGCCGCCGTCGCCGTCAGAGCGACTAAAGCTCATTTCGGAAAACACGCACGTCCCTAAACTATGAGTCCTTTCGGTCAAAAGCAATTGGGGCAGTAAGGGGTGTTCCGACACAATTAACAAAAAGGGAGAGAGACCTGAGATAATACCGAATGGGTGCCAAGAGTCTTAAAATACGATTCTATTGGAGTTGCTTAATTTTCCTGCCCTTAGTTTCTAAGCTAAGTGAGACAGGCAATAGGGCGCCGCTAAGTCGGGCCACGTTACACAAGGATTACGCCACAGTACTCCATATGCGAAGTTCATATGATAGCAAGTCGTAAGTTGAATTGTGCTCATTAGGCAGAATCACTATGCAAAACAGAAAGACGGAGGGAGAAGGGGGTATGCGGCTCGAGACACTTATTTGAGGCCAGATAAAGCAGGCCAGTTTGTTCGATTTGTGTCTTGTCAGACAGTCACGTGCCAGGGCGACTCATACGGACACATGCGTGACTACGAGCCTGTACGTGCACCTCACGGGCGGCATGCTTTTTTAGCCCGTAGTTCACTTCTTACTTACTATCTAATGGTGTATATACGTCGATGTAGAAAAATAGAGGATGTTCACAGAATAGTTACAACGCTACACGTCAAGCAAGCTATAGCATCACTATTTCCTACACTCAGAAATCTACAACCTCTCTAAAAAACCGTACAACGGAAACGCCAACTCTACAAACGTACACATGATTCGAATATGTTGTAAATAGCCATCAAATCATATGTGATTTGCCTACATATATATTATGCATATACAAGCGGAAAGTATTACGTGAACGGAACACGACTGAAGTCTATCCGATAAGAGATGCAACACATTTATATTTTTCCTTATCTCTTTTCCCACTTGTCTTTTCCTGCCTGTAATATTGCATCATTGTCTGTAGGCTAGCGGACATGAACATTCTATATTAAAGAGGCAGCGGCGTCGGTAGGTTCCGTTCACTACAATAGGACTACTATGCTCCCACGTGACAATTTTCCCTGGAACATTCTAAAAATGACTTGGCCGGCAACTCTGCCGTACGATGGAAGCCGATCATGGCAGAAGCACTAGTTGACCTTAAATCAGCAAATTGAACTTCCTGTACGCGAAATAGAACTAGTCGAACATGTCTCCTAATTTGTAGATCAACTCCACCGACGGCTCTGTAAGTGACGCTAAAAAATAAACAAATTATTCTATCTTACTATATAGTTATTGGGAATTAAACGGCGTCTATTGAGAGAAATCATTTTGTGCATTCATTCTTTGTGGGGCAAAATTATTCATGCCTTTTATAACGCTTAGCTTATGATCGTAGGATGTCACTAGGGGCGATAAATGCATCCTGCCATCAAAAAAAGGGAACTTTTCAAAAAAGAAACCTTCATCTTTTGCCCATTGTTCGAAATTGGTTTTTACATAGAATCGCTGACACGTTCACCTGAGTTGCGCACACCTTGCTTCGTGCACGTCTCGCGTCCTGCTATATTTGGCAGTCAGACAAAACTATTAATGCATGTCTGAGTATTGGAAGTGTGTGCAGTAGATCGCATAGTTACAGCATAAAATTTTATAATTATACAAGTAACTTCTGTAGGCCTACAAAGGGATAATTTCAGTAAGGCACGAAACTACTTTCGGACCGAAAATCGACCCGCAGGTTGCCGTTGATTTAGTTATGGAACAATAGTCGTCTTGAATCGATAGCGCAGCTGCAGGTTCTTAACGGTTTGGCAAGGAATCGTTCGAACGGACACGACGGGCGTTTGTTGATACCATATTGATGACGTTGCTTCGTGCACCGGATACCCATTTTTAGTTTGTGCAGTTGTCGCATGCCCAACAGAAATGTAAATCTCATATTATGAAGAAATAAACATCTGAAAGATAAAAAGTACGTAAAAGTCTCGTTTTGGAAGACATCAGCTAGTCGTTTCGAGCTTATGCTGTCCTCAAAAACACATGAAGACGTGTATTTGAATGGCAATAATTACTATGTAACGGAGTGTGCTAGCCAGATACAACTTAAATTGTCACAACGTTTGTCACATCCCTCAAGCACGCTGAAGACTGTGAACATTTCGTGAACGACACAGATCCCTTATTCTCATGGAACTTCCTAAACGACATCTGTTAAGGTCAAGGGCCAGAGGTAAAAAAGTGCATAGTCACTAACTTGTCCGTAAAGGTCCGAAGGGCGAAGAAGTAGGTGTAAGACGTATATGAGACAAAATATTCGTACATGATAGTTGTAGCACGGCTAACGGTAATTAAAGTGTTAATTTTTCTATATATATATATATATATATATATTTTGATTGAATCAAAAGCCATTCGAGAAGCGTACTTTAATAAAATTGTCTTTACTCGTTGTAAGCTAAGCTTCATAAAGGCTTTTCTGAATAATCAGGGGTATGCTGGTAGGGTCTATTGTTCGGCTTGCCTTACATTACAAAGTAGAGGTACACGTACAACGACGCATATGTCACAACGTCAAAGTTCGGGAAAAGGAACAAATTTAGTCAAGTACAACTTCAATAACAGCAAAGCCGGACCCCATCATGCTGAACAATAATAGCTAGGTGTGGGAGAGCTATCTGATGGAATAAGCTCGATAAATTCGATTTTATTGAGATATCTATCCGAGTGAGCTTATGGACGACTTAACTTCAACTATAGGACCTATGATATAAGTTCTTTAATTTTAAAAATGTCGCAGACACTAGACGAACGATTGGACAAGACTAGTGAATATGTTTCTCTAAAATATCTCTCGCTCAGGAAATCGACTAGATGAAAAGTAATCTCCGCTGCCAGTGTAAATAGGCAATTTGGTTTATTTTGGCCTACCGTTTACAATTGTAGGTCTTCAAAGTGCATCGAGATTTGAGCAAGTACAGATATCCTCTAAGACAGGTAGTTCATATGCATACGACTGCATGAATCTGCGTGAATCTTTTAAAAAGCAATTTAAATATCGTTTATACGCAGCGTTAAGCTTATTCGTTGTCTTTCAATCAACTGCCACAACAAAAATGAAGATCGTTTCACTGATCGCCAGTCAGTCATTGAAACGGCAGAAACCAAACAACTTGATCATCTGTATTTCAAAATGCCCGCCACAAAGACCTTGAAAGTCTATGAACCCCTTATTAATCTATGTACTGCCGCCGTTGACTAGCGTATCAGGTGAAGGAAACGGGCTATAACGGAAAACGTTTCGCTTAACTACGTTTCAAAGAAATACAAAACCGTTCGTTGTTTTTCGCATTATCGTTTTTTTTTTCATTTTTATTCGCTTTATTTTCGTTTAGTGTTTTTGGAAACTAGAAAAAACCTTTTGACACTTAGAGCATGGAGGATAATGAACAAAATAGTTGTAACGTGTTTTGCGTTTTTTAACGAAAGCTCTGTTTTCCAGCTGCAAAGTGACGTCAGCGTTTGGAAGCTAAATATGCGTGACTGTTAAAAGTAGTTTTTGATTACAACGTACCCACCAGATGCGAAGATGACGTATACACCCGTGTCGATAATGTGGACATTGCGCGATAGTTTACAGAATGTAACGCATAATGTCCATTTGGGTCACTGGTGTTTTCAAGCTGGGCGGCGGCGGCGGCGCACCATGTTAATGTCCTTGAATCTGTCAAGCAAAAAAAGGCCGTATATGTGCTGGTGAGTAGCCTAACCATCTTCACGTAACTGTAATGAGACAAAGAAAAAGCGCTTCCTATATCGGGCTGTCCTCTTTTGTATGCTGTGGGATATGGTACCTTACAATGACTAATATTATTAATATTATGAGTTTTAGGATTTTTTATAGAAATTGCACATAAATATTTAGTTTAGACCAGTTTCTGCTAGCCTGTTAAAGTCCTACGCAGTGAGTAATACACACAGCTATATTTCTATTAGATAACAGTACTTTAGATCTAGTTTCAAGCGTTCTATCCATGTCAATACGATTCGTTACGAGAAGGCAGCGTTTGGAAATAACTGTTTCCATTCAACGAATCTTAGTATTAGGTATCCTGACTCAACAATAGCTTTGTCACTCGATGGTTGAGTTTGCTATTCGTGCTTTGTACTAACCAAATCAATGCTATGACCTCGCTCAATAGTTTATGTCTCAATAGCAGGCACAAACATTGAGCCTGATGTTACCTAATCTTGGCCAGAGTGGCTGACAGAGATAAGAATATGATTATGAGTTTCCTTCTCTATCCTTTCTGTCGCCTTTCCCTGCCAAGGGAAAAAACAGGTTCAACAGCAGACTGCGGAAACAGCAAATGATGCGATGTCCATAGGGTGATGAAAAAACCGCTTCCCACTTTGCTATTCGGCTCCACAAATGATGTTGACGCCCCAAACATTTCGGGGCTACTGCTTTACCTCCTCCCTACCGTATCATAGCGTTTTTGTCAACTAATTGATGTGGGTTGGAAATTTTCAGATATCCTGAACAGTCAAATAATTGATTTGCTCATTCAATATTAAATCGGACAATTGATCGGTTGAGCGCTGACCGTCAGACTGAGGTCAAGAGGGCAAGCGAAATCTGGATTGCATTCGAGTAGGGAAAAACAATGACAAAAGCCGTTGTCCGGTCAGTGGAACAGCCTGTCTTTTTCTTCTACGTGTCAGCGTTTCAGACAATACGCAAAAGCTTCCCCTTCTAATCTCCCCGAGAACCCACAGGCGAAACGAGATATTCGTCTCTTTTAATTGCGCCTCTGCTTTCCCAGCTTCTTAGATGTTTTCGAGCTGTTGTTTCATATCTCTTTCCTTGTGCTCGTTCGTAATTAGTAATCGCGATTACTGCCAGAGGTACGTCCGCCACATATTGATCGAAGGGAATCGACAAGCGTATCGCATAAATGAAATTTGCCTCAACCCGTGCGTCGAGTACGAGGTTCACTGATGGCGACGTACTGCTGGCGAATAGATCTGCACTATGCTAGGATTTTGAATGGATGCATTCATGTGGAAATAGACGCTAGTTAAAGACGGCATCAGACTATCTTTTGGATAGTTGGATTTCTGTTTACCCATTTTCCTATCAAGGATTGAAGAATAGCAATTGTAACCTTGGCAGCCATTAGCGGATTCATCTACTCATGACGTATCAAATTATCCATCATCGTACGTAAAATATTTTGCATGGGAGTCTACTTTCTAACCCCCTTGTGCCACTGAGGCGCGCACAAGTGTTGTCGAGCTGCTCAAATAACCATATTGACAAGTATTATGTGCTATGTGATGCAAGTATGCCTGCCCCTTGTTCTCAGCAAACAAGTGAAACTAAAACGATTGCAATGTAGATTTAACATAGAACGACTAAGTTCCTCATTGAAAGGGTTGTAAGAGTTTAATACAAAGTCAGCTTTGCTAATACGATACGCAATGCGATGCGCTGTTCTAGCGACTCTACACGGGTGACAAACTTTTTTTTAGCTCAGCCTTTGGCAGCTTCGAAATTTGGTCATTGGGATCTACTTAGTTTCCAGGTAAATCTTCTGCCGAGACGCAAAAAGAGCATATCTGCTTCGTCGGTGCTATTTCCCAAAGTAAAAGAACTTCACTTAGCAAATAAGCAACCAGCCCGTTTGTTGTGTTAGAGATGCGGGACACAATTAAACTATACTGATCGTTGTTCCGAAAGACCATTAGGTATGAACATGTGGCACCTCGAACCCAGCGCCTGATCCTTGAGTTTAGTGCTTACCACGCGATCTTCTGCCCGAAGTCATTATCTGAACCATTCGACCCTTTTCATAGATGAAATAGGTCGCACGCTGGTCGAACAACGATTTCTCTACACACATATAATTGGACTGCGCTTTATTCTAACTGAAGGTCACTTTTGGGCAAAGATTGAAAGCAATTTAACGCTTCTCTGGCTATTACCTGACGCTCTATCCTGTGTCAGTGCCCTTTTCAATTATCTCGTAATGTATTGAGATATCCGGATTGCCTGACGACTGGTACAAGCGAATGACTAGCTCACGCTGATATACAGTTTTCTTAGGATCGATTTTCCAATTAAAAAAGGAGCCTCTTCACAAAGAAGCGCAGTGAATCCATCCGGAGTACGGTGCATTCACAAATCATCTGAAGGGATTAAAGGAGGAGAAAACCGTAATGGCAAGTTTCATTATTGTATAGGTAATTATCTCGCAGCTGGATTTTTATATAAAACCGCTTGTTTCAACATATTAATATTACATATTAATATTACAGTAGAGGCTATTACATAAGGTGTATGTTGGAATTCAACAACATGTCCAACATAGAGTGAGACAATAATATTAGTAAAGATTATACGGGCTTTTCGTACTGCAGATAGTTAGGGTCACTGTTAAAGCGTTAGGTATGAACGCGTCATAGACAACAACGGCCTTTCTTTTTTTTCGTTTCTTTTCCTCGTCTTTCTTCTTCTTCTTCTCCCTTTTAGTAATCAGCGCAGCTAGCAATTAACACTTCCAGCGAACACCGAACAGCGATAATATACAAAACGCAGAAAAGCTTTAAGCTTTTTGGTTAAACGTATTTAGATATTCGAATAGATAAACAATACCAATAGTATTTAAAGATATACAAATCGAGCTCTGAAGACAGTGCCTAGTCGCATGATGTTCCTAAACGCATAAACTTCTTATTCTACAACATGTTTGTTCTAAAATGATCATACATCCTTCGCTCTACTACAAAAAACTTGTTTTATATTTGGATCAAACTAAGGACCTGCGATCCAATCGTGTTTTCCAAAAAAAAAAAAAGAGCTCACTTTCTTGTACCACAAAAAATGCCAATTTTGTTCTAAGAACAGCCCTTTATTGCCCTTCAGCTCAAGGGTAATATTTTTAGCGAAGACTGAATACATCGTTATATATCTCAACGATAGGTGAAACAGAAACAGATGAATACGTATCCATCCTATTATAAAGAGCTTTTACTGCACTAGGTTCCGGTATAGTACTAATAATGTCGGATCTCGGCACTGGAGTAATCGTGACTCCATCGAAAGCATCTTAATAGTCCTTGTTATTTACTATTCTATATTGTCCATATCACATCCAGATACGGGTCATTGCTATTGCTATCAAAGGTAAAAAAAAGCAGAACCCGCTATCATGTCGTGACGGCAGTAACTAGAAACAAGATTAGTTACGTCGGTAGCCGTGGCTGGAGAAGGGCCTCAAAGTTGCTGGTTACTACCAAATGGACCGACATTAACCCTGCATGCAACGGACAAGCAGATTGAGGTCGGTAGGGCCCGTTGAAGTATGTATTATTGAACCGGTTGAAGCTAAGTGGTTTACTTCATTATGGAAAAGACGATAGAGAGAAGGATATATTCTTCGATGGTGATCAGTCGTTCGGAGCGCGCTACGAGGTGAAGCATCACTGCTTTGACCATGCAGCGCTGTTGTCCCTTATCTCCGAGCAAGCAACTCCCCGATCTGGACCCTGGTGAGGCCATTTATATCCCACCTCAACAGGCCTATATCAGGAAAAGGTCAGAATAGTGGAAAGGGTGGGCCTGTCCTGCTGACAGCATGGCCTTGGCATCGCTGTATCAGCCTTCCATCCAACGAAGCAAATGTTTGGTAACGAGTACCTAATTACTACACAGTGATAAGAGGCTGACTATAAATGATGCATTTGTATAGATTCTATAGGACATAGGCTTTTACTTGTAAATTATTATATTGGCTTTAGAAAAAGAAATGAGCGAACCGGTCACTGGGGCGATAAACAGACATACGCAAAAGTACTTTGCGAATAGAGGTAGAAGTAACTGTGTTCTTCATGACTACAAAAGACCTCCCACGTCTCGACCACTAATAATGAATGATAATACTACCCTCCACAAAGATACGCATGTTTGCTGAACGGCCAGCAACAACAGAAACGATCAAGGGCTGAAATAAGAGATACGCAATCGCCTATACCCATCCTTTCTATATCCCAATCTGTAATGCACCAGATAGCGACTATTCAAGGATATACTCCTAGAACACGCATAAGACCATACACATCCCTAAAGGTCTAACAGCCTTTGACGAAACAATACAAAAAAGAGGAAACATCCCATGGTTAGATCGCTGATCTATCTGTCCGTTGCTCTATAGATAGATAGATACCAAGACTCATCTTCCCTCGAAGTTCATATGTTTCGCGACACTTTGCGATGCATATGAAGTACTGGTTGTGGCGGTAGTAGTACCAATTGAACTCCGCAAAAAGCCTCACCAAATTTGTATTTGCTCTTGTTTATGTCGATATCCATGCATGCTCGCGTAGGCAGACTAGCAGCAGTAAGTTCAGCTTAACTTGTCTGTTGTTGAATTCTTACCAGCTTAACTTTAACACTGCTCTGCTAAAGAGGTAGAATATTAGTACAAGTACCGTACGAGTAGCATTATTTGAGCTTTTCTGTGATAACATTCATGGACATATTATTGTTTGCATAATAATAATAATAATAATAGAATATAGCATGCTTAGTGAAAAAAAAATTATCGTTATCGTTATCGTGAAATCTGCAGGAGCCATTGCTTTATAATGTTTACCTATGGAATATATATCGTATATTTATATTAGCCAGCAATGTTTCTGCTAGGGGTGTTATTATTAGATTAGGAAATGTAAATCTTTAATTGTGGTATAGTAAGAGGATGTGAACTAAACTTCTTGTCTTAGTGGAACCCCTTTTCACGGAAAATCAGTAGTTTGTTTACGAAGTGGTCTATGAAGCATAGCCATGGCATTCCGGTCCTTCTAGAAAAGAAAAAGACCACAAACGCTTCATTGCGTAGTTCAATATAAATAACTATTGTCTTCCCTTTACTATATAGTCTAAGAATAGCGAAGAATCACACATATTCCACTTACTAGGTATGTTCGCGGAGTCACGCTTATAAACCTGATTAATCCATCTCTGCTTGCCCGGATATTTTTCAGTCATGGCCATACCCTAGGTCGTACCGACACATAAAGACTACGTACCCATAGGTTCGGAAGAAGAGTGGAAGAACGCTGCGGGCCATAGTGGTCTGTGGTGGCAGCATTAAAAAAACCGGTACATCCTCAACTTTCTCTTCATGCCAGTTATTGTTATTGACCCGCGCGTCAACCAGACACGCATTGCTGGCTGAAAACTAAATGCGACGCTATCGTTCTTCAAATGATGTCATAAATGGAGCACAACTTCTCTCGTCACTTCAAATCTCAACTGGCTATTACGCAGCAGTGCACATAAACTGTACAAGGCACTTCAAACTATCTGTAATACACGCAAGTTTACATCTTGATTATAGTGGGGATTTGGTATGTACGTTAGTAGGCATAGTCGCTCTGCAATTGCCTATCCTTCACTCAAAGATTCTCTGGATTTTTTGTCAGTCTTTATAACATATGTAGTTTAAACTGAAGAGATTGAGATTGTTCTCAGTGTCCTACTTGTGGTTCTGATATGTTTGTACATATACAATTCCAATTTAAGAAATGCGGCCACCAATTGAAATTAAAAAAAAATCGATTTTTGATTTGATAAGCGGATTAAAGCCAATTAATTTATAATTGACAATATCGATAGCGTCCTCAGCTCAACTCTGATAGGTAAATCCTGCTTAGGAAGGCATGTTTTCTGGTAGCATTTTTTTCGGCTCTGAACGGAGTTCGTCGAGTGATAAATGACGCACTTTTATAATAGTTCTGTCTGTGGCAGATTTTTCACCTAAAAACACAATGTCTAGTATAAACATGTGTCTCGTATGTTACTTAAGATTAGCTAAGCCGAACAAGTTTCCGTACAAAGTAACACATCCGTTATTTAGGTAGAATTCAATACGTGTAGCACGATGAAAAAGATTGGCCTATTGGATAAAGCTTTCCCAGCGTTCACAAAGGGTATGTTAGTTAAAAAAACTGGGCCTACCTCGGTGCGGATGCCTATCGATGTCACCTAAAAACCTCTCGTTTGTCTGATGTTCCAACAAAAACCGTTACTTTGTTGTTACCCTGTGCCTACAGGAAGTATACTGTCTGGTCTGGTGAGCAGCAGACCGGGTTAACAGTCCTCTCCTCTGCCAACTTTTAACCTTTTTTCTTCTTTCTGTGTTCACCTTTTTCTCTCTGAAATCACCCTCAACCATTTACTTATCTCACTCACACACGACTTTTGTCAAATGTCGTAAACATAGTGCCCTGTCTACATAGCGTTTCCATCTATACGGGATCGCGATGCGCCAACGCTCCATTAACGACAGAAAGTGTTACGTCGACACAGATAAGATTTTTAAATAAATCGCTAGTCTTTTCGTCCTAGAGCCATCACAGAGGCAGGATGACAGGAAAAAATATCACAAATGATTTTCCTATGGTAATCATATTCTTTACGGTGTTTAGACATTCTATTCTGTTTTACAGTAACTTTTTCCGAAGCTTGTGGCCGCACCTATTTAGTGCAAAAAATAGGTTGGTGCTTCGAAGATGAGCATATAGTCTTGACCCATCACAGTATTTTTTACACAAAATAAACCGGTGGGGAGAAAGATTTTTCATTATTACGCCAGCTACGCTATTATAGGCGTTAATGATTTTCTCTGCGGGATATAATAGCTTTCTCTAGATACCTCTAGAGAATCATTGAACAACAGATCTAACATGTAACGAGTCGGTCTATCATTATTTTTTTAGCGAACAATACATTTTCCGCCGCGAATCCTACAAGCTTGAAGAGTAACCTATTCAAAACAGGAACTCATACGTCGGTCACGACGCCGCCAAGCTGGCCAACGCCCTGGCAACACCTTCGGGCTTTTTCTGGGCGAGCCGAAAGTAATCCTGTTCAAGCTGAAATAAAATAAGAGACAAATATAAGTGAAATGCGCGGGCTTGGGCTGGTTGCCCGCATGTGCTAAGATGCAGGGAAAAGTGAATGGTATGAGACACATGCAGGATGAGGGGTTTCTACCTTGGAATACCTAGGAGAAAATCAGAACATTCTTTCACTTTTTTTTTTGCTTTATTATGTGAGTCTGTACGAAGTGAACCAAATCTTAAGCTATTTGGTTTTGTAGGAAGTGTCAATGGCAACTAGCCAAGGTTCCATCCAAAGGAGTTTTTATGTTCACGTGCTTCCTAAAACCCATGAATTGTCGGAATTGTCTTTTGATGCCCATATTAAGGAATCCTCTTAACATAGTACAATTTTTAATACATTGTAGTACACTCAATTCATTCAGAGTTAGACTATTGCATTTTCCCAAAGAGCCAAATATGTACATCATATTTTTGGGTCGCTAGATGTGGGCGTTCAATTAAAGAGCCATCGTTGAGTCCTACAAATCATACCAAGTATGTTTTGGGCGTCCCATTGCTAGTGTTCTTTGATGGACATAGTTACGAAATGTAGTCTAGTAAAACGCACACCCTTAGCGAGCTCCGTGTTTTTCCTGATAGAGGCAACCAATACACAAATATTGAAATTTGCTGAGCAGTTGCTCGCATTTCCTAACAAAAAAGGCTTATCTGAATAGTACCTGTGGTCTCGTAAAAATAAAACCGCCGTTGTTGTTTATACTGCCGAAATGAGAAGAAACATAAAGAAACGTAATCGGCAACTGAGACAGTATAATTCCATGATGACGAACGTCATAGTTTTAAGTTATGGTAGACTCAAGGTCGACAATTAATCTATGGGTATGGTTTCAGCGGATCACAAGGGCATCCGGCTTCCGAAACAATACTCTCATCTTTTCTTTTTTCTCTGTTAAAAAGATACTCATAGAATTGGTGGCCGCGGCGTCAATAGTCCACGGTGTCTCTCATTTGAAAAGCCAGTAATTCTACGGTGAGGTAATTTAAGACGGTTAATTGCGTTAAGTCTGCGTATGAGTATCAGTGATCTGAGTATAGTCTTTATATTGTATACGTCCGG
Organism: Varroa destructor; assembly: GCF_002443255.2. Lineage (NCBI taxonomy): Eukaryota > Metazoa > Arthropoda > Arachnida > Mesostigmata > Varroidae > Varroa > Varroa destructor. The sequence goes on along the minus strand of NW_019211458.1, from coordinate 28,416,570 downwards.
TGCCTAAGCCGTGAAACATTACGTCAGGCGAACCGCTCTGAACACAGAACGAAGCGTGGATACGGCTAAGTTCGAACCTAGATCACCACGTGCCCTTAAGTTTAGTGGGCAAATACGTTACCTACTGCGTTAATACGGGGCACGTAGTTGCCTTTGTTGGAATCCAAGCAATGACACACTTCATCACATGTTATACTGGAAGCCCGCCTTTGGGGTAATTTCTGATGTCTTAATTACCGAACCTAAAATACGAAAAAAAATTGCCGATGAATATCAAAGAGACAATTAATTGGTCTAAAAATCGTTGGCCTTAAATTAATTTGTCTATATACATAAAAGTATAGTATATAAAAAGTCTTTGTTTACTCGATAGTCGTCTATAAAAAGATGCATGCGTAGAAGGGTTCTTGCTACTCGCCGTTTATGTCCTAGATGAACAAATGTCGTTTCTTTTCAATTTATAAAGCACACTCAACTAACCACCCAAAAAGTTCTCGGAAATGCAAATAGCTGGCCATTCTTCACGAGAATGAAGCTATTTTATATAGGTAGCGAATAGTCAGAGTACGTATTAGAAAGTTGTGCCGCGTCCAGCTATTGCTTAAGGTCCTATTACGTACCCATAATGACGTCCGCCGTAATTGCGTTTCATAATCGCATCTGTTCCGCTACGTGACGTGTATGCAGCACTCTAAACCAATACATAGACCCACACATATGTAAAACATCACTACGCTTTTTTGCAAGGTGAATCGTTTCATCAAAGATGCTGAAGAGGTCTGAATGTCTAATAACGATTTGTGCCTTCAGCTGGAATTCAGTCCTGTTTAACATCGCGGTACTGAACCGGTTACGATATGGCGCAAATACTCCCAAATATACGCATCGCAATAAAACTGCTTTCTTTCCGTCTACGATTTAATGCGCCAGCTAACATTCATATATCTATCCAAACAGCAGATCTACGCGAGAGTATGTATATAGCGAATTTCTCCTCCCCGAACCGGTGGCATACATACGTATTCGTCGCACGGCTCAGACCCACTTCAACAGGCCGAACCGGCAAGCTGAGAGAAACTGCTGAGAAATTACAGAAACAAAGAACGTTCGTACATTACTGTCAGGTGGCACGACCGATACATGACAAGAGTAAAAATACCTCTCGACACGCCTTGCACTGCGTAGCAAGGACCCAAGAGCAGCGCTATGTTCAGGCCACCTCCACGAGGTCTTAGGTGAACAGCGCCACGTACAATGACGACGCCCATGCATAGTCCAAGATCAGCATGCGCCATCTTAGAATGTGCGCTTGAAATGTACTTAGTCATACGTGTGCTTGACTTGTTGCCAAAATGGGAACTTCCGGTAAAAACTTCCGGATAAGCTAAAACATCCATATAGTGTGATATTTGATGTGACGAGGTAGCTTCGTATGTTTACCTTATTCGACACGTAAATGAAATAAATACTCGCCGCAAATGTGGACTAACTAGTCTTTTGTGCCAGTAGCCATTCAAACCCATTCTATAACTGACATCATCGTTCATTTTAGGAAAGTACCGTCCTAAACGAAAATTCGAGAAATGCACATGTATTTTTCTATGAATCATAACAACAATAACAATACGTTACGTACTAAGGAGTATTTATCGACGACTTTTGAAGGGGGGAGGAAGTGTTAAGGGTTAATGCATTGCGCAGATCAAGCTTTACAGCAGACCGCTTTTTCCATAGTGCTGTGGGACCCATAGAACAGGGAAAATAGGTAACTCCCGGTATATTATATACATCACGAAATAGTTGCGCTTTGATATTCTTTTGTTCCTCTGCAAAGAACCTTCAAGTAATGTGAACAGGTACGGCTACTAAAAGCAAATAAACATAAATAATACCGAGAAAAAGCAAGCAATCATAGAACGAACGAAGAGTACAAAAGAAATGGGGCTTTTCAGTCACAATTTTTACTATTAGGTTTCGCTTCGATGAAAGTATTAGTCTGGTCTGCCGTTTTTCTATGAACACCACCTTGAACTTCCAATTTCGATATTTTGCCACTATAGTTTCTTTTCCTAAATGAAGTTTATTTTGTACAACTAAGACTTAGGTACAGTGAACAGCGCTACAACAAGGAAAACCAAACCATGTGCACGATACTTGAGGCAGGCAAAAAAGTTCCTTCTATAGCGTACGCTGATGATATCGACAAGTCACACGATAGATAACGTGACAGTCCCAGCGGCTTAAACAAAGGACGACAATTGTAGATTTAAAATCATTGTGAGAAACAAAGGGGGGTAGAAGTTCAATTATAGTTGCAACTTTCGAATTATTTAAACAGTGATTTTTTTCATAGCCATGTTTGTTATGATATTTGTTGTATGGAGTGTACTAATAATTAAAAAAACAAATCAAAACTATAATAAGTTAAAAAAATATTCGATATAATTTGTTTTTTGAGAATATTTATGTCATTTCAAAAAAAAACACCAATTTATAATCCCGGCACTGCTCGATAAGTACCGCGCTCTAACTAATTCGCTATTGAATACCGTCTTCTTCCAATAGAAGATCAACAGGATATTCTACATGTACTAACTGGATAAGAAACACATAATGGGAAGTAAGCTGAAGCTTTCTAAAGCATCCGCCTGCCGAAATAATAAACTGATTGTTTAAGAGTTCATTATTGATATTGAAAAAGAGAATTTGGCCTAGTGTGGCCATGTGAACTTAGCGCCAAAGAAAGTGAAATGAGTATGACAGGTCCGTTGTTCCCTGTAAAAAGTTGGACGCATTTCCTAAAATGGTACGATCATAACTAATCAGTGACTAAGTTATGCTCCCAATGGTTAAATATGATGTTGGCAACGAGGTGACTGATTCAGCATAATGTCGCGTTGCTATACGCAAAACTAATATAGAATCTAATTAAACGTCACGTTTAGTTTTTTTTTTTAAGTATACCTTGTTCCCTTGTTAAAATGGTGCTATAACTCCAGTCTTTATTTAAATTAAAAGCACACCTTTAGGTATTTCCTCGTGTAGCCCCATCACCATTGTAGTCCTCGTGAAAAATAGTCTTATTTCCAATCCAGTTAAAATGTCCGCTCTTTTAAGGGGTAATGGACGCCTGTTTCGGGCTATTGCAGCAAAGACCTTCGGGTGTTTCATACGTACGGTGTTTTTTTTTGGCAGGACATCACATTCTTGTATTTCATGTCGTTTCAGGCACAGTATCAAAGTGCCAATAAACCATTTAAACACATGAGTAGCTTGAAAGAGATGTTACAGAAGCTCAATGCACCTCGAGTTGAAAGCCAATCGAAGAACAAGTACGGTCAAACGTGAGACGAGTATGTTACAAACGTCCGTACTTAGACCGTCATCGGGCCCACCAATTTCACTGAGCACCACGGCAAAACTAGTTACCTCTAAGAGTACATTATTTAACCCTACTTAACCGTTTTGGCGAGAGCAGCAAACTCGGAAGATGTAAACAGCACAGGCTTTATTTTTATTGCATTCAGCTTCAATTAGCTAGCACCCAGCTAACAGCTGAATGAATTGCTACTTTGAATGATCTTCCCGGTTTGCTCTGTTCTTTGCTTTTTACTTTTTTGTCCAAGTTAGTTAGTCGTATGAGCCTATCTATTGCCATGGCCTGCTTTTCGTCAAACTCTCAAATTGCAAAAGTACTAGTCTCAGCCTTACGTCGAGAGGAGCTGATGCTCAGCTTCAGAAACTGTCAGACTCATCCAACGTATCTGCAATGAACGAAAGAAATCAGCGTATCAGTCCACTACGATGACACCAAGGACCGCGGCTCCCATGACGTTAGAAGGGTACTACAGGCAGACAAGGGGCTATCCTGATCTTTCTGTGAGAGCTGACCGTGGATAAAGTAACCGAAAGAGGCAGCGTGATTCGGCAGTACTAGCAGGCATTCACGTGGAGCTTGTTGGGCCCCAAGGGCCCGACTTTGTAAGAGGCGCAAAAGGAAGAGCTTTGAAAGCGCAAACGAAAACAAGAGCTGATAGTTCTTAAAATCTTCTCCCAGACGCCGTTCGCGTCAGGGACTAAGCACCCTATCGGCAGAGACGGCACAGTCCTAGCAGGGCATCCAAAGTTTCCTCGCATGCTTATCCGCTTCTTTTACGACCCTAACATCGTTGTGGCCTTGCTTACATTGTAAGCATTCAACTTTCACTGCTGATCGTTGTTAATTTTTTGCAGAAGTATCTTAAATAGAGCAGTGTCAAATAGGTATGAATAAGACGCGAACTTACTGCATGAAACTAAAAAATCAGATAAATTTTAATTCAGTAGAAGGATTTTTTTCGTGTTCATCCTCATTCTAGTCAAAGTTAAGATTATATCTAGCGATACTGAGCAGAGTCTACGTTTAGTATTATTAGGTATTTTTTGCGAATCGTAAACAAGGTGTGTTTCAACGATCCCGATGGCTAAATCCTAAGGAAACAACAATTAAACATATTGCTATTATTCGTAAATCCAAAAGAAACTGTTTGTAAATTAGGCCGTTACGATTCGGTGTTCGTCCTTATACAATGTTCTTTTTTTTTTATGAACTAACTTGTGCTGTTCCGACGAAACCACCATCGAAATTTAGTTGTGTGCTTACCCTTTGCACGCCAGTTGTCCATATGATAGGCAATTGTTTTTCAATATAACGGCTAAATCTATTATATGTACGCTAAAACAATTGGTGATAGGATGACGCCAGGTTGGCTAGTGACTTTCCTGGCCTGCTTTTTTTCGTAGTAGGCTTGAAATATTACATTTATAGCTGGCACCCGTCTAAGTCAAAGCCAAGCAGTTCTGTAAGCATTTGGATGCAAAGGAGAAACATGTACTAGCATCACTTAAAACCGTAAGAAGCCCTGTAGCACCGATTCAACCCGTTGATTCCATCCATCCGTCCATTGTAGGACCCATTTAGGCTAATGCTTGAGTTCGAAGTCCTTCTGCTAAATCATCTTTATGGCTAAATATGTTCTCTAATTCTGGCGAAGAGTAAGAGTTCAAGCCTATTTGGAACCGAAGCTGATACGCGCATATAATTTTTTAACTAGGGATAAATTTGTATAGGACATTCCGTCCTCACCTGGCCGCTTCCCAGCCTATCAGCTTTCGGACTGGTTAAAGTTTAAACATTTCTTGAGTTCTATGGTGATATAAGCAGATTATGCAACGTTATGTGATGTTTTACCAGCGTGATTATAGCTATACGTCAATTCTATATGATAACAATATAGCAATTTTCCACTATAACACGCAACTGTGCTCTCTGTGCAAAAAAGAGACTCGTTTCTATCAGAATTTTATTGAGTTTCCGAGATGCCTGTAACAAATTATATCAGCCACGTATCTTTGAAGATGATTATTATTACGTTTCTCGTATTTTCCCTAGTGAAGAGCGCTTTTGTGACATATTAAAAAAAGATTTTGGGCGGTCGGGATATAAAAGCAATGCATAGATAAAATATTCGCTCCTTTTAATAGTCGATGTGAAAAAAATGAGTAGACTCGTGCTTGTTTGATTTTGCTACATGCTGGCTAATTAGGCATGTAATGGTAACCTATTTAGCGCGACGTCTATGGGAAATGGATAGATACGGTTATCTGTTTCTTTGGCCAGAGGATGATGCCACGAAGGTTGATAACAGTTCGGGGAATCGTAGTCGCTGAGCTGCACAAGCATCACCACCTATTGCATGTTACCACAAATCGAAATTCCTTGATCTCGATCGAAGATGTAAAACCGCCATGGCTACGCGATGTCAAACGTTTGTGACGATGTTCCTACCAATGGCGATCGCGTACCGTGTCTCGGATTGACCTAGTACGTGAGGGGCCTGCTCCTAAGGCGCTTATTAAATCTATGTGAAAAAAAGAAAAATCCGTATCAAATAAACTGTCATTGTAAAGAAATAACAATTTATACTACTATTTTGAAATTTAATCAAAATGAAGGTACAATTAGCTAACTTCATGTACAGGTGCCTTACTAGTATCCAACTAGTATACTCATGATTTGATAATGTCAACTTATAATCAAAAACTTCTCCAAAACACATTCGGGTTAGATGTATAACTATAGGCTCAGACAAATTAAAATAACATAGGATCACAATATTTTAAAGTAAAAAACTAAAATAGATAAACGTCGCATTTTTTTTGCGTGGGAAACACAGGTGCTGCTAGCTCGTAAAGTCATGACAAATGCTTGCACGTATATACATGGGTATATAAGGTCTAGGTCGTTGCTCGGAGACTAACAATATATAGACTAGCGGCTAGAGTTTTTATTGCTTAATCGCATCCGTCCCACCGTTAAGCGTGACATTATCTATAATGCTGGAAGCCTGCTGACAAACTAATCAAATTTAAGAGCAAAATATTTGCTTTATTACGAGATGAAGGAGGATTATTCAAATAAGCGATCGGATCGATGTTTCTATTCGCTTCCACCTTCGGAAGTGGGCTATAATTTTGCAATTTTTGGGCTATAATCGTACACCTGACCCGATAGGTATTTTGGTAAAGTTATACGACGATATCTCTGCTCTGAGTGTCGAAGACCCAACTGCGTTCATCAGCAGTCATCGCTTGCGGAGTACAGCCGATTAACAGCTGTTACAAATGATTTTTCCCAGCGTAATATAGTGAACGAGAAGCATTCAGTAAATTCCCCTCTACAACTTTATGAGGCACGACCCCGATTTACGCTCATCAGTGAAGTCGCACCTTGTGCAAATGTGCCTACCCGAGTCAGATGCTGCCGCTAGGGGGAGGCATTTCATAATCGATAAGCCAGAAAAGAGGTCATCTTTAGATGTCCAGAGCCCGATCTCTAAACTGCACAGGGGCATATTCAAATTACTGGAGCTTATAACATGCGCCTACGAATAATGTGTGAAATCAGAAATGAAAGCGTAGGAAAAATGATTTGTTTTGCAGCTGCGAAGCCAAATCTCACTCGGGCTGCCAATCCCGGCCACTTACTATTATCTTCTTTATTCTCGACTTAAAGCCGGGCTTCAATATACCATAATTTATCTGCTGAAGTTGTTATCATGATGAATTTTTATTTCTTTTTTTCCATTTTCTATTTCTGCTATGTTGCTACCCCATTTGATCGCATCATCAGGTTGTATATATGGAACGAACACTGTAGTTGAATGCATCGCGTTTGCGACCAAAGCAAGGTCGAAGTTTGTTTCAAGCATGGTCACCGCATCGATTTCTCTAGGACGACACACTAAGTTCGTTGTTTATACGTATGAAGCTAGCCTAGTTGTCCTTAGGCACAGGATTCAGCAGACTGAATCATTCATGTTGATCTCGTCATGCCTATGCCTGGCAAACTAGCGAAGTCATTTCACCGGTGCTTAGCCCGATCGGTCTAAACTATGGCAACCATAACAGCACCAGCAGCCATGACACCGAACCCGCGACGAGTAGCCCGTCTCCAGGCTCTCACGTCTTGCCTGAGTGGTCGTTTGTCGTCGGAATGCAGTGCACGTTTACTCCATCGATCGCCGCACTCGGTTCCCGGCTCTACTCGATGAGGACGCGGAGACGTCAGAGGCTATGAAGCACTGAGGCTAACTTCGTTCTGTCGGCCACTCGAAGCCATCAGAACAGAGAGTGCTTCAAATATCAAGGCGTGCTTTCGACTACTTGTCCGTGGCAAGCTTTCTGTGTGCTTAGCTATATTTCTATAAGTCGAGAAAAAAGATTAAAGGGAAACGATGTTAGAGTTTACTGGATGAGTCGATAAGATAAACTCGATGCTCACTAGGGTAAATCAGAGGTATGGAATGCGAGCGATACGTGTTTAGGCTTTCGAGAGTCGGTAGGAAAAGACGAAGAAAAGAACAGAGGTCAGTATGTACAATGGACTTTGTTGCTGCTGCTGCTGCTGCTGCTGTTACTGCTTTTAAATGCCATGTCATTTCGAAAACATTTAGAGAGAGACAGTATTAAACAAATTTTATATAAACAGGAGTTTCGCTTTAAAAACGATTTAACTACGATGAATGTGTGTAAACCGAATTGAACCATTTTCTTGTTCGTGGCCGCTGTTAGAGGCCCTTGTGAATTTTTTTTTCAGGACTGCAAATCCTTTCGCTGATTGTAGAATGGAAAGTAGCCGACATTATCCGACTATCAAAGGTTGACATTTTCGTTGCGTTTATTCCTCTCTGTGTATGAATGGCCGATGCATGCAGGGTTATTGTAACCCTACGGGCTAGAAGGTACGGATGACGCGTGCAGTTCGCTGCATTGGATAAGTGCGAAAGTGGTTCTATACGAGGTTTTTGTCGAAGGAGCCGGGTCCTTGGTACCAGTCGTACTACCAATGTCTAATTAAGGCTCATGTAGGTTCATTGCCTACACAAATAACTGCTACACCCACCGCGTCAGCTCATGAAGCACTGTGCGCCAAGAGAGATCCTGTTTCAGCTCATAGAAAACGACAGCCGGGTTTTCCGTCTTTCCCCGGCAGTCGGCGACTCGTTCGTTCTCAGTGTCGCTTTAAGTGATTGGTTAGCATAGAATAAGTCGCCTCATAGCCAAGAGACTATTCACTGATCGACTTTGGACAGTCTATGGAAATTATGCGCTTCGTGATTCTCAGAACAGGGTCTGCTTTTCGAGTGTAACCCCCGTGCAATAATAAATGCACAAAAGTATTGCTTTTGTAATAGTTAGTCTACATTTGTAGCGCATTTACTGCGCATGAGGCTGCATATGCATACAAGTTCAAGTTTCAATGTTGTTAGTTGACTGGTCAATCTACTTGTATTTGTAAAAGTACTTTACTTGAAGACCATTGTTAATAAGATAAATTAATAGGTATCTCAGGCTGTGTACCTGTATAATGGCCTTACAAGTCATGTGATGCTATGGCTCAACGGGCCTGGGGGCTTCGGGCGGCGTCTGTTTTGTCCTTCATTGATTTGCCAATTATGGTTCGATTATTACTCGTTCACCTTAAAGAAAGCCACAAATCTTTACTTTACACGAGAACTTATTTGCTTTATCTTACCCGTTACCTATTCGAGGTTGTCTTATTAGTCTGTTCTGATATCGATTAAATTCGGTTACACTCAATCAAACGAAGTATTACTCGATAGCAGACGGACATCTTTATAGATATCCGATTGCAGTTATCCTGAGGCTCTGTTGTATCAGTTTTCGTCATTTTGTTGCCACGATCTGATTATAGAAATTAAATTATCTGGATTTAGCCAATTTCTCACGTTATATCAGTAACTCGGTTGGTTAACTTGACACAGTAACTTCTTCACCTTGTCCTAATGGGTGGTTATTTTGCTGCACTAATCCTGCTATTCCACTAGAAATATTCTGTAATTATATTTAGATTGGGCTCCCAGAAACCTCTATTCTCCTTGTAGTTGTCCGATTGTTTTATCCTAACCGTCTAGTTCTCCTATTACAATCAATCCGATAGCGCAGTTCATGTATATTCCCTTTGAAAAATAAAAAAAGCTCGATTTTGAAATTATATTTTAACACAAGTTTAACTTCACCTGTACATGATAAGTAAATTTTCGGCGGCGCATACGTTGAAAAATTCGCCATTTTACCTTCTACTGAAAAAATAACCGTTCCAGACTCTTCTTCCTGAGCCACTGAAATTTCACGTTGTGACGCGTGCAATTTTGCCGTTTAAGAGAAAATTTCGCCGAAAGACGTTTTTTCTCAGGTAAAACGTAACGTTCATTTAAACAAATTGATAATTTTTCAGAAAATAGGCACAGCTTCGAATTTCAGTGCGAAAATATCAATGCATCTCTATGTCGAGGTTTCTGAATCATGAATTCTTAAAGACACGAGTGCCAAATTAAAGCTGTAAAAGTTCCTCTAAGACCTAAAAGATATTTAAATGTATGCAAAAATTAAAAAAAAAGCTTTATGAATCGAATTGTTTGCTGTTTTATTATTTGAACTCTATGCTTCATTTGGATATGCATACGTAAAAAAATATTGAGCGGAAAGAGAAGGCTGAAATTAAATAAATACTGATCTAAGGGTGCAAGCACTTTCAGAACAAGGGTGCGATTCGATTCATTCAGTATATCGGGACATTGCCAAATTATTCCTATCATCTTTGTTAACACACATAGCCTCCTAAACAAGTTGACCACAGGTTATTTTTCAAAGGATATATCATTTCTGAGACTGAGCTTGAAAATCGTCATGGCCATTTTACCTATCGGGAAGTTCTCCGTAAATTATTTCCCTTGACTTTTTTTTTTATCTATTTGGAACAGTCAAGAGCCAGCCTATGTTCCATACAGTCAAGCGTGTGTACCAAGTCTTGAAGTGCTTCAAATGCTTGGTGCCTTTTAGGCAAGAGCTTCTTTGCTATCATCTCGCTTCATTGACGTCGCTATTTCTACCAATATCCACTAGCCTCTGTGTGTAGGAAAACCACGAACTGCAGTCAGATGGCACGAGGCGACGGAGTATGGCTCTCCCTGGCTGCGTGTTTGTTTGTATGTGTGAATGGCATTGTGGTAGAAGAAAGCTGAAGAATCGGAAATCCAGCCTACGGCTACGTTAAACGTGCAGGGCCCTCAGCCTACTCTCTTCTCCCACCGAGTTGGCCTGCCCTTCTTTCTGTTTTCCTCCACATCCAAAATCACAACCGTGTGGATTTCGGGAACCAGACGGAGACTCGCGAATCGTTGGGTTGAAGCCTTCGCCAAAAGTTTCGAACGCCTTTGATGGCAGTTGCGGACCGTGGATTCGTCGCCGTTTGCCGATCTTGCTGGGGACAGACGCGATACGGGCGATTTACCCTGAGAGATGATTTCCTCTTTGGATAGCGACTCAAATCGCAGAAGCGGTGCGGCCTCACATGCCGTTCGAGTTGGGCCTCAGTCTCCATTGGTATTGGGTCCGTTTCAGGATGAATTGGGAGTAGGGTGGGAATCCAGCTCCTACAACCTCAGAGAAAAGATGACCGGACTCCGGATGGGATCGGCGGTCGAAGGGGGAGAAAGATAGCCACAAGCAGGATCAAACAGCTGGAAACAAGAGAAAAAAGATTTTCGAACAATATTCATCCAGGTAGGAGCAGCCTACTGTAGCGTAGAGCTGCAAACGAATCACACTGAAACGAGGCGTTATATGGAAAAGGGAAGAGGAAAAACTGCCACGAGCATGAACGTGCAACGTATGCATGATTACGAATATATTCTAACTAGATAAAAGGATATAGATTGATAGCGATATTAACCTGAATATAGGGCGAAAGAATGGGAAGTGAATGCTGTTATTGTTGACAGGATAGCACAGCGGAAAGGCAACCATGCATATGGTTCATATATAGCAATACGTTACATTGCCGATTACGATACATTGTCGTATAGGGCACAGGAACGTCTATGAGTTTATTTAGTCACTCAGAGTTTCCTATTTTAGCAGAACAACTTCGCTCTACTGGTGCAGGGAAAAATTGTCGAGCAATATAGGTATAATATAATATTTAACTGAAACTAGGATAAACAACGGAACGTAATCATATTGATGAATTTGAGGTAGGCAATATGATAACGTTACATTGCAGATTCCTGAATTGGTCTAATATATCATTCGGTATTTGTTCGATGTTCGGTATCTCTCCTAGTGCTTCCTTACCTAAACAACACTAATTCGTTTTTTTAAAATGCGGAACAACCGCGTACGATCATTGTAATTTGTACTTCGCACACGAACGAAGGTACTCGAAGTTTATGAAGTGTTTGTCAACTGGTGTGAGCTTACGGAACGATTTTTAGTATTCGTCTTCTATCCTCAAGCAGCATGACCATAAATCGATAAATAGTAGACCTTCTGAGCTCGAGACGTCTGTGAACGGGATGACTGCCGGAAGGCGAAGTGCGTCTACATCAAACCTTGAACCTAACCTACCGTCTGCAAATCCGTTACCACTGGGCCATCAGAGGGACATGGCCACGCACATGGAAGTATCAGAGTGGTCTAGAGAAAAATTCAGATTGACTAAACGCAGACAAAATGGTTTCATCACAAAGACCTGATTTTCAATGTCAAATTAGAGCCTATCCTAAACAGCATTGCATTTTTCTACGAGTCGATATATTTGACACATAAGCAACTTCGACATCGGACTAGGGAAGCAAAAGCTGATTTAGGACTGGCAGCACGTGGAAGAGAACCAATACTTTGAGCTGGCTTGTTGTTAAGGTTCTTAGATTTTTTCTTAAGGGTCTAATAGTTTTCCACACTACTTTTACTTATATGACCTCTCGACGTTCTGCTACATATTTATCCTTTTTGTTGCTTTGAAACAGCACATCGTTGGTTAGAAAGGTGTGGCCCTTTGGTCCTCATTGCTTTTCAGGAGGGCTTTTGTAGATTATTTAGGAAAATCCCACCCGCACTCTTATTCCAGAGGTATGTCGCTTACCAAGTCCACATTTATTACTGCAGACGCCCTTTTCGTTATTCAATAATAGTCTACTTTCGAAAATTGCTGTGCTACCAATAAACGGTCAACAGCTGGGGTCATTTCGCATTGTGATTCGGCCGAGCGATAAACCGTCCGTTACGTGTCAGGCACAACACGTGAAGAATTTCATCCTGGCTAGAAAAACGTCAGCACTGACCTGCACAAAAATGCTTGTGTAGGCTAGTCTTTGCACTACGCTGATGACCATTAGCCACCTGTTTTGCATCGTTATATATGCCGAGTAAGGAATTCTTGTATGGTAGGAAACGCTCAACATACCTTCGCTAAAAGTGATCGTTCGGACATAAACACAATGCCCCCATGAGTTTTTAATTGTTTCGCAACGTGTCTTTATCGAAATGCCTCCGGTCGGCCGAAAACCTACCTGACGCTAACTAGATCCGATTTGCGCCTACTTTTTAAACCGGAGATTAAGCTCGTACGAAACCTTTTATTGGAATAATAATATAAGTATACGTAGGTGTACAAGAATAACGTTTACAGACAATTTACTATGCATCAGGACGAGTTCAAAGCAACTCCTTGAAAAATCTCGCCGTTGCCAATCATTTTGCAAAGACAATTTCTCTGCAAATTGCTAAACGATTTATAAATTCTACGAATAGGAAAAAATATTTACCGTTGAGCAATTTTAACAGTATCAATAGTCGATTGTTATACAAGTATCGTACCTGTTCGGTACCGGTTCGTACTGTGTAGGACTTAGTAGATTTTGGGATCGTTACATAGTTTTGACCAGCGACCCCTCGCTAAGATTTAAAAGCCGTTTTTCAACACTGTTCGCTTGACCGAGGTAGAATTTTACCTCATTTCCAAAAAGAAGATACTATGCAATACGAACAAAATAAAGAGCGACTGCCATTCACTACTATACTTAAAGGTAAAGCAACGAATGTGCCAATCAAGGAGTCATATGCGCGATCTTTACATGCCTCTCTGCTTTTCCTTTAGCTAACGCATTCCTTAGCTGTTCCTACTAAAACGCCTGAATTTTTCTTTCAGAGAAGGCAGACGCCTAGTACGTCTCTGTCAGTTACTTCAGACAACAAGGAAAATATCACGCAAGTAACAAGCTCAGCCGCAGATGCAGCTGCAAGGGGCTCTGGTAAATTTCAAGCGTAGGTGCGCCGTATTTTCTAAGCGGGGCATCCGCGAGGGGCTGTGGTGGCGCATTAAAAAAACAAAAGGGCAAGACAAACGATACAACACGAATCCGTTTGGTTTCGCTTACGAAGCAGAGTTAGTTCTAAATCCTCTTTAGCCGTATGCTTGTCTTTCAGATTGTTCCGAGGAAGAATTTTTAACCCGTTTGATGAATTACACGTTGAATGAGACAAATGCCGTGAACTATCACAAGTCTAAATTGCGCTTTTGTGGTTATATAGAGGTGACACATCAGCTCATAGAAAGACTTCTTCGTTTAACGCTATTTTTTCTTTTTTTATACTGTCAACTGCCTGTTTTATATAGATGTATGCATTCTTAAGGGCAAAGGTGTGGCTTTTTCTGTTGAAGTCTCTTATGTAAGTTCCCAAACTAACGTAAGTTTTTGTAGATAGTCATATTTCAGTGCAGGCCCGCCTTAAAAATACGCGTGCTACTCATGGGACTCGTCTACGCACGTTTCTGCATAGAACATGAATTTTTCCAGGTCGCACGTAATCTGAGTTGTTTCCCGAGGAAGAGGCTAGCATCTTCATTTAACGGATGCTGCGTCCTCAGCATTTAACACATTACTGTGGCTGCATAATTGACCATATCTAATTCAATGTTTAAACTTGTATTAGCCGATCCCTTGAAGTTAGCAGGCGAGCAATGGAGATTTTTCAGAGACCGTCCTAGAGACAGGGCATGCCAGATGACCTCTGATATCGATATCGTACTCTCAACCATCGGGATCTATTTCAAGTGTCTTTGACAACATTTCAATCAACCAAACAGAAAAGGCAGATGTTAATGTGAAAGCAAACTCTTTGCATAAAAATGAACAGATTTATATTATCTTATCCACGTCGGCTTTTTCCTCTTGTTAGGTTGTCCGGTTATATTTAACGAGTCGGAAACTTGAAAACCTCTAAAGGAACCTAAATCTGGATCATATGAAAGCCGGGCCCATGGAGCGTTTTTTTTATTTTCTTTCTTACCCAAACTGTAACTGGCGGTGCGGTCGTCATTGTAGTCCGATACATTATGTGTTGTCGAATTGTACATTACGCACCCATACGGCTCGAACTTGAGATATCTGGCAACATTGACTGTTTCCAATTCAAGCAATACCTTGCAAAATCACTGCCTGCGATATTTAATATGAGTGCGAGAGTAAGCTAACGCCTGTCCCTTTCTCTTTTATTTCAAGGCAACAATTCGCGTGGCAGATTTTTCGTGGGGCTCTAACCCACGAAAGAATTGTTGGTGGTTCTATAAGCGTGTCTAGAGTACACCGTCGCAAGTTTGGCAAAACCTGTTTTTTGTTTTTGTCATGACCCTCACTCCCTTCGCTGAAATTTCATAACGCATGCTTCGAGCCTCCCCGTTCAAGCTTAAAAGTGATTACAGCAGGAAGTAACCGTTGTCTTGCTGAAAGCGTATTTGCCCAGTCTTTTTTTTTATTATTTTTTGATGACGTTCAACGGACCGATAGTTTAAGGTAATCATTGAGTGTGAATATCTATCGAATTGCGCTTGCTAATAGAACAAGGTTCAAAAGTTATTCAAGCCCGTTTTGGCCCGCTGAATAGCCCCGGACGAGCTAATACGATAGATGCAGAACCGAAGAAGATGAGAAAGGTACAGAAAACTTCCAGATATCACGCGTTAGATTGTAAATACTATTGTAATTCAATTTGAACAACAATTCCAATTTAGAAGAAGCTATAATAGATCATTTGCAACACAGACGGGTCCGTTATGTTGGATAATGTACTTAAAAGAAGTTTATATATATATTTATATATAAGTTTATATATGTTATATATTCCGTTCAGACATTTATTTTTGGTGCCAAACTTCTAAAAAAAAACAGTGAGGCACCTAAAGTAGAAGGATCGTTGGATTAGCTTGCGTACATTTCCTTTTCATTTCCATTAAAAAAAAACGAGTTAATAAATGCTAATAGAGCAAAGTATATCTGTCAGGCTTTATACGTACACACGACGCTTACCTATTAATTTGTTGAAAACGTTTTTTAAAATGCACACCAACCGAACGTAAAGAATGATCGAGTTTAAAAACATCACAGCGTTACTGTTTCGCGGATCTACGTTTGATGGATGGCCTGTGTACATGTGTTACTGCTAAGTACTTCTTACCTCTAACTACTGATGCGTCAGACCGCTAAAAGTCAAACGTGAGGGTATATGTCACGTTCAGGTCTTAGTTTATTTGCATTTAAAAAAAAAATGTACTGTTTGAGCGTACACGTAGAATTTATTGTCGGCTAAATGACTGTCTATGTTGAGAACATACTGAACTGCTGTTTTTCAGATCAGGCAGACTTTCTATTGTTACCCCCTGGATTCTACTGAGCATCAGATGCAACAATTCTGTTTGGTAATCAAATAGTCACCTGGATGCTTAGTCACACAATTGTCTTTTATCACAGAATGCAATTTGCTCACACTCCGTAAACTCTTTTACCACACCTTTTTATCGCAAGTAATTAGATTGGTTCCGCCGTAGACGCTGCTACTTGCTCAATGCAAATAACGATAGGGTAATTCGATAATACATTCGCCCCCTACGAATGGTCGATGTGTTGAAAACATAGTATTCTGACAACTCTGCTTGGAGAAACGTTATTATTACATCCCAGGATTACCTGACCAGCAAGAAGTTGCAATCGAACGTCACTAGCAGAGGCCGTATTCAGCGATCAAAGCAGTAATAAGAGACTGTTTTAATACCTTTTCCCTGTTCCGTTGGAAAACCTAGGGAATTTATTTGTTTAGGGAGGGGTACGGCTTTTCAGTAGGCTTCTGGTTAATGCATTATGCAGATCCGACTTCGATATTGATAAGGTATTGCCCGGTAGGGCTCTGAGCAATTAGAGCTCGTACTTCCCCCGTATCCTTGGAACTTCTTTTGGAATTGGCTCTAATATGGCTTGAACGGCTAATGAGTTTGTAAGTTCATTAGTTGTATCGCTGTCCACCATTCTGTCGGGTGGCCTTACGGGTTGTTCGTGTTTGAATTGAAACGACTATGACTCTATCGCGACGAACTTTATCTAGGGTTGTTTGTGTTTACGTTATTATTCGATTGACATTATATATCTAAGGTTTTTTTTTTTCAAATTAGCCTATACTGGATCTGTGTTAACTGGGTATCTAGTAAACGTATGAGACGTCTATGGGGCACCAAGCCTCATCTAGTTTTAGCCTCTGATAATGGGTAGCATCAGACAGGTACGGTTCACAAACTGACAAGGACTACTTTTTTAGGTTTTTGTCAAAAGACCGTCTGAACATAGACAGGGCAAGCGAAACAACTGGATTCCCCATATTCATTAAAATCGTAATTAATTTGCCTGTAAAAATATGAGTCTACAGCCGTTCCATTAGATCACATGGATCGGAAACTGAAACCTCTCAGCTATCTTCTGTGTTATGCAGACTTTCCCTCAACGGATTGGATTATCCGGATACATCAAAAATCTAGGAAGCTCAACACTTATCCCTCGATTCTAATATCCATTTCAACTATGCGGCATCCGACTCAACGAGGCGATTAATTCGATAAATTGGTACATCGATTTCAATTTGAACGGATTTGAACACTATCTGCTCCTACATATGTAAAAAAAACGCTTCGTATTTTCTGATTCACTTAGGCCTTTTTTGGTCTTTTTGTCCTCGATCCGTTCGCGCACGATGACGTTCGGACATCGAGAAACGGAAGCTTTATCGCGATGGACAGACAGATCGAGGTGGCATTCGGTCGACGTATGTTTCCCTATTCTTTATATAAGCCTCCCTGCCTCTCTTCCTTGAATAATGTATCGTATAATGTAGGCCGTGGGGGGTATGGTTGCAAAATAAGTTTAACCGGTTCGACATGGATTCGCTTTGGACAATGCATGTACTTATCATTGTTCGCTTTTGTCTTTAGATAACAGAAAGATAGGAACGTTTGGACCTGTTGTAGAAGATAAGAGTTCTTGGCCTCGCTCTGTGTTTGACAATGATTTCGCTATTAAAATGAATAGCTCGAGTTTTAGGTCCACTGCTACTGTCAAACACTTATGTGTCCCGCATCAATTCAGCATATCACCTAATGAAATAATGTTATTTGCTTTAATTGAAATTGATTGTCAATACGTTATAACAACTGACTTTAACCAATCTACCGAACACTTTCGACAAAGCTATGTTGAACTATATTTTTCGTGTGTTAATGACTACTTTTTTCCCGGCTATCTTCGTGCGGATTTTTTGTTTAGCTGCTATCTTTTTCAGCTAGTAAAATCATCAAAGTATACTAGCCAACTACTTGCAAGCGGGTTAACATCCTTTTTTGATTGCTCGGTTCGTAGACTAGTGTATTAGCTTTGGCCGAAAAGTATCTAGGAACCTGAACGATAAACATATCAACGATAAAACAGCATCAATGCTGTTTACAGAGATCACCGTAGATTTGATTAGTAGTATTACCTAAAAGTTAACCGGTGGATCTTACATGAACCCAATTTCACGCCCCCATTTTCTTTTGAGCTAGACACTCTCGTGACACCGTTGGGTGACATCTTCCATAGCGAACTGTAACGTTAACCAAAAATGCTTTAACTGAACAGCAAGTACGTGTTTAATTCATTAGCTTATTCAAGACAGCAGGTATCGGTATATGCCATCACTGCCCGTTGCTGGGCTGCCTACCACCCTGAAAGAGGTTCCAGCACTTAATAACATCCGAACAAGGAAGACGTAACATTTTCCTTCGTACCCCTTCATGTTCAGAGCGTATTAATGTGAGAAGTAACAGCGTAGTTGCACTTCACACGTATTTATTACTTATTGACCTGACAGATTTTGATGTTTTTGCCGCAGGAAAGATTCTCTTCGTGTGCAGCGGCCTCCGTGCGCACCACAGTTCCCTTTCGCTAGCTAGCTATATACGTGAATATGAACTCTCTTCAATTTTGTTTCACCCAGGCTTCGTTTCTCTCCTTTCCTTCGTTATCCCAGACTCCTTCATGTGTGCCTGAAGGGATGAGGCCAATCACGCTCCCCTTCGAAGAAGCCAAGTCAATCCGACCTAGGAACTTTGCTGTACCTAGTTTCCGACATACTCTAGATGAATCTAACAAGAATATGCTGATTGGAGAGAGATGCAATTTTCGCTCGGGGACCTGTGACGAAAACTGACGCACGGCTACGGTTTCGACGGACAGAGCCCAACTTTAACTTCAATCTCTTGTAATATAGATATATATATATATATATATGCCAATTTTTAAATTGTATTTACCTCTCGCCGAAAGAATTCCTCGCCGTAAAGGTCCTAATCGATGTAATTTAAAAATACCCTTTGAAAAAAATTCGCTCAGAGGTGAGATCGGTAATCATCGATCTTTCAGAAGGAATCACGTCGACCCAGCGTTTCAACGGCATGCAACCGGTTCTGCGTTTTTGCATCGACCGTAGAATTGTAGACTGGGTCAAAGGCCAGTATAAATAACATGAATAAGGTAATAGTGAGTTTGTTACCATTTAAGTTTTCAAGGTTTGTTGTGAAGCTATAACCGATAAACAATCATACGTGTTTACGAAAGGTGGACTAGTATCTAAAGTTGACTACTGATTTCATCATCACACATGGTTTTATGGAGATATCATTTTACGGAACTGTAATCAAATTTAATTTTTGAGCAACTCAGTTATTAAACGCTCTTGAAAAGGTATACGTGCTGAATGTTCCCAACATGACACAAACACCGCAAGTGTGTAAGCAGTTTCGAACGCCTTCGGATGAAAATCTAGCTTCTCCATACTTCCTCTGGCAAGCCATGACGATGAATTTGTGCTTACACCTTAGATCTCGGATAAAATAAACGTTTTCTACATAGATGTATGTATATATTTATACTGAGGTTCTTGCAACATCGATATCAATACTGAACATTTTTCCTGCTACGCTGCCAGAGTCGTCTGTAGTTTTTTCTCGTCTCATTTATGTAGACACGCTTTGCTCGAGTAGAATACTAACGCACGAAAAACACGAATAACTTACGCAGTCGATAACAGGAACTTTTTTTCTGGCTAACAAGTCTAAGGGCTGTGACGAGTGTGGTTAGATAAAGAAACATTATAGAAAGCATGTATTTGTACTGATCAATAGCCGGATCCTAACACTAAGTACTATCAGTTGAATATAAACACTTTGAAACAGATTTTTAGGTTTAGCTTTAAATAAAAAACGTTGTATCAATCGTAGACTACAATATGCGGTTACCCCCAAAAGTTAACAAGTTGTTACGCTATTAATGCGCTCGGTTATAAGCGTTTTGTCGCTTAAGCAGCAAGCGAAGTTACCTACACTTGAAGAATATACAGTGGAAAGTTTTTCGCTAAAAGCCACGAAAAATTCTACGTCGTAACGTACAGCGCATTCGTATGAACGGTATCGCGTTTAGAATGTGTTACGAAGCATAATAAATGGCTTCGATTTTTTTTTCTATTTCTGTATTTCTTATCCTTAGAACCATGTTGATTGCTTTGATAGGTTCGGAAATGTATGATCATACATTATAAGTGAACCAACTTGGCACGACAGTCTTGAATGATGAATATAAGATTAATACGAATCTATACTGCCTATATATGATTGTCGTGCACCATTTTTAGCCAGCTTTATCTGAGAAGAACGGCAAAACAGATGGTTGCCAGCCTCGATGACCGGCTACAATCCGAATGATTTCAGTGTAGACTGCGTAGTATTCTCAAACACCTGTCATAGTTCGAAATACTTCCTAGGTATAATTCGATGTGTAGAAAATAGCATCAATGAAAATCGTTGTTGTATTTTCAAGCAAATTGTAAACGCCGAGGTCTAGAGCGATTTTCAACGAATGCGTGTTGTCCTCAATGGTTTGTCTTACACGGGTTTATATAATCCAATGTTTGTACGCGGCTGGACATTATCGCGGTAGTATGGGCTGAGTGCAGGCGCTCGACCCGTACGGTTGAAGTTGGTCCCGTCGATTCTTTCGTTATGCATCACCCCATGCCTATTCGGCTCTTTTTTTAAAAATGCTAAAATCCAATGAGAGGCAATGTTAGCCACTGGATCAGTTGGCCGAAGTATATGTTCTTAGCTCTTTTGTCGCTCAGTGATTAGATCATGAGTTCTGAATTTTGAATGCTATATAATAAGCTCTGCCATTGACATATGGTGCCTTATATGTGCGAAGTTAGGCGCGATAGTGTTTATATTGTTAGACTTCTATTGTCGAGGTGTGGCTACACGAAGTGTTGATGTGTCATCAGCTTACAAATGGTTTTCCCAAGCTAGGTTTGGTACATGTTTATAGAGGCTTATGTAATTCTCCGGCTTGTTTTGCCAATTGATATGGCTGGCACAAAATATTTTATCTAGAGTCGTCTGTAACTTGATTAAGAAGTACGGTTTCTTGGGCCTATTTTGATTACTGGTATTAATAATAATAAAATGCTAATCACTGTAATTTAAGAGTTATACGTAATCTGTTCGTAACATGACACAGTTTCCACAGGGGCTATTTTTTCGTTTCGTGTTTGCTGCTGTGGGAAAAAAATCCGTAAAACCCCGTACGGTGTGTGCATATCGACATTACCCCACAGAAATGCAGCACGGGAGAGGTGAACAGCTTGAGGTTTCTCGAGATTGGCCTATGCGTTTTAGTCTGAGGGAGAAAAGTGATCCAGGATAATGAACTAACTCGCTACTCTAAGCACCATTGCCGCCTGCGTGGGTTTGCTTTCGTGGATTTTCGGCTAATTCCGGCATTTACGTCAACAGCGAGCGTTATCCGACAGCATTCTTAGTCGCGTCTCAGCAAGCATCGTTGACGAGGTCGACCAGAAGCACACATGACGGACGTAGGTAAGCTGTCACTTTGGTTAATCATCTCCAATTTGGCCTTGCTTGGTTGCATTGAGATTACAGAGATCCCTAATGGACGAATAATACCGCTGTAGTCACTTCCAAACCTGAGGTGATGACTTCTAAAAGTATCTTACGCAGTTGGCAGATAGTTTGTCATTTAGGATAGTTACCGGAACGCTAGATGTTTGCGATGTCGATTTGATCTTTCTGAGGTCTTTCGTTTTCTTCTTTTCGTTAACTTCTGTTAGGTAAACACTCTACTCAAAACATGTTTTTCCCCTTTTTTTGAAACTGTACGTACATTCGAGTCCCTTTTAAAGAGTTACAGATGAAAAACACCATCCTCGTATTGACGTACCTTACCGCGTTCACTGAACGAGGGGCCCACTGACGCACAATTCAGTAGCTAAAAAAAGTCATACGACTAACATTGTTTGGAGCATTGTAATTCTAGATTATTCTAGTATAATTTCTGCTTCCCTCGTATTTTTCTCGGTATAGCTAGTCGGCTTCGATCGCAGCGAGCATTCGGGTTGCACGACGTGGTAAGAAACACGGGTACTGTTATCGACAGAGCGGTTTGTGTATGCAAACTCGAATGCCCATCCGTTCATCAGTCTTATCGTTGATACCATGACACTACGACGTGAGGCGCCGAACCGATTTTGGTCGATTGCCTGCCATGCGTAGTGGTCGTATGTTTTTATCCTGCTGCTTTTTAGCCTTTCCTCCTTTTGCTTCCGTTGCAATCCCAGCGCGGATCTGTTCTTCTTACCCCACTCTTGCGAATTTACCCTCTACACTTTGCCATTGGAAGCATCTCTTCTTGTCTCTTCTCAGCGTCAATGTTGGCTTTCGGCCTTTTTGTAGGCTGCTGACCACCCCGTCAATGACCTCAATACATCTTGCTGTTGCCTTCATGGCGGACGTGGTGGTAACAAGATTTCTGTTTTGTTTCCTTCGAATGCCCCATCGTTCGGCGTGTCTCTACGCATGACCAAATCCCTATGTACGACAGGCCCCGCAGGCTTGGCCCCATGAGTGGACATTATTGGTTTTCTTAACCGGCTGCGGCATTGGCGGCTACACCGCGGGCATACTTTAAGATAGCCAGTATCAAGAACAAGTCCGGTTCCTGCTTTTTGCTACAACGGATCGTACAAAAAAATTCGATTCAGGATAAACAGCGTAGTGTACGGTAAATAGCCGCTTGACTAACACATAGTCGTCGATGCAGTAGCGCTTGCCACAAGCAGTAGCATTTCCTAATTTCCAGCTCACGTGGGATGCCGCTCGAGCTAAAAGTGAGTCCCACATCATACGGCCATACACTGTGCAACGATTGATGATTACCGCTTACCGTTTACATTTCTCTGGCCGATAAGAATCGTGCAGGAATCGTCTGTATGACGATGCGCTGCGCGACCCACACTCGCGCTAGTATATGGCCAGCCGGTGAACAAGTAGAACATCGACGATATGGAGAAAAAAACACGAGGTGTCTCTCGAACAGCAAAAACACTCCAACCTTTGTCATAGTTGCCCCACCGGATATTGAGGAAATAAGTCGTGCCAATTAGGCAATTTTTTCGTTGCATGATATCCCTGCAGGGAGCAAATTTAGGAGACCCATGAGCAGTTGGATTAGTATAGATTTGCCCAGCTGTAACAACTATCATCAGGATATGTGGTGATAATAAAAAACACACACTTGCACGGGTTTTTTTCTATTCATACAGTGCGATTGGGTCGCATTGATGATCAAGTCGATCGCTTCGTGGTTACACTTCAGTACTCTAACATGCTATTCCAAATTGTTCGCCGATTAGCCATTATAGCTACTTTATGCAGTGGTCTCCTTGAATATGAAGCAGTCACAGATTTCCCATTGATAATCATATCATACTGCAGTAACACTGTTGCATCCCTATATAGGTTGTTGGATTGCGTGTCCCAGCTAATTAGTCTTGTAGGATAGGCCCTACAGCCTAACCTATTTTTTGCATCCCTACTACCTTTAGAAATGTATTTTCTTATTCTATTTGTAGAATCCGTATGATAGAGGAAATATGCAACTCCGTGAATTTACAGCTTAGACATGACAAAGATGCTGGAAGATTCGTTGCCGCCTTTGAAGCGGCGTTCCGCTGGGAAATTGTATGAAGAGGTATGTGCCTATATCAATCGTGAAATACGGCTCGCAAAATCTGGTAGGACGGAGGTGAAGGCTAGTACCATGTCTGGCTTCACAGTATTTAGGTGGATTCCACAGGAATGAAAAACTACCTGTTTTAAAAACTGGCATAGTACTGCTTGCATAATGCAGTGTATAATAGAAATTTAAGAAAATTGCATTTGATAAGACATTTCAAGTATTAGTTATCTATATATCGGCTTTAACCGGGCAAATTCTTCAATTTGCCCAATAGCTCTCGGGATGAAGGCGACGGTTGTCTCGTCAGAGTGAAAATTGTATACTTCTGTAACATCTAGATGAGTTCAGTATTGGTTTGCGCAAATGGGCAAGATACCTGTGCGTCAAAAACATTTAGCTGGCAATGAAGAAGCGAAGGGAGTACAGCAAAAAGTTTACAATTAATAACATAACAGAGGTGACAGTTAAATAAATCCGTGTCTCGTAAATTTAGTTTAGCAATTACAGCCTCTTTTATCATTGCATATTTACCACACTTCCGGCAAATGAGATAAAGTATGTATACAGTGACAAACTTGAAGTCTGAAAGTGGGAAGCCCTGCTTGGATACTATAGTGCATCCTCATCCTGAGCTAATTAGCTGCAAGGTTGGTTTAAAACCCTAATCTAACCCGTTTTTAGTCTGGTTCGTTTTAGATTTAAATGAAGCTTAAAACGGCTAGCTCGCTTATACATAAGCGCTACATAAAACGCTATTTGTGTCGACAACGAAACGCGACCACAAGGAATTTTGTTGACAGGCAGGAAAATAAGCTACGGACGGAATACAAAAGCTAAAATGTCAAATAAAAAGACATTTAATCGGCGCCATTTATTTATGGCATCGTTTGAGCCGTACGCCAAATGGCGTGATCCGTGTGAGTGGTTACTACAAACTAGTTCCCTGTGAATCATACTCGAGTTTTAGGGTCTGTTAAATTTTATCATATCTAATTGACGCTTGGGTCGTTGGATAATTATGGCAGGTAGCAAGTGAGGCAGGCGAATCTGAATTGCTTTGAATATTAAAGACGTGGTTGGTGTTAAATTCTTATTTAGGAATTATTTTTATCAGTAAGGTGAGACCAGGATCATCCACCTTGATGTCTTTGTCTACTCCGAACCATGATCATTCGTTTTTTAAATATAATCCGTATTGTCCTGATAGTGTAAAGCTTCGTTCTATATCCACTGATGCATGATTACGAGTGTTACACAGTAAATCAGTAATAATGCTGACCCTCAGAGTGAGCTCCATGTCTCAAAGGGACAATGGTTTCAAGAAAAAAGTGCATCGTCCCTTCAGCTTCAAATGAATGAATCAAAGTTTCCTTAAACATTTTTTCAGTTGCACTAAATGTATGTTCAAGTAGATCCTCTGGCCGTAAAACTGTATTCAATGTCTTTAAATTGTTGTTTTGGTTAGGTTAGGTAATTTGGTTAGGCAACCAAATTTGGGTTCTGTTGACCTCAGCGACTCGGCAACATGCTTTTTTGTGTTCAACACTGTTGATATCAACATTCGTATAAGAAACACTCCTTCAATACCTTTCGATTTGTCGATCTTTTCTAGACCACCATTCTTTCTATGTTTTTGAGCTATACAAAAATATCTTGCTCTTTGTACCTATCAACTTTTGAGTTGTTCGTGTTATTAACGACGCCTTAGCAAATCCTCCGGCCTAAAGTTGATGGTAGTAATGTTGATCGAGTTGACGACGAGAAATATTGCTAGCGGAACACTGAGATCTTCGTGTCTGTTTCCGGCGCTTCGAGCCTTTCGAAGTCTGTTCGGTATCCGAGGCCAGAGAAAACCTTCGGGCTATGGGTAAGCGAAATCGTTAAAATGGCTTGTGGAATACTCTGTAAGTTGTGCCTATTCAACAATCGAGATCGGTCAAAAAGGAGCCAAGGACTTGGAAAGCTGTTCAGCGATTTCTACAATCTTCTGTGCGTTTGAAAAAGAACATCGAACTAAAGAAAAAACATAATATTGCACTAAATTAATTTAATATGACGTATTAACTATGGAAGTTAACACATATGTCGAAATTTAAAGGCACGATATCTAACACGTAACATGATAGTACATTCGAATATTTACAAGTACATCATTTGTATTATATATATATATTATTGATGAATCAAGTTTATTTAGTTAACAAATACGGTGAAAAATCAATATCGTTGATTCGATGTTAACAAACATTATGAAATTACCATAGATGATGTTCTGTATACTCTGATTGACAAGACTTTGTCAACTTCCAAGTACTTGCAGAATGGACTTCAGGAAAGTAGCCTTTTTTTCTACTCATAGGAAGCGAAAAACATATTACTAATGAAAGCGAATAGAAAACTAAGAGGCTGTATCTGCTTGATAGAGATCTGATCTTTGGCTCTGTTTAAATGTTGAGGGTTGACGACGACCTTTTGTTGCGCAGTATCATAAACGGAATCTTTAGCGAAACTATTCGTGTAAAACGATGTGGCATTGAAAGAATATATTTGATTTTGCCATTCTAATTGGTGTCTGCTTTGTCTTATAGGCAACATGTTGTTTGGTATATTTTAGAGATTTGTATGATTTTGTTATGTTGCTACTATGTCCTCTTTTGCTGCCCATTCCAGCTATATTTTTTCTCTCTTTGTTAGGAAAATTTGAAGCAAGTGTTTAGTTGATGCTGTCACCTTTCAGTAGCAGTGAGGTGAAGAGCCGCATTTATCTTCAACATGAATCTAAAGGACATTAGAATGATTCAGCGGCCATTTACGCTAGTCCTGATGGAATTTTTGTTGCGATTATGTTTTATAGTATTGAACTTTGAGCTAGGCACAGTCTGCGGAGGAAGGGCAACTTCTGGTGTCGATTTACTATAGGAAAACGCGCTGAGGGTTTCGAGTAAGAGCGACCTTAAATTTATACGAATTTTTTCTGTTTTTTTTTTTATAGAACAATTTTAAATTGTTCTATAAAAAAAGTTTTTAAAACCTTAATCGATAAATTCTATCAGGAATAAATATATTTTTCTGTCATAGTCTGATTGTATCATTTGAGTTCAAGACAGGTTCAGGCATGCAGGGTTCAAGCTGCTATTATCCCATGTATGTTGATTTGGGGTCCGAGTATGACAGATTCTATATTGTTAATAAACCCAGTGTTTATCATAAATCGTTTCTCTATCGTACGTTGTCTATAACGGCAAGGGGGCATCTTTCGGTGTGTAGGTACTATTTGCGATTCGAAGCCTGATTCTCTTCGTTGAAGTCCAACTAACAGAAGCCTTCTGTAGCTACAATGATGAAGTGCAAGCTTGAATAAGCGAAGTAAATCGTCTACGTTCAATTGTTTTCTACATGACAATAATATCCGATCACAATCTGAAGTAAAACGTTTCAACATTGAAGTCCAATTCTGCGCATATGCTCACATCCGACATCGTCCTTCTAGCGGAGCGACTACGCCTTAAGCTGCTATGTCCCATGAGCATAAATTAGGGACAAGTCATTAAGTTTATCAGGAGGCACTAACTTCCTGGTAAAGTTAAGTAAATAGTTAGGCAAAGATAAACGGAGTCGATACCTGGGAATGGTTGCAAAACGAAAACTGGCTTCTGGCAACACGATTCCATTTATCATTATGATATTTGCGACAAAGTATCTTGGAGCTGACGAGGACGACTACTAGAAAAGTACCTGTGTCTTGATTAAACCCACTGTAGACGCGCATGATTAATCTGTTATCGAACCTGAACTGGAAACATTAACAGATTTGTATTGAAATTCAACAATGGTTCGCTGCCTTGGTTCATATCTAGCATTTCGTGCAATGAACATTTAAGTTGAAAATCGTTAAAAAATCTAACTTTGCAGACGTACTTTACATTACGCACACAAGTTACAATTGATTGGGTTCATTTTCTAATAGTTGAGGTAATCTTCCATTCACTGGAAAATCTGGTTCCTATGGACAACTAGTGTATATACAAGGTACCTCGTAAAAGTAACAGATACCGCGCTCTATATAGCTAGTTTAAAAGGGCTTAGCCAGTGTCCTAATTGGACCTGTCTCTGTGCTTAACAAAGCGACGAATTCACTTAAACATATGCTTTAAATAGGCGTTCCTGTATTTTAGTCTTTTCAAAAAATACCTATTTGGATAAATCATATCACGTCAAGATAAGACATATCACGTCACTGTTATATTTGCACTAAGTTTATTAAACAGAGAAGCTACATACAAAACCTTATATAATTGCATATAATATATTCAAATAAAAGTATAGCGAATGGATTGCTTTATGCAACTGGTCTGTAAATAGATCCTTAGAGAAAGATTTTTCAAAGCTCATTTTTTGTAACTTTAAGAAGAAGCAATACTTCTGCTTTCGAAGCGTGCCATATCTATTGTTTCTATTTTCGATTTTCTCAAAGACATGTATGCTTGCACTCCATATGCGGCATACTACTAAAAGTATAACCTTATGATGGCGTAATTTTGGTCAGGGTTTTGCAGCCATAGAATATTTTCCTTAAATATGAAAGGGCAAAATTAAACGAGAGAAATAGCCTGAAGGAGCTTTAACCGGCCTCAAAATTAAACCAGCTAACTTGAACAATGTTGCAATCGTTATTCAAAAATCGGACTCGCCCTAAGCGTTTGGGTGGTATGATGGTGGCCACAGAATCGAAATACTGAATTTGACCGTTATCTTGGCAATTGAAGCATCGTCGTTACTGTCAGTCTTGGCATCTGCTTCAGCCGCTCCTCATCGTCAACTCAGAAAAAGCCTGAAGTTGAACAAAATAATTGAATCACACGGAAGTAGCCTCCATACTAGAGAGATATTGTGGCAAATTCTGCCAATCGTCTTTTTCTACTGTAAGAAAAAGTTGTATCAAAGCGTCATGATGTGCAAATAGAAAAAACATACTGTTATTTTATGAGCTCTAAATCTAAATTCAATACATTTCTTCCCTATAAAAACATCATTCTTCGCTAATGGAGGTAAAGGCCAAATCCAACAAAAGGTTTTACATAGTCATTCCTTTGCATTCTCAGCTTGCTACAATCGCCTTTCCTTACTGAATCAAATATGAAAGGTACTTGAACAAATAGATAAAACCAGACCAGTTAGTGTTCGGTCAGCATAACCAATGGTTCTGGGGGTAAGAGCTCACCTGAACGGACCAAAAGGCAAACTCGAGGTACACTCATGAAGAAGCAGAGCGAGCTGAAACGCTGTAAGAGTCGAGTTCTACTCATCTAGGGAAGAAATGGTGGAACTCTCTTTTCGGTGCTAGCGCTTGAGGCGTTTTTCTGCTACGAACGCAGTGAAGTGTTTTGCCGACTGGCCTCTGAGTGACAGCGCATTTATTTTCGGCTAGTCGTCGTCCGCCGATGCAGAGTTCCGGTTGGTAACTGCGAGGTCGACGGAAACCTGCAAAATTAGAATTCTCTCGAATTGTTTCCTGCGATGACAAGCGAGATAGTAGTAGTCGTAGTAAAAGGGCGCGTGCCTCCGTAAAGCTGTCATATGAAAAAAGGCCGAAGAGGACGTCGCTCTGGCGCGGCCACTGCGCCCTTCAC
This sequence comes from Varroa destructor, assembly GCF_002443255.2. NCBI lineage: Eukaryota > Metazoa > Arthropoda > Arachnida > Mesostigmata > Varroidae > Varroa > Varroa destructor. The sequence continues at coordinate 28,387,157 of NW_019211458.1, read as the reverse complement.
TTGAGCAGGATGGCGGACTTTCCGCCGGTAGAGGTTGCGTTCCGTGACCGAACTCCAAATAAATCCACCATCGTGTTGTAGTCTACGATAAGTGTTATTACTATCCGAGAGTATTCGGTGTCATAAAGGCGTCAGGGAATATACATAGGTGTTTCGATATATATATATATATATATATATATATATATATATATATAATACGGGGCTGCATAAAATGTATGCACTATAATTTAATTAGACCATTCCTTTTTTGATAGTATAAAGCCCTACTACAATGGCGTGAATCTATTTTGGTACGAACTCAAAAAAACTCTGAGAAAAGAAAAAATTGATTTCCAGCTTGATAAAGCACATGCGCACTGTCACCGTGTTTTGTGAGCATATTTTGATGAGAAACTTTTAAGCAGACGGGTCATATAAAGACATCCCATAAAGTGCCTTGCTCGTTCCTAAGATCTGATGCCGATCGACTGCTTCTTGGAGGATATCTAAGAGATAAAGTTTATGCCAAAAAATCGACGACATTAAGAGGCTTAAATATTGCAATTGCTCAAAACGACGCCGCAACTTCATCAAATAAATTTTTTTTTAAGAATTAAAAGCCCAATTTTGTCCGACGTGTGTTGATCGAAACGGTTATAATTGTGAATATCCGGAAAAAAGCTATACATCTTGTATAGATTATTTTCCAGCTTAAATATGAATTACATGTTTGACATGTAAACATGAGTTACCTGCAGTTATAGTCATTCAACCTATGTATATATTCTTGATATACCTTGTTTGTCTACGTATACATAAATATATAAGTGTATATAATTTCGAAATGGGCATTCACAAGACATTCATGGGTGCGCAAATCACGGTTAAAAAGCTAAAAGGACATAACTTTAAAAAACATGATGATAGCAGCATAGAACCTCTAAACTATATATATAGAAAGGCCAAGCATATTTTCAATAGATCTAAAGATTCTGAAGATATTCTAGCAAATTTATCCTGATTATTTTAAAAATCATATATATATATATATATATATATATATATATATATATATATATATATATATATTAATTTTAAAAATCACTATGCTGTTATTGTAAACGCGTGCATAATGCGATACCGAACCTTGCTGCAATTCAACTTGAACGAGGAGTACATTCACGAGAAGCGAATGGCTTACTTAAAAATGTTCAGCTATTCCTGAACCGAGCAAACCATCATCAAGTAAACCAGCGAAAGACTAAGAGATCATCCCTTTAAGATGAACATTTGCGGCCAGATACACCAAGAAAGAAGGGCGTCATTTTATCAAAACCTAAGAAAGATACTAGAAGAATGCCTTCCGTATCGTTTTCGCTCTTTCAATTACTTCAGCTCCTACCAACGATACACCAGCCGCGAGAATAAAGAACGTTATTCAGTCTTGAAGTCTTTCATCCGGCAATATATTCGAAATTGCGCTAACCTTCGATGGCTCAGGCCGACAGCGTTAATTGCATTAGATAGGACCATAGCAAGAGAAATACAGTGTTAGGCGCTACCGGTCAAGCCTTCTATAAATATTAGGTCAATACTGAATACCGTAAAAGCGGCAGTACTAACAGTACAGAAGCGCCTAGCCACAGAAGCAGGCACTGATCTTGAATGGCAGCTCCAAAAAACTGGCACGACGCGAGACTACCAATGGAGTTTTTCTTTTATAATTGCTAAAAACAACGCAATAAAGCATTTAGCGCATTCTAGCTAGAATTAGAGCCGTAGTCTATAAGCTGGCAAAGAGAAAATTACATTCTAGCTACTCAGCTTAGGGGTTCATGTCAATGTGTGGTGATCGATGTACAAATTAGAAGCAGGCCCGAGAAGCAACAGGAAGCAATTCTAGCCTGAGCTTACCTAAAATGTTAATGAACCTTCATTAAGATAAGTAACATGCTCCAGAAAAACAGTTCACAAGATGCGCAATCTTTCATTGTAGTTTTTTTTTCATTATTAGTTCCCAAGGCGAAAATATTTCTCGTCAAACATAGACGCTTTGTCGTTATAGATGTCTCACAGAGTTTTCTAGTTTTTTCTCTTTCGTGATTGCAAAGCTTACTCTCAGAGTGTTATCTCTGCAACGGTGCGCTTGTCTTTCTCCCTATTTATTTACTAAGCTTCTCGCTCCGTTAGAAAACTCTTTATTCCTGCATTGTCCGAGCTACCGGTAAAATGCTTGTATCATAGATACTTACTCTGACTGATAGACAGTCTGTCGTTTTAGAAGTTCGCTGTGTTGTCTAACACATGTCTTCCACGCTAAATTAAAGGTGTGCTAGGGAACAGCGTCATTACCAGACACTCTTTTAGCAGACGGAATCTTGTGAAACGCTCGTCCTATGAGGTAGATGTGTGAACAAAATCTGTTGCTTGTGCGCATGCGCCCTCGGCGTCTCATTGTCCAGTCGATTATATTTTGCACCAAGACGCAGTTTCTTTATGATGATCGTTAGTATTACTGCTATTATCGCATTTAATTGTGTTTATCTATTCATTCATGGACGAAGACAGCTCAATGCGATCGATCTGTGGATTTTACGCAGGACGTTATATAAAGTACTAAAAAATTTGAAGTAGTCCATTGAACTTTTACCGCAGTCTGCCATAGAAGTGAACGGATCACAGATGATCTGGATAGAAAACAAAGGCTGGTCGGCCTTTGAGGTAGCTGAAATACATTTGTAATGTGGCCCGTTTATTTCTCTAATATAGCGTATCTTCCCTTTAAAGAAACCGTACATGTGCAAGCGCATTTTCGAGAGCTTTGTAACTTGGAAATGAGTTCATACCTGAAAACACATTTAAAGTTAGCCTGAAACTAGTTTGAGTTCAAATCTGGCAAAGAAACAGTGAAAGCAACCTATTTAATGCTTAACGCAGATCTAAATATAATACCTAAAAGCTTTCGGTACGAAATCAATTTTAATGGGACAGAATAAACGTAGAATCTGCGTCTATCCAAGATGTTGCGTCGTGTGTTACCGTGTATGACATGGAATTTTAACAGGGCACATATTGAAATAAACCATTGATCTCTCACGGCTACGAACATGATGCTCTAATTTTTTAAGTAATGGCGGTTTCGAGAAAGCTTGAAATTCATCATGTATTGATTCTAAGAGCGAACAGAGCTCGTTTTTGGGACGGAAGAGGCAGAATAGACCACAGCAACTAGAATGTGCAACATAAATGAGCTATGTGTCTTGATAGAAAAAATACAATTAATAAAATATAGTTTATTTGTGAATTTACTCCTGAAAACAAGGATGTTTGTAGGGCATTTTTCAGTGCAGTACGACCAGCAGTAGACTTCCGGCAGTTATGGTACGGACGCTGGGTGCTCGTTCAGTGTCGAACTTGGCGATTTTAGTAAGTGTCACAAACTTCCGATACGACTATCCGTAACTTGCAAATGGAAGTTCGTTTCCCGCTCTGTAGTCGCTGGCGTCGCTAACTGTTTCCCGAAAAATTCATATATTTATTCAATGTCGCATTCTTAACGAATATGCCGCTATATTCTAAGCGGCAGTCGATTATAGGCCAATTGAGCGCAATTTTTAAGGGATTATCGTCCTACATTTAGGGAAAAGTCAGTGTTATATCCGAGAGGTTTTGGATTAGCTTAACTGCTGTGTTAGGCCTCCCAACGCAGAGATTTTCTGTCAATATAATATCTATTTTTTTTTAAATTTCGTTAAATTTTACCACATAACAGCTCCAGCTATATGTTGTACCGCACAATTTGAATAAAGGATACTTTTGGTTTGTTAAGATATTTCGTTCGAACAGATTATCGCTGACCAGAATCTGTGTTCTTTTTGAAGTGCTATCTCAGTTTCAGCTCTTATTATAGGCAGAGCCCAGCTATCGCTTCCTTTGTTATGCATGCTGACGATGCTATCGTCATTTCGCAAAAGTCCTTTTTCTCATCTCAAACACGTTGCCTTTGAATGGACAACAAAGGACTCACTAAGAACTTACCGAGTAAGCTGCACGGTTACACCAATACCTTTACAGCTATCTATCGGAAGTTATTGCTACGTATCTATCATCGTAGCAGCTATTTTTTGGTCTGTTATCAATGCTGGTGTACAACTCATATTCAAAAAATTAACTGACATTAGAAAAAAATAGTACTCTCGTTGTGCAACTTGATTTATTGGAGTTGAGGTAAGTTCTGCGAATCGTCAAAGAATTTCGCAAGTCAGATCAGTAATGCTCTACACAAGAAAAAACAGAAACGGAATAGAAGTTCCCGTCAACAATATGTTGCGTATTGTCTTTAGTGGGAAATTTAGTCAGATACAGAAAAGGTCATAAAAAAACTTATACCTGTGATTCATAGCAGTTTATGGCGATATCTAGTCTCAAAGAAATTTAAGATATTGAAATAAAAAGTACCGAATTGACCAAGTGTCATTTCTGATCTAATGTTCTGTTCTTCTGTTTTAGACGGAAATTGATTAATTCATATGAGTTAATCAATTTTCGCGAAAACTTACATAAAAGTAATGTGAATGCATCCAAAGTGTGCACTAATATTATTCCGATAAGTTAAGCAAGTTCACTAACTTCAGATTCTATGCTTTATAAAGCTATTCATGCAATAGTTAATTAACTAACAGTTCATCAATTATTGGGTCTCACACAGTGTTGCACATCTTTGATTGGTTTTTCATCTATACATTCTACGAATTTTCAATTTAGCGTAAAGTGTTGAAACAACAACTTATGAAATTCCTAATTCATGTATGCTACATGGAACAAATGCAGAAACATAATAAATTACTACACAATTCTTAGGCTTTAAATACCTTTCCAACGCAGCCTTCAACCGTAAATTGTTGTTCCTTATATTTCAGCCCTCCGACAATAACTTCTCATCTTTGCGCAGATACTCACGCCAGCAGCAGAACCACCTAACGTGTTCTAACCCTGTACACGTCGTTCGCCTCTGTGATGCGTGCATAAGCCCTGTCGAGCCGCTAGAATCTTTTCTTTCTCGAGGACCTGGCCCCTTAGGTGTTTCAACTACATTAACGACAGCGCCGGCTGGCGAAATGTTCAAAATTGAACAGTCGGAAACTATTGTCCCGGTATTTCCGTGCGCTCAGGCGTCGTACTGTATGTTTCATATTTTGAAACATGAATACATAGATGAATCGAGAGAATGATGCGAAATAGGACAGTTGTTCTGCCATCCTTCCTCTGTTAGGCCTCCGCAGCTTCACGGTGCTGCTGGTATTGGTAAAGAGAATTGACGTCGATGAATCCATCTCTGCGCTGCTCCAACGTCACAATCACTCTCCATGCTAGGCGCACCACTGAACTGCACACTGAACGATGACAGGCCCAAACATAAGACTTGAGCAGTGCGACCTTTCTATTCCGTTACTTCCATTGGCCTTTTTCTGCCATCAATCTCGTTGCGTTCCCACCGTATGCCCATGGTTCCCAGCTTTTTTCTCACTTCAACGGATCAGTAACTTTTTCTTACACTCTTTCTGTGTCTATAACGAATGTATTCTTCCCTACAGCGCTCAGTTTTGCGCATACACTTCTCGTTGATTTCTACAAAGAAGTTTCTGGTTCTTATAGGCCGCTTGGCTGAAACCGCTGAGAAGCCCACCCACTGTTTTGGTCGCCAGTGTCGAGGCTGGCAAAAGCTGTGGGTGGGCTACTACATTTTTGAGCTGAAATTTTCCGGTGCGATACCAAAGAAGGATACTGCAAAGCGCAGGGCCGGAAATCTCCTTTGCAGTAGCGATGAAGGCGGCAAAGGTAATAGGAGCAGCAAAAACAGCTGGCGATGTTCTTTTACCTACTGCTTAGTTTCCCGCAGAAATTGTCTGACTATTGCTTGACGCGGAAAGAGGGAAAAAACTACTCCGCCACGAAGGTTCGTAAAAAAGAAGCTCTAAGGACTAGGAGCACAGACTCGAAGCTACACTAGAAAAAGAGGTCATCGTCCTATGATCTATTCCTGAATAACTAAGCTAGGCTACGTACGGATGATAATCTCTGCCTACAAAGAGAGTCTCGACGAAAACTCCACTCCAAAGAAAGGACTTGAGCGTTTACCGTGTGGACCTCTCATATTGTGGGGCCGGGAGATTCGAATTCCAGTTGGGCTTTCACGTGAACAGGAACTGCCAGAGCCCGTGGCAGCAAGGCAGTGTGGAAAGAACAACTGCTTTCAGATAATCTGCCAATGACAATCAAAGTTGTGGAATAACAACAGAAGTGTTTACATTATAATAATACCCACTACTCGCAGGGCTTCAGAATATACACGGTCTGAACTCGGTTATAATATTATATGGATTCTGTTAAAACAACACAGTCAGAGCAATACTTTTTTATCTGCTTGGGTATAATCATACCTAATAGACCAAGCTTCTGTCATCATATCAACTGTACAACTTAGTCATCAAATAAATGATTTACCGCCAGCTTTTCTTGTTTTTAATCAACAAGGCCGCACTATACTGAAAGTTTTTACTTAGCTTACGAGCTGTATTAAGGGTTCGTTCTTCGGGTTTGATGCAAAGCAACGACTGTAACGCGATTAAGGTAAACCTAGAACAACTTTGCTGTTTTCCGTGTTGATCTAATGATCAAGCCATTTGTTTTTGTCCCACCCAAGGCAGCGATAAGTGATGCAATTTAAGCCTCTGAGTTTTTCGTCCAGCATCGCCGTGAGGCACTCAATCAGACTGCTACATATTCATCACGAAAAGGATCTTACTAGAGATTGCATCAATTGTACGCATGAAAAATCACTGGTCTGAAACTAGTCGTTGAAGTAGCTTTCAAAAGTTTATGACAACGTATCACACACCGCAATCTAGTTCCGCAGCGATGTTCTTCGCTCCAATTTTAGCAGTCATCGAAAATTTATGGAAGTCTTTGATGCAAATGAATCATACATTTTTGTATGGTCCCGCCTGATGATATAGATCTCAAGTTATCTATTTTATAACTATATAGCCCTATCGCGAGTAATTGCATTTGGATGACTGTACATTTCATATGGACGTTATGTGGCCGTATTTGCGCACCCCATGTCTCCAGTCTCTAAAAAAGCTTTAGGTCTAAAAGCCGCACTTTCGTGGTAACTTAGTGGGTAACGTACTTGCCTGCTAATCTTAGGAACATGTTATAATCTAGATTCAAACTCGAGAATAGACACACTTTGTTCTCTACTGGGCACCAGATGAAACAACTGCGAGTAAACGATGCCATAACAGAAATAACGAACCGAGCTATCAGCACATTGGCGTAACGAAATAGCATCAACTATTCAATACAGAAAAGTTGAATTTAGATGGAAGCAAACCAGAAGAATGCAATGGGTTAAACATAATGACCATAACTAGATAATTGCAGAATAAATGCAAGTTAACTCCCCTATATTATTCAGCAGAACTTGACTTCGTGCGAATAACATTTTTGTCTAAACACTTGCAAAACTAGTTCGTCCAAAACGGAGGCTGTTGTGGCCAAAGCTGTAAACAAGGAGATTTTAAGTGACTTACACAAATAAAAATCGAGTGCCTAGTTATAAACGGTACGAGTGCTGTACCATGTAAGCTCTGTCTCTCTCTGATTTTCCAAAGTTTTGATTAGCGACAGCCTGTGCTACCGGCGCACCGTGCATCATCCACATTTCCGCTTATTTTGTTTGTTCTGTCTGCGAGCTTACAGCTGGTTATTATTCAAGTAGCCTGCTTGTCCACCAAGACACTGACGTCTACTTCTGCTGTGGGGTGTTTGCCAATCTTGTTACCTCCTTAGCAGCCGCTTGCTTTTTTTCTAAGAAGGAGCCAGGGAGTTGCAACGTTGATCCAGTAGCAGCAGCAGTAGCAGCGACTTACTTTTTCTTTATCTTTTATTATCCCCTGCTATAGCCGCTGCCTGCTCTTACTGTTGTGCTTGGTGTGCTGGTTGTCACATCCCATTGAAGATAGCTGAGAACAGATCGAAAATTTCGGACTCCGTTTGCCACTTTTTAATGCTCGTTTTACAGACCAGTTTTTCCCCTTCCACCTTATCCGGCCAGCTCTACCTCGTACCCAACCGGGTTAAGCCCTCAATCTCCCTCAATTCGCCTTTCATTCCTGACGCGAAGAGGCCGACGAAAGGAGCAGATACCAACCAGAAGAACGATTAGAACATCCCCTGATAGCAGCTGTGACATACAGCTAAGCATCCAGATTAAAATTCATGTGGGACACGACCAAGAACTAGAATACACTCAAACATCGCGCATCGCCCAATGCCACACGACCCCGCAAAGGACGCTACAGGACAGCTGCTACGTCTGAATATACCTAACTGCTGTTCCTGGTAATGGTTGTGGTAAAGGCAGGTGTCTAAGACGCGAGAGACAACCTTTTCTATTTTAAAATTAGTTCACCGCTGTGTTATACGGAGTAGAGTGAGCGGGCCGCCCCTCCCATGTATTAGACCGTCCTTCAACTGCCGCCTTCCACCACATACGCTGGGCAAACTTAGGCTCTGAGAGGGGCTGCAGCATCGCCATCAAATTCAAATCACTGATTCTACGATAGTACAGTGGGTGTTTTGTAGAAGGTCGACTATTAGCGTTCTTAAGAGGATTAAAAGGGGACTTTGTGGAAAAGAGGACAAGGTGGAAGCAGTCCTTCTTCTTCTTTCTAAGTGGAAGCAGTTGTAGCCAAGTAGACTAAACAAGACATGAAAACGGCATTAGACAGGGATTTAATTGCAACGGATTGAACTCATTGGAAGACGCTCTAGAAAATCAACCACTAGCTAAATTCAGGAATTTATGATTTGACGTATTCCTGCAAGAAAAGACCATAAGAACTAACGCCGAACTCCAGTGCTAACGCAAGAAAAGGTATTCAACAAACGAGAACTCGAGTCAGAATCAACACACATGGATTTTGCTTTGATATAATTTGGAAAACTTTTAAAATATAGAACGTTACTGATGGCTCGCTGGACAGAGTAGTTGAAAATACTAGACTGGTCGAACAGGCGTTTCCTTTTTCCAGCTCTTAGCTTTTCGAGTTGTGACCTTTTGAAGATAACTAAGCTCCCTTCAAGTGCGAGAATCTAGCAACAGGCGAACAAAGAATGCGACCCATATATAGACCATTTTGAAACGTCTGCCTCTCTTTTGAACGGCTTACGTTCAGACTTCGCTGCGTAGGATCAGCACAGCTTTAATCTCATAGAGCTAAATTCTTCTCCACCCGAATAAAAGCTTTGATTAAAGGCCGTGGCTATGGCTCAAAAGTTTCAGTGGAACTCCATATATCAGTGTTGTAAAACATAATTCATTTAGTCTTTAAAATCGCTTTTATGCGGAAAGCAGAATGCAGAAATCTCTCTCTGCCACGCCAGCAATCACGTACATATATGTAAGCCCTTAGCAAAAACACTTTTGCCGAGTTCTTGTGAGGCCGTCCTTACCGTATTATAATCTCCCGTATTCCATAGGACAAAAAATTCAGCCGAGTCGACTTTACAGGCTTTAGGAGGAGATCTTGTTTTGAGCACGATCAAAAATCGGAGAAAAGGAGAAAGGCAATATTTATTGAAAATTGTCTACGGCACTGCGGCGAACCTCTGTAACGGAAACAGTTCACCAAATCTACAAACAGAATTTCGAATTTTTCGGGTTTCCAAAAGAGTACTAAAAAGCCACCACAAAAATAAAATAAAAATCAGAAATTCCACGAAAAAATTTACTCGACCCTTATGAAACAGCTAAAAATATAGCACAAAGATACAGAAATTCAGAAAGGAGCCAAACATCTCAAAATCGGAAAGTTTTTCAAAGATAGCCTTCTTGTAAAAATAGGATATAGTCATACAGCGAGCGATTTTCAATATTATTGGCCGTAAATTAACCGAAATACCGTTTTACGTCTGTCAGACTGGGCCTGGGTGTCGCTACTGACTAAGCACACTCGCCCACTGGACACTTTTTGCTAGTCGACAGTGGCCCTTGTGGTTCGTGGGTGGCTTGCCGCCACCGTGAGCTCGCAAGGCTTTCCGCTTAGTCGGCTGAACATCATGAATCATTGTTATTAATTTGCCAAACGTCTTGTTGGCTAACTGCATCTAGACGAGTGCATGCGAGAGGAAATGCGGTTTAGCGATGTGATACGGATGCGATGACCGTAATACAATAGGACACTTCGCAGGCTGAATCAAACGACAGGGGAAGCTAGTACCCTTGGTTTCACTACGTCCACCTAAACTATGAGTGTGCCGGGGTTCATGACTAGAATACTATCATACGAATTTATCGTAAGTTATCTTTGGTATCAATCGATGCAAGTGAATATAATTAATTTACAGTCTAAGTAAAAGGGATAGCTCAGTAAAGTGACACTTTCGTGTTCCTAATCTAGCGTCGATTTTTGCTGCAACACTACTCTTATCCTGACTGGCACTAGTTGTATCCATTGAGATCGAACCTCAGGAGACATCACGCGACTTACATCACATAAGTCTTCGTCAGTGCTTTCTGAATTAAGTTTGGATGAAAGATGTATATACGAGTATTATCTAAAGTTTTGAATATTACATCCGGTGTCGTGTTGAAACTTTTAACCAGCCGGCTGGTTCCCAGCACGTAACGGAAAGCATTGTTTAAAATGACAACTTGCTTTCACAAATACCACTAGCTGTTTACAACAAAAATGTAAAAATAGGATATACATTTGTATCCTCTACTCTGGATTACCCGGATGTGTTTTCATGTTGAAGCGTGCATAAGCGTCACACATGTACTCATACCGTTAATGTATGTGTTGACATTGAATTGGAAAAAAATCGTAAAATTATTGACAAGCGAACAGGCTTTAGCCGCCAAGCACAACGAAATTTTCAGAGGGTGGTCCCTTCGAATATCCTATTTCGCACAAATCAGCTGCGCTGTATAGTGTAGCAGACTACTCGGTTGGTAATGTTTGATATTTCAATGGTTTTATATTAAGATTGCTTATGGCGCTGATTGTAGTTTACTAAGGCTGCGGACGGATAGTAAGCGCGCCACATTCAAAATGTACGTAAGATTGTTGGAGTAGAAAGTACACCCCACCCCCCTCTTTCCCCTAAGATTGCGTCTTAAATGATTAGATGCCCTTTTTCAGCTTCTTCGGACCTTCCTTTTCAGCAGGTTGAGCACACAAAAAGAAGCTGAAATGAGGAGCAGGTGCGCAATAATGGAATAATCTATCCATTTTGATAGTGCTGCATTGACCAATCACACCAACAGCTCTATGGGTCGATGGCGGGGACTACAATAGCAGCTTTGGCTTGCCCGTTTCCCTGATCAGGGTCACGAGGAGTAGAACAGATTTTACATGAGAACTGGGGAGAAAGTGCTTTTAATGATGTTTTAAAAAGCAGTATGAGTGAATTTTTGTCTAATTCTTGCAAATCGTTGTGTGCAATTGTTTATCCGAAGTTTGCGCAAGCGGTCGCTTATAATGAAATCTTAGTTACTTGCAATATATTAACAACGTTGAACTTTGGCTCTGATCCCATATACCGTGCTGTATTCTAGAACCTAGAACTTTGTTTTTTTCCGCTATACATTCTAGCATATTTTATTTTTGCTCCTTTTAAGTACGATCCATAATAGTATACGACATTAATTACTGTCGATAAATGTAGAATGTCTCTACTAGAACGGAAACAAAGACATTCTACAAAGACCTTGCATCTAATTCTGTGACGTTCTTGCTTTATGATTTAAGCGGGAATTAACGTTTTGGTTAAGTTTTTGATTCCCACATCCACCTAAGCTGAAGCCAACAATTTACTTGATAACCTCTTCCCGACTAAAATTGCCAAAGAAATTGACCTCTCGAAAGCATCCGGTCTTGCCCCACAGCAAGCTATCATACCCTTACAGCTTACTGTTAACACGCATTCGCTAGTGGAAACTATTAAGTTGTCGAGCAGTGACTTTCATCGACGCTTTCACAATGAAGCTTCACTGCTAAGTGACGATTACCGAAAATATGAAGGAAAAATGCCATGAGACTACCCCTATGGATGAGACACATAATATAATTCCTATTGCGACGACAGCCTTCTATAAAACCAGTCCTCTTACTTCTTGCACTTGATGTAGAAAGAAGAAAAATTAACGGATACAAACAGTGTTTTTTTTTTCTCTATCTCGGTTAAAACCGCAAGCTTAGCGGTCAACCGAAATGTCGGATCGATACTCCTAGAAATATTCAATGCTCGTGACCTCGACATTGAATTTTTTCTAATTCTAAAAAAGGATATAATTTTAAATATCGGTGTTAAACTAACATTGACATCCATGCATATTGACAAATCAATTAGCTGAGGAATATTAAACGGATTTCGAATCTAGTAGTATTAAAGGGTAATCGCTTGCTGCGTGGTTATTAGTTCGTGAAGTTTGTCTCGTCATAGCGTCTCTAATCGAATAGTGACGCTGATGGCATCAGCTGGCTTCCGCTGCCACGAACTTCATGTAAAGGAGACATTTCAGCTAGTCAAGGATTGGTTTCGTAGTGCATTCAATCCTGCGCCACAACGAAGAGCGAACCATTTCCGCCTTACGCTGCATAACTAACACCTTACTAATTAACTGTTACACGTGCCACGCGGGCCATTGTTGGCTTTAGGTCGCTACTCTGGCCCTGGCTAATGTCAACTAACATATCCTAGATTCATAGTACGAATCAATCCTGTTACCCTTAACTGCATCTAAAATGGCCTAGTCTACATAATCTTATAAGTTGAATGTCTGAGACCTTGACGACCCGATTCAAGCACTCAGAAGGAAAAAATGACATTGGTGTATAGTAGATGTGGTTATACATAGTGAGTTAATTAGGAATAATAACAATTTACTTTCGGATGGAGAACAATCAATTGCTTTTAGCAAGTGCAGTAACCAATAAACCGTGTAGACCTCTGTTTTTTTTCTTAAATCTAATTTGATCCTGTACCTAGGTATCGATCAGCTCAGACAACCACATTGTTTACTTATACTAATTCGTTGAATTCATTTATCAGTGCAGATTCACTCCCCTACGTTTGTATACACGGACCGTTATAACTCAGTTATATTTCGATACTAAACCAGCGTCTCCTTCGTGGAGTCCAATGATGGTTTACCAGTTCGGCAGGATGTTTGGCGATTCTCATAATAGATTAGTGGATAACGTATTTGTCTTCTAATCATCGGGACATGGACGCTGTGTTGTAGCTTTAAACCCGGGCATAGCCGTCCAGTAGAATCCTGAACGGTGATACCGGACGTAAAACTCGTATCTTTCGAGTTGTCCGGAACGAGCAGCGACATGTTTTCGCCTATTGATTTCGTCTGTCTTGCTTCTGGCCTTTAAAGTGGTGTTTAGCTATACGGCTAACGGTCCGCGGAACGTACGGTCTAACAAGCCATTCTGTATTAGCGGATTACTTGAGCGGATGACGCCCATTAACTTAGCATATCTTTGTACTGTAAACTTTGGTGACGGTTTTTGCAAAAGCTGTAAAGGCTGACACCGCATAAAATTCAGCGAGGAATACGTTGTGATGAATGAGATTACTTGTGTCGTAATGGTAGCCTGCTCTAACCCGGAGCAAATATTAGACGTATGCTAAAAGCGCTATACAAGTTTTTAGGATAATCTGCAGCTTTTTTTGCGCTTTACGCGCCTTTTTCAGCAATACCAGATGGGGGCGCGCAAGTCGCGCAATTTTTTGCGTGCGGTCTAACGAGTTGAAATTATGACTAAGTACACTTGCGAAATAAGAATAATCTGAAATGGCTCTAACCTTGTACGTATACTATTTGGACGAAAGCTGATGTTACGGTAGAGACTGCTGATCGTGCAATTTAGTTTTGATAGACCTTTATTGCACGAATTTAAATTCGCTTAAGAGTTATGCCTCATCAATTTTGTTTGAGCCTGCGCAAAAGGCACATAAGATAGTAAACATGATAAGGCTCTTATGAATATTTACTAGTTTTGTGTCCGCTAGTACTAAGACAATCTACGGAGCTGCAGTAATCGAAAAATGCAAATATGTAACTACGTTTCACTTTCCGTTTCGGTACCAATTTGTAAGAGCGCATCCATCTTTCCAAATGCCTGACGTACTTTTGATTCTTTCATTTCGTTCAGAATGGTTCAGCTTCTCGGTTAGATGAATATTGTTTTTCTTCGTAAAGACGATAAGGATCATATACAACTGATGACTACCCAGCTATCGACTTTCGGAAATTTGTTTCCGGATTGTTTTTCGTAGGCTCCACAAGTCGACGTCACGATTTCCGCAGACAATGAGCGCATCATCGTCACAGATGCTCGCTCTAGAGATTATCACTTGATGATGCCGATGATCTTGGTACGGTAGCGCCTGTACTTCAAACAGCAACGCCCAGAGTTGGACGTTTTCGAAATCAGAAGTCAAGTGAACAATTATCCTATTGCTTGTTTTATAGATAGCATTCTCGTTGTAACGGTTTACTTTTTAGAGCTTGGCCTTGGTATAACTTGCGTATTATGGGTTTATGACGCGTCAGCCTTTTAGCGATGTTTGACCTCCGCCTATGGAAAATTAGGAAGAAATAGATTACCTGCACCTTATTTAGCGATGACAGAAGCTTCCGTTAACGTTTCGCTTACAAAAATATATAACTTGATAAACCCTTTGTACGTTCATTATTATTATTATGCTTGATGAGCAAAGCATGACATCGTGGTGCTCTTAGCTTGGTCTGGATACGCATTAATATCCTTCATTCCAGCATTTCGCTGACTTATTTTTCCTATATTCGTGTAGTCAGTTGTACTACTTTCTCATACGTAAGGTCTGTGCATAGTTGGGGAGGAGCTTAAATCAGGAAATATTCGTGCCAGAGAATGAACTTAACTTTTTTTTTAAACTAAGTTTTATTTATTATACACTTAAGTTCCTTGGAAAAAGCGACGGAACGTATCTCTAAGTTGAGCTGAAGCCTTCGTTATGTTTAATAGATTCGAGAATATTTCTAGGAAATTTGAAACGAACAGCGCCAGTAAGGTCACCCGAGTAAAGGCGTCGGGTACCCTTGTTTTACGATACGCCGCAATCCTGGCTAAGGCTCAGAAGTTATTACAGTTGTAACTCCACAAGGAGTATTACTCACTGGATACAAGCGAAACAACCATGAAAAGAGCATTCAGGAACAATGGAATGTACACTGCCTTTAAACTCACAACGCTTAGCTCTTCTGATAACAGGCCTCACGACCTTGCTACAAACGTCGTCTATTCTCACGGGAAATACTTCGCTCGTGAATGTTACGTAGAACGGCCGCATCATAATTACGGAGCGGCGGGTGGTTAGTAACGGATAGTGCCAAGACCTTGACTAGAAATGCAAACACACTGATATATGGAGTCGGATCATCCTGTATTTTTAGAGGGACAGACATTTGTGTGGGATTTTGTCAAGGGCATCGGGGGTATCTTTGGAGATCGTCATAATGGTTATGCCACCTTTAAGAGCAAATGGCTCCTATTGAAGCTGCACAAAGAAGCGAGCCTGCCTTGTTTGTCGGCACAACAGAGTGAGGGTTCGACGGACCTTGAGCCTCACAATGTTTATTTCTTGCAGTTGTGATCTTAGGTATGGAATGATAAAATATGGTCTATTTGTAAGTTACAAAATATTGAATATATTAAGTTAACGCGAACGATCTGTCGAAAATTTCCCTTACTCGCAGTAGAAACCTGTATCATCACCGTCTATCGTTTCTTTCATCGGCCTGATATGGTTTCTACTTCGTTACTTTGAACTATAGAGGGGAGGCGCCTATAACTATATTTATTGTGTCGTCTCAGTCGGTTTTAATCTATCTGTAAAAGTGACTTCGCACGTTCTATTCCTCGAACCGAGTATATTGCATATTAGTGTATCTGTGTACGTACAGTGTACATGAGGGAACACGCATATCTAGACATAAAGTTACTGAGGTACATAATAGCGAACTGATAGATTCAATGTGTGAATATAGTTTGTTGAAACTTTACTGGCTGCATCCATGGATAGAATGCCAACGGCGATGCCTACCGGACGTAAAAACATAGAGAGGCTGAATGAACCGAATGAGACACGAACGCTTAAATGAAAACTTGGCCAGCCGCATGAATCGGCCTTAAAGTAGACTGCATCGTTTGCAATCAAGTACACCTGCAGCAGAACGTGCGTCGTCGGCGTTCTAGACAGAAAAACGTCAGTGATAAATAAGCACTTCGAATCCTACTCAAGGACTGTATCTCATGTGACCTGGTGATGAACAGATTCCAGAGATAGCATAAAAAAGCAAATGTTTTTCACACATAGCTATCAGAAGACTGACACGACGACACTAACCCACGGTCGACTTTAAACAGCTACCTTATGTTTAAATACACTATGAAGCTTTCCTGTACTATTCAAGTCTGTGGTGCTTTGCCGCTTCAGAATCGGGCGACGAAGTTCCTATTTTCAAATGTCTCTTGCTAAAGTGAGATATTGTAACATTCATTGAGAGTCGTTGGCTGTGTAGAGAAAAAGTTTATTAATCATAAAATGAGCCACAAGATTTCTAAACGTTAGAAGTGTTTAATCACCATAGAAAAAAAGTAACAGTAAGTCATTTAGATTTGTGTTCACAGGTTGGTAAATCAGCATACATACTAAATGTCTGATAAGTTAACTAAGCCTAGCGTGGCTTTTTCTTATCATACTGTTCGTATGCTGACAGTAGTCCGTAAGCTTTCCACCATTTTCAGATTTGCCTTTACTCCACTTGCTACACCTCAATATATATACATATTAGCAAGCAGTATGTAAGTAGTAAGTCGAAACTGAGGAGATAGCCTCAGTCTCAAATAATTTTTCATTACTTGACAGCAGGACGTTTCTAGACCGCAAAGATTTTTTCCAATGATTGAAGACAATGCCAGCGAAGAACCAATGCACCTCAGCTTCTATTCGACGAGACACTATAGGCAGAAGCACTGCTTAACCGCTAGTTTTGCGGAAATTCGGTGCGAATAGTAGTCAGCAACTATATTGCCATTTTCCTGTCCGTTTGTAAGTATTTTGAAGCTGGAGGTTCAAAAAGTTTTCAGAATTGAATCTACCTAGAACTAGGTTCAATTATTCGAAGTCGAAAACCTGCTCGTTTGGATGTTCTATTCAAGGTATTATAGCGATTACCATAGTTCTGTGTATGCTATCAGTTACGACTGTCAAAGCGTTACTTTTGAACGAACTCCATCGCTAAAGGTTTTATGATCAAAAAGCAGGGGAACCATCCTTAATAACACTCAAATGAGTTATTGCTGGACTTATATTGACCTGTCAACATCTATATGTGCTGATAACAGGACAGATGTACATCTGTCCTGCTGATAGGATACATCAATGCGCTCTATTGCAGTTCTAAAGTACAAGGAAAAAATTTAAATGTAGACAGTTTAAAGAAAAGCAAAAGTATCTATGTAAAACACCCATTAAAATGAGTATTCAGGTAATTCATTAGAGAACTCTTGTTATTCCATAAAAGCAAAACCGTTTGATAGCCTTCAAATTTTAGCTGCAAATGTTCGTTCTTGACAGGACTTGAACTCAATGGAATCAGATTTTAATAGTTATTCTATATTTTAACCCCAGCACTGCCGTTAGGCTTTGCTTCAAACGCTGGTTCCCAGTGCAGATCGGCTGTTTCGCTTGTCCGAAAGCCTAATAGGCAACTATGCCACCAACACACTGTTTCGAAAACGAAGAGTCCAGACCTTCCTCTTTTGCTATCACAGGAAAATTTAAATCGAAAACAAGACAATCTGCTATCATCGGTAGGTTCTCAATCGACGAATAATTTCTCTTTATTTACTAACTATTGTATTTGCATTTTAAGCGACAACATTGGAGCTGGTACTGTCCACGCGGATGGCGATCGTTGGTCATAGCTACGGAGGTCGCATTGGACCGCGACTCTGTATTGATCGAGGATTGCACGCTATATTTAATATTGGTTCGGGTACAACCGCTAGAAAGTTTGTAAACATCAACCTAACGTCTTGATAGCTCGGGAACACACAAAAGGTTCGCCGCGTTGACGAATCGCAAATAGCCAAATTAAATACGGATACAAAAATGCGATAAACTACCATTGTGAAAGAATACATTTTTTATAAAAAATTATAATAGATTCAAGAACAAGGGCAGAGATTTCCTGTCAGTGACAGGTATTGATTATAAAACGCACACATCTAACCATGACGAAAAGTAGGGTCGCACACACGTACGTAGTATAGATACTAATTATTATGGCTAATGGCTTACTGATGCACTCAGCTACTCGGCGGCAGACTGTTATCGGCAGATGTCCTCCAAAACAATGTATGTGCTAATTATACGTCTACATTTGAGAGAAGAGACGCAATGTTTACCCAAAACAGAAATTTATTATAAATTTTAACAAAAGGGATAGAAAAAAGCAATGTTTTTGCCCTATTTTATCTAGACACGCTACTCTTCTGTCCATAGCATAATTGTATTATTTTCTTTCGCATTCATCCTGCCGTAGATAAATCTAAATAAATGTTTCGAGTGTCACGTCTGCTACTAGCGTTAAGTATAGCTTCGCATCGTTGGCTCCTCTCAGCACAAAACGGAATGTATCTACGCGCGATTCTAAACCAAATCGGCTGCCATGTGCCTAAAATTTTTACCATTTTCACCATTACGGGAGCCTGCAGAGAGGTCTGCCGCCAAAACGCTCGATTCGACCCTTTCCGCTCGTCTTAATCGACGGATGCGAAGCACAGAGCACATGGTATCTTCCTAGAAACACCGCTGATCAAACTACCCGGTCTCTCATAAGGAGCACTGACTATAAGTGTCCATAAAAATTAGATGCACTAGAAATTTTTTAACGAAATTAAGTACTTCATCATATAGTACGTGCCTGTCAATACCTGTTTGTAAATTTAATCAAGTCATAATGCTGTGAAACAAAAATACATTTGGTCAAATTTGTATTTCACTCGGTTTAGGCGTCATTTCAGCTTGTGTGTGGCTTTACCGTGAGTATTATGGCAACGATTGCGCGGTTCAGCCGTAAAGTGTTCTCTGGTATCCAGCCCACTGGAGTTCCTCATTTAGGAAACTATTTTGGTGCTATCACTCAATGGACGGCATTACAAGAAGAAGTAGAAACAAAGTGTCTTTATTCAGTTGTGGATCTGCATTCGGTTACAGTACCTCATTACGATCCGAAAGCTTTACAAGAAAAAATAGAAGTTACGACGGCTTCTTTGTTGGCTTGTGGAGTACGATCCGACACATTATTCTTGCAAAGCATGGTGCCCGAACACGGCCAGCTCTGCTGGCTGTTCAACTGCATTTCGACAATGAACAAAATGTACCATTTTCCACAATTCAAAGAGAAATCACAGGGAATGCGAGAAACCCCCCTTGGTCTCTATCTCTATCCAATACTTCAATCGGCCGATGTATTATTATACAAAGGCACCCATGTACCAGTTGGTCAAGATCAACTGCCGCACATACATCTCATTAATGATATTGCCCACACGTTCAACAAACGCTTTGGAAAAAACATATTTCCTAAATGCAAACCAATCCTCGACACCAAGAGTTCTCGTCTACGAGATTTGCGGTATCCTGATAAGAAAATGTCGAAGAGCGCGGATCCGAAAGGAAAGATTGACTTAAACGAGTCACCCGACAACATTCGTTCTAAAATAAAAAAATCAATGACAGACTGCCAGTCGGAGATAACCTTCGAGCCGGAAACGCGACCTGGTGTATCTAACCTCGTCTTAATTCATTCTCTCTGTTCAGGCAAATCGACGGCGGAAATCGTTGCTTCAGCAAAGGGAATCGACACCGGCCAGTATAAAGAAGCTGTGGCCATAGCTGTTATAGAACGTCTAACTCCAATACGAGCCCGTATGAACGAATTGCTACAAAATCGATCATATCTTTGGCAACTTCTTAAGACTAACTCTGAGGCTTTGCGCCCAGAAGCCCAAAGTACTTTAGAGGAAGCTCGTATTGCAATGGGAATGATGAGAAGTACAAGCTGATATTTTACAAACAAACCATTTGTTTCTTAATGGTTATCTATTTTACTTAATGGTTATTAAAACTTACCTGCTCGAATCGAGTGTGTCATGTATGGGGATATGTATAAATATTTGTAAATATATATATATATATATGTGGTACTTGAATAAACACATGGTTGATTTTCAATTGAAAAAGTATAATATATGTTTGTTTTGTAATGTTATGTAGGTTATATTGCATGTGAGCGGTATTAATAAAGTATTTTAGTGAAACATGGTCGCGATATTGGTCTCGTTAGTATTGACGGTACGCCTAAAAGGAAGTACGCAAGAAGAACTTACGGCTTAGGATAAATGTAACTCTTAACATTAAGAAAAACATTACAAAATCATATTAGTTCTAACCATATATATGCATAAGTATCTTGAACTAAAAACAAATATAGAAAGTGATACGTTCGTTAACGGGAATTTTTGAAACTTCTTCTTATTTTCCCAGTATCTCTACGTACGCATCGTATGGCCCAAATCAAATCAATTACTTAGGATTTTTCAGTATCCAGTAACCTAGCTGTTTAGGTTAACCTGCGGTACTCAACGCTGAGGTTATTCCTCTATATAGGAAAGAAAGATCTCCCTCTTTTATGATGTCGCCTTATCTTCAAGAAATACATCAAGAAAGTCCCTATCCATTGGATTTGGAAGCGCTCACACAGTTTTTCCTCTAAGGAACACTACTTCAATGTCCCTTCTGGGCAGTATGATCATTCGTGTTCGTCCCACAACTCTGAGTTCTCTGCGTCTTATTAAGAATTGTTCACTGTTCCAGGTACCATACGTGCATTTAGTGTTTGCTTGTTTTGTAATCAACACGAGTAAAAAATATTTCTTACGTCATAGTCATCTAGTTCTCCAATTTAGGTCTTGTACGTTGATTTCAGGGTTTTGGTAAACCTAGTTTGTTTACTTGATGTGTGACGTGATCGTGACGGTAAGCACATTTGCTTTATTTATCTATACACTTTAGTGTATTTGAACGCTCACCTTTAGCCACAGAATCACAACTACACTCGGCGCTCACGTGCGAGAACGTCTTAGGAACGCAGCTTAAAACATTCGATTTAATTCAGTTCAACATCTGTTGCTCAAATTCTGTGGCATATCCTTAACGTTCTCTTCAATTATCCGAATAAAGAGCATCGTTTAATATATACAATTAGGACTTGATTTGAGTAATATACTTGACTTTGATCATGAGTAATCGTGTCCAAATTATAACCCTGTCCTTGGGCCCAGAATTATTATCATAGTGGATAGCTCTAAGAAAACAACAATCAAACACGAGTTACAGTCTTTGAAAAAAATGTTTATTTTTATATAGAATCAACAACAGACCAAACTATGGCGAGAGTAGATTCTTGAGCCATTAAAAATGCGCTGATTGTATGTGATTTTAACGACAGTAGGAATGAAATGACGCTTAGTTAGTCGTGGTTGGAAATCTTTTAGTTAATAACCTAAGTAATCATATTGCTTGAAAATGAGATTGGTAGAGGCCGACGAATATTCCACTTGTATAACCTGAAATGCTTGTTCAATTTGTAAGTTATAATTAAAAAAACGTAATCAAAAAAGGTGTCTAAAATATTTTTAAATTAATAGAAAAACAACGATGCAACAAGCTCAGTATCTAGATAAATAGTGTCACGACGAATTAAACTGTATTGGCTACGTTCCACAATTTTTTTTAATTAATATGTTATCATAATGTACGGTGTAGTACTATGACTCAGAAACCTTGCCAATTAAAAAATCTCGTTTCTTAAATAAGCAGTATTATAAACGTATGTAAATAGTAAAGTATACTCCAATATTATGAAGAAGAACAGTTGATAACTGTTACCTTGAAAACCGTTCTACTGTTTAACGTATTGTGTAATGAACACAGTTGTATGAATATGTAATGAACACAGCACAAAAGTATGCACAGTCGACAAAACTTGAAAAGGAAGGAGCTCCGGGAACATTGTGGAAAATAATTGCGAAGGATAAATCACACTATTTCACTCTATTTTTGTATCAACAGACATCCGTACCAAACTCCAAAGTTATATCCTTCCACAGTTTCTGCGAAATGGGCTTCGATCATGATGTTCCCTTTCCATCGGGGAACCCGCACAACACAGTCGCACAGTTTTCAGGAGATTCCGAACGTTTGGAAGGTGTGGAGCCACTTGTCTAACTATTAAAAAAAAAAACGTTTTTTGCACTTCGCCTAAACAGTGTTTAGGAATAAGGTTACTTTTACATGTTTACAACTCTGTTGCCCATCATAGAAAGTCTTTGCAGAATAGTGACAATATTGTATTAAATTAATATAATGTTTATGAACGTTTTGCACCTCACTTTGTCATGTAAATAAGATCCACGTGCGGATCCATCAGCCGGTGCGTGTTCACAATTTTCTCTTTTCGGTTACGCCAAAAATTGTTCGTCTGACAAGTGATTAATTGTCAGGTCGTTGTTGAAAAAAATATAATGCAATTTCGGGCAATAGATCGATATAGATATTAACTTAATAAACTGTACGCATAGCATATGGCCGATTGAACAAGCTTTACCTGAACACAAGTGTTTACTATAGCACGGGTTATCAGGTAATTATATTTTTGTGTTAACAATGAAAGAACGAAAAAAAGTCATCGCTTCCGCTTTGAGGTTGCCTGCAGATGATCCATATAATGCAAGTATTGGTGAGTATTTATGTTTTGATTTGTTTAACGATTAATTTTGTTAATTAAATTAATAAATACTATGTATCTATAGTCGCACCTCTAGTTAAAGAGAAATGAAACTATTTCAGAGATTTCTTAATAAATAATAGTATTTTACTGCAGCACATTACTATTATTTCTCCACATTGGAGATAGTTTAGAACAGTACAGAAATAGATGTCCAAAACTCCATAAAAAGATATCCCTTTCCAATAATCATAATTAAATAGTTGTCAATCATTCCATTTCACACTGTCTTTATTTTCGTCGCCAGTTTGTGTTAATATTTCGTTAGATTGTTGATTAACTTAAATGTATGCGACAGCCACAATGCACAGCTTTAGTAACAAATAATCCAAGTCAATTTACGTTGGAGGAACTCGAATATTATTAGAGTCCATTACGATGTTCAACATCCTTAACTGTATTTAGAAACAAACGACGCTTAGAAGTTATATTACCGGGTTATTTTGTGAGAGATATATGTGTGCCAAATCATATAGCCATATTAACATGGCAATATATTGCACGGTCGATGTAGTTGTTTTTTTTTGTAATTTTTACCTCTGTCTATATTTCAGGTGTTCAACATGAAGCTTTTTTTTCGTGCGAGAGAATTTCACAACAGGTGGCAACTTTGCAGAACGTAAGTGTACGCTATTGTATGGGTAACATATTCATTGATGTTGACCATTTGAATCGGAGGTCTTCTCCATCAGCTGCCTGATCAGTCTATCAGGTTTGATCACCCTTGCCAGTTTTTCGCTTATCTCCAGTTTCGCAAAGGCTTTCAAGTTTATATTTTATTTTGTCGTTGATCTTTTAAAAGTCACATTTTTTGCACGTTTATTAATTTACCTAGTTCAGTTAGAGTTTTATATTGAAAAAAAATTAGCATTAATGTCTACTTGTTAATGAGTGCCGATAATAGAATAACTTTTCATCAAGTATATGGATTCTTTTAGAGAAGTCAATGAATGTGTAGTCAAAGTATGCTTGAAAATAGTCACACACGCTAACTGTGAGTTTTAAAATATATTTTCGCAACCGGCGCTGAAAGTATCAATTGATCTCATTAAATAATTCGTGTTGACACATTGACAAATTTTTTTTAGATATTGAGGAACAAGTCCGAACTGCCTAGCAATGTTCTTTTGCCATTTCTGAGCACAGTCTACTTGGCCGCCGACCCGCCGCAAGCCGCTGCACTACGGAGAATTTGTTACGGGTAAAACGTCTTCCCTCAATGCTTATTACACATTGGTTTCTTCTACTGGCTTGGCCCCAAGGGAGTAAGCCTATACGTACTTCTACACACTAATGCACACTCGTGCAAGGCTCGTAACTATCCACAATAATTTCATTATATCATATATTATTATAATTAGCGATGCAAAAAACAACAGCCTTTGTTACGTAGAGGCCAAGTGGCAACTCCGGAGATTAAGCAAGAAAATCTGTACGTAACATTTATACGAGCGTTTACGTATGTTTCTATGCCTATCTCTATTGTTCCTGATCGTTACTTATAACATAAACTGATTACATTTAGTTGCATAAAGCTAAAGCGTATTTTGGCCAAATATCATTTTGATAGTTTCGAATCGGGCTGGAGTAATTCGCTTTAAATTTAAGCGTTACAATAATCCTTTTTTGCGTTTTCCGCCTTTTTCCGTTTCCGCGGTCTGTTCATATTCGTTGGTTGCGATTTTAGAGCGCTTCGCGAATTTCCGCTCATCGACGTCTCCTCAGCACTTCACAATCGGCTAATGGTGCTCATGGAACGTGCCGGTACAGCCCAAGACGTGAATCCCTGCAGTCAGCTCGACGAGTTATCGCTCTTAGCTGTATGGCATCCCCATGGACTGCAGACGCTGCGTATTGACCTATCCCGCGTGCTCATTTATCTGGCCGCCGCTTTGAAATATATAAAAATGTATGAAAAATTTCTTCGCTATTACAATATTTGCTCAAATTATGCGTCCTATTGCTAAGTATGTGCTTAATCGCGGATACAAAATAATCAAATACGACATTGCATATTGCGTACAGTTACTGAAAAAAGCGTAAATAGTATCCGAAATGTTTATGTAGTGTTTCTAAGAAGCGGTCGTGAATGCTTCTACATTCTCGGTTTCTTATAGTTTATCTGCTCCATACTACACTTAACGGGAACCGATACGTCAGTTTTTACTCAAACTGAACTCTGAATTCAAAATCAAGTGAGAAACGGCCTGCTCCAATGACAGCATTAATTAATGCATGATCTTTTGTCTGTCGTCGTTTAGTCTATCGCGACGTGGAAGCCAAGAGCGCGAGCGCGGATTTAATTATGCCTCTAAAGTAGCTCGATGCGCAGCGGCCCTGTCCAAAGGGGGTGTTTCAAACGAGAAAGATAGAGATGTCTTGCGTCAGATTTGTACAGGAATTAAGGAGCTTCTTATTGACGGTGAGCGTTTTTGCATTCTCCCCTATTGTCATTTCATTTTTCCTTACTAAGTCATTTTTCACACACAAATAGCTCAATATTACCCATTATCTTTGCTAAACACTGGGATGAGACCATAACTTCTCACAATGCGTACTGTTGAATGTCTAGATAATTTACGGTACTTCTGAACATAGATATTAGTAAACGTCAGAAGCACTCGCCTACCCAAACACGTTTCAAACGTTTAAAGGCAACTATATTTTCATTTGGTGACCTAGTATGTGCGCTTGTGTTGGAATTTTAAACAGAATCTACTATGTTGTCCTGTCGCCTAGCTTGTGGAGTTAGCCTTCCTGAATTGATTAGAGCCACCAGTTCTTCAGAAGATTCCAGTGGCGAACCTCGTGAGGTGTATGTTGCTCATAGTGATGAGCTACTGGCAGTTCCCTTAGCACATGTGTGTTTCATCTCTGGAATGATCAATATTACGCCAATTGATAACGTAAATGACTTGAGAATTTACGAAGAGCTGCTTTCCGACCTGGATCGCCTTGGAAACCGCCAAGGTAACACTTCTGCTCAAAGCTGAACAGATGCTGACGAACGTGCTCCTTGTTTATGCTACCAAACTGCGTCTAGCTTAAAAAAGAAATATTTTTTCAGCTGCCCAACATTTCCAAAGTAGATAATAGCTAAGTCAACCAACATTTACCGTGCGGATTTTTGTAACGCGTTGAAGTGTCAAACGGCTGGAAATATCTAGTTGATCAAGTATATGGAACATATCCCATGACTTATAATTAGGTGTATAAATAGCGGTAATAGATAGTCACGCTATAAGCTATTTTAATTTCATTGAACCTAAACGGCTGCATCTTTGCCTGTATTTGCTGTATCACACAGAGTTACAACAAGAGGCTCCATTTGCGCTGACTTGTGTACGCACAGTTTTACAGTGGACTGAGAAGCTCTGTAAAGATGGCAGGGGTTCTTCACGGGAAGTGTTCGAGCGGCGATTCGAGGACTTACTGAGAATTGCTTTTTCAAATATTGAGCACTTCGTGGACGTAAGCTATATCTTTAGTCGTTTTGAAAAAAAGGCGTTGTTAGGCGAGGTTAAGACCTTCTTAATTATTATACCATATAATTTTCAACAGGCTCAAAAAGGGCACAAATATCATTCATAAGAATGGTTTACTTTAGAGTCTGCCTCTTGATTTGCACAAAGCTGAAAATTATGGTATTTCTAAGAAATAATAAAAATAGCAGTGAAATATTCATAGGCGCAATACAAATCTCTTAAATAATGTGGATTACTTCATTTCCATATTCATAATTATAACTTAGATTCGTAAGTCTTAACCTCGGTTACCTCAATAGTGGAATACGGCAGAATGGATTATTTATATTGGCCAAATTGGGCGGATGATTTTAAGCACCAACTACGACTTACCATTTCATCATCGTGCACGTCTACATTTCCTGATTCACATTCAAAAGTCCTAAGTCCTACTGTGCAACTTGCAGGCCGTGCAGCATCAGGGAAAAGCGTTATTCAAAGTAACCGTAGAGAATATGGTGAAAAATCCTGATCCGAAGCATATAGAGTCGCTAAAAAGAACATTCATTCAACTCCTCAGTGAACCGCATTACAGAAAAGCGAAATATGCTCCCTTACAAATAATCGCAAAGCATATCAAGGTATGTACTTGTTCATAATAAAAACATCCTACTGCAACTCTTCGGGCGGACAACATTGAACCTTTTTGAATTCTGCATGTATGAGTTAGATTTAGCTGCGTATCACCAAAAGGCACTAACTGTAACATAGTACACTCTACTTCGGACTTACTGCGATACCCACAACTTAATTACTGAATATGCTATTATTGCTTGCTTGCTTTATGGCTACGTATAGACGATGGAATCATTGTGCGTTAAAAAAAAAAACAGCTCGAGCTTCAAATGATACATTTGGTGTTGATTTAGTTGTCCTGCTGAAAAAACTTACCTATTAGCTAAGAACATAGCTATTAAAGTAGTTACCCTACAAAATAATTTGTTTTAGGTTCACAATATAATCAATGCAACAGCCGTACTAGAAGTGTACCAGACCCTGCAGGAGAAAAATATGCTACCTTACGTGGAAGACTTTATTCGGGATGTGGGCGGTAAATGTTTGTTAGAAGATCCTCAAAGGTGAGTCTTACCTTTCTGAACAAGTGGTTAGATTCAGGTCGCCTTATATCTGGAACTAGGCTCAAACAGGAGCAAATGGGCAGCGGCACAATCATTGCAAACGATGATACGAAGACACTTCCAATGCAGCTCCTATATGTAGCTGCTGTATGCAAATTGTTTTTCAAATCACTTTTCGAATAAAAGCTATTGATATGACCACCATACTTGTAGTTAATAGTTTTAGAAGTATTTGACCCGGCCCCTGTAAATAGCCTCAATGCCGTCGCTACTTTCTAATGTATATATACCTTCATACAGCTGGAATGCTGTTTGGGTGGAACCGTTTTTCACCATTTTCGACAGTAACCAATGTTCCGCAACGGTCAAGAACCTTTTACCGGGACTTCTTCGACTTCAACCGGCTCTAGCTGACGAGATTCTTTCTCGTAGCAATAATCAGCGCTACCTGCTATTGGCCCTCGAGGCACTTTCTCCAGATAAACTGTTCGAATGTCCACGGAACCTCGAGAATGCGCAGTGGCCAACGGATGAAAGGTCTCATTATGTCGCGCATTCTCTATAGATATATTTTATCACTAGGCCGTTGCTCAGAAGAACACAGTGATTTAGTTAACGAATAGGAGTAAAATTATATTGATAATATGTTGTGTGAAAATGTCGTTTTCTAGTACATTTGTTCGGGCTTTTGTTAACGCACGCGTATGTATCTTAGAGATATGCCCTATAATGTCCTAGTAAAGTCGATTGCTCTACTGAATGCATCCACCTCTTTAAGCTAAATTTCAGATTTCTCTGTTAAAATTTACTATCGTTTATTGCTCGGTTTTCATCAATCAACAAGTCTTATTCAATTTCACATTTACAGCGTGCGCCATAGCCTTCTTCGACTGTTGACGGAATGCCCTAAGTCTTGTGAACCCATCGATCCGAGGGCAATCCCACATCTCAAAACCTTCCTTGAGTTGAATATATCAACTCAGAGTCAAGCTCTCCGTCAAGCAATGTTTTCGTCTTTTAAGAAGCTTTTACAACGTGCCGCGGACAGTAATATATATTGGCGAAAACCTGGAAAGAAACACGAAGTTTATGGAGAAAAAGGCATCGAAGATGTACTGAGGCAAGAGGGTTGGATCAACCGCAATTTCATATATCTAGAGATTATATATAGAGACCAAGATAAACATTTAACTTTGGCCCTTTTACGTTTTATTCTACGTATAGGCAAGGAGAGGAGCTGGTCACCCATTTTTGGCTTTTCTGCCTCTCTCAACTTCATCCTGGTTGTAGCTTTTTCACTCGTTCGACGGCCCTGATGCTGCTGGAATTAATGGCCCCACTTGCACGGAACGATCAATGGACTCAGACGAAGGCACATACGCTACTCTACTGGCTTAAGGTAAGGCCGTAAAAACAATCCTAATCTTGCTTGAAATTCGGACGAGTTAAAATCATTAATATACAAAAAATACTATGCTTAGGACTCCTTGGAAATATATAATTTATAAATAACTTTATGACTCTATGGTGCATATTTGAGCACAGCTTTATAGTAAAGTCGACTAATTCAAAGGCAACAAGATGTTCCATTTTAAAGTGATGTGCAATTGTACTCTCACTGCTGTTGAGTATAGCCTTAACTCAGATGTTATTCACTATCGGCGACCTATATATATATATATATATAAGTTCCAAAAAATGTTATATGCTGAAATATAGCATAACTTTTGACGACTTGCTAAAGCCGCTGGAACTCATCATTTATGCCATATTTTCACCAAAATTCGATTGCCAATAAAAAATGTAATACTTAGTTGTGATAGGTTACGGACACAAGCTTTTGAATCTTTTTACGTAAAACAATTGAAAAACAACTCGGTCAGGTCCATCTCACACCGCCACTTGAAATTTAATAAATTGATGTACATAATTAAGCTAAGTTAAATCAATAGGCTATCAGAAAGCTCTTGTTGTGTTCTGTTTTCTACTGCGAAGTCTAATCATTGTCATTTAATTAATTTGCTTTATTAACTTACCAGGACACTTATGAGAGAAATAAGACAGCTGTGGTACACATTCTCCTTACGGGACCACGGCACCTTTTGCCTTTCGCGAATTCTGAAAAGGTACTTAACGAGTGGCTTGAACATAGCGTTATATTAACGCGGTCCGCAAGGCCCCCGGACGGAGTTACAGCTTCATACATACTTCGCGTACTTGCCAAGACAAGTAGGGAACAGATAATACAAGGAAGTACTGCTTCCCCTGAAGATCAAGTATTCTTGCGGTTATTTGCGGCAATTCTACCCGAACTTCGCAATCAAGTTCAAGTAGCACTGAATCAAGGTGAGCTCTTAACGTTGTACTTGCACGATTTGCATATCAATGAATTGATGAAATCCACTATTATTATTATTATTATGTATTGAATAAGAAAAATCACACACATTATACACACACACCCACACACACAGATTTATTTAGATACGTTTATTCATATATTTACATATATATTTAGATACATACATGTATATAAATTGCTGCATAAAAAACAAGTGAGGCGACTAAACTAATTATTGCGATTGATGGAAACCGCTGGATGCCATAAATAGTCACGCAGCTTATTCAGTGCCTTCCCTCGGCATCATTTTGGTCACCAGTTTAACTCACTTCATATATACTTGGTTTAGATGACTTTTCAATGATTCTTTCATAAGTTCCGCTATATTCATGGTATATTTTCAGGGCTTTTGGAGGCATCATCGTCTGCTCCGATGTACAGTGCTCTACTCTGTGTGCGCACTTTGTTCAATGAGGCATTTTCTTGTTCTCTGAATCTAGCGCACATTGAGGAGTATCGAGTGATCCTCCAGGAAATTCTAGATCTTTCGTATAAAATAACTTCTGTGGCATCACCGCTGGTCACCCATCCAAGCCCTGAGGGTCGTGTTGATTTCAACGAACACCCCGAGATCGTCGAGCAATTTAAGGCTGCTCTCAATAGAGGATTTGGAAAACGACTTCGTGAGTGCACAAACTCATTTATAAAGAAAAGCTATAAAATACTGTAAATAGTTATTTTTTTCATGTGAAAGGCTATACTTAAGACTACAAGGCGGGGCGTTTCCAGTGGAACCAATTACATCTAATATCATTTCGTTTTCCTCGCAACGCAGGGAAATTGTTTGTTTTATCATGCCCTAGTAACCAGTGACTTTTCACAAAATAATTATGTAAGTAGTAGAAGATTAATAAACTGAAAAAAAATAATGATACAAAGTGAAACAGTAATTGATATAGTAGGCTGCAGTTTAGAAATTAGATTTTTTGTTTACCTTATATAGCGTAGGCTGTCTCCGGCTTACCTTATTTGTTTTTTTCCTTGTGCCACAGATAATGCGGATGCGGTGAAGACATGGGCAGTGGCTGCACAGATGATGCTGCTTTGCAGTTGGAGGTCGCATCGTGAAATCTCTCTTTGCTTTGGCGATATTGCCTCACACCTGGGAAAAGTTACCGCTTTAAAAATTCTACCCGAAGAGGAATTCGTAAAGATGGGAGTCTATTTTATGAACGGTCAGTTTTTTCTTCAGTGATTAGATATCAGCGAAATAAGTCATATTTATAATGTTTTACAAACATACAATTGGATTGTATGAACTTAATGAATGAAAGTATGAACTTAATATTAAAAAAATTTTAGCGTTAAGGGAGAATTTTTTGCGAAGGCACTGCAACCGATGACGACGCATGGTAACTGAATCACGTTCCACTATAAGTACACGTAGCACCTGACAAATCAAGATTACGAATTTTATATAGGGCGTAGTGGAAGTGATGTTTGTAGAACTCGTAACTATGTGTTGGTTAGTCCTATTCGCCCTTGTAGAGTCTCTTGGTTGTCAGAGCAACTTTATTAAAAAAAGTTCCGATTCGTCTTCACCACCCCCCACGTGAATGCGCAAATGAACTTCAAATAGGCAAAGGTAGCGGGAAATTTGAATCGGCATCTCAGCTCATTTAGAAATAGCGGTGTGTATCTTCCACATATCTTTTCAACCATGAGCGCGTTTTGGAAACGTTTGTTTCGGTCGAGTTTCTTTCATTGATCCGTCGAGGGATACTTCCACACTAGCTGGAGTCCGTAGGGAGGTCTTGGAACCGTCTTAGTTTCGAATTAAATCAGCGATATTTGTAAGAAAAGTGTCAAGAGTATGTTTCTACTTACGCACATATCAACGGAATATGAACGAAATAACATATAAAGATGACTCACAATACAGATTTGGATCCGAACGAGGTATAACAGAAGGTGTGAGACATTTGAACCGAGCTCTGGACCATTATGTTCACTAATCGAAAAGCTCTCCTTAAGCATAATTTTGAAGGGTTTAGGGGAAAAAGCATTGTTTACTTCATTCATGTAATAATTTATTTGTCGTATCCTTTCTAGAGTTGTGTCGTGTACGACATCGCGGTGCTTTTGAGCAGGCATCGATGGGTTTTTCGCGATTATGTTACTCTTTATGGCGACATCCAGACGAACGGCTTCGGCGTCTTCCTGAAGAATGGCTTGATGAGCTAATGTCCCGTGTAGCCAGTGGAGAAGTTTCAGCTACGAGACGTAGCGCAGGATTGCCCTTCATCGTGCAGGTAAGTTTTAACGTATTTACAGTAGAGTATTCCAAACTGATAATGCGCAGCAGAATATTTATAATCAGTAGTCGTTTCGCAAAGCAACGTAATGTTGGCCGTCGTTACTCTACCAATTCTTCACTCGGTTCAGTTGCAGACGGGCATGCGAGACTACCCGCATCTTTTTTAAACATCCAACTTCGCTAACCAAATCTTCATTGCCATTGAGCATCAGCCTTTACACAATCACGTATCAATAAAG
The DNA here is from genome assembly GCF_002443255.2 of Varroa destructor. Classification (NCBI taxonomy): domain Eukaryota; kingdom Metazoa; phylum Arthropoda; class Arachnida; order Mesostigmata; family Varroidae; genus Varroa; species Varroa destructor. The sequence continues at coordinate 28,354,691 of NW_019211458.1, read as the reverse complement.
CAAACCGGTTCATATAGTACGTCGCTACTGTCAATTATTTGTGTGCATCATTTTCTAGCTAGCTGTTTTTGCGATTCCAGTCTATTGTGGTCACGGAGCCTGAAGTTAACGCCAATGGCGGATTGAGACGTGCTATGACAGGACTGCTACCCTTGGCAGCTGGCGAAGACGAGAAAGCTCGGGTCCACGCACTCAACGTTCTTCGGGCGCTCTACAGGTAACATTGATTGTAGCAGTTGAAATAACGCTGAGCTAACCTCTCATAACCTATAATTGAAAGATATAGAAGTGGCCATCTCAAAAAACATTATTTACATTGTAGATTAGTTAATTTAAATTGGGTTTAGCTGCTGCCATTGTTCATATAAACGAAATCGCAATTTCCGATATCCATACATAAGATTGGATCCATTTAGAAGAAGATATAGCTACGTATGACACTAATTACATGCAGCTGAGTTATCGTTAATATATTGGAATATTCGCTGTTTGATTTCCAGAGATACCCAGTTGGGAGAAAGCGTCATGGGTTACGTGAGCTCCGGACTATGTTCAGCTTTGCGAGGTTTCTCTCATCCCGCGTGGCATGTTCGCAACGCGAGCACTCTGCTTTTCTCGTCGTTAATGACGAGAATCTTTGGAGTAAACAGATCACGCCAAGATATCGAGCGTAAAAATTGCCTTACCGGAAATGTTTTTTTTCAGCGTTTCCCAGAGCTTTTACCGTTTCTTCTTGAAAGAATTGCTGAACTTCTAAAGCATATGTAAGTAGGCTTTTTATTTTTCTGTAAATAAAATGTTCAGAGCACCAGTGGTAGAGTAAAAAGTTTTAGATGCATGTTAAAACCAACCCCGATAGAACTGCACAGTATTAAATTAAAGAACCTTGTTTCCATTGTTGATATTGCTATATTTATTGCCATTTGTTCGCTTTATGTTTTAGCGAGGGCCACACGGGTCTGTATCCCATTCTACTCCTGTTAGAAAGGCTTATACCGTCGCTAACAGACTCCAAGTTAGGCGCCTTTATGCCTCTTCTAGATGTCTGCGCGGGTTCTTCGCTTCATGGCATCCGTGTCGCCAGCTCGAAGGCTTATGCCTCGTTGCTTCCGGCTGAGTCCCGTCTGCAGGTTCTGATACAAAAAATGCGGATGCTGGCAGCCGGCGAAGGAAAAATTGGTGAAAACCGGCTTCACGGAACCCTGCTGCAGGTTGGTACAATTTGATTTTTTCTAGATTTCATAAAGTTTTTCGTAAATTTTAGGCGAAACTTTAAATTTATTTTTGCAATAATAAAAAGGCCTTGTGCTTATCTGGAAGTAACACTAACGCACTTTGATTAAATTCATCAAATACATCCTGGCTCAATTTTTTGTGATTTATACTTATTTGTTTGCGATGTTTGAGATTTCTCGTTGATTATTCCGTAATTTGTATGCACTGGCTAGATTCGCGCGGTGCTTACAATGTCGGAAATGTCGAGCGAACTGACGCAGGCCTTGAGCGGCCCACTGATGGAAGGTGCATGGATCGCGGCCCCTCATTATGGCCTTGCAGCTGCCGAATACATACGTTTACTGACATCTTGCAGCTCAAATGTCGATAAGGTATATATTTTATACATTTTTTTATTTCGCTATAATATGTTGTTGTTCACATACGTTTTTTACAAAACACGTTTGATCCAACGCGCACGAAATGCATTCAGTCTTCTGTCACTGGTCTGCAGGCAGTATAATTTTCTTTCCCTTGCGCAACGCCACAGTTTTGACGTGCAAAACAATGCATGTCATTTAGGAATCCAAGCACAGTTAGGATCTGACACGCACGTCAGCGTACACTTTGAAGAATCATATAGCACACACGACTTGAATTGGCTTTTAAGATACACACGATTACGCAACATGGTCTTTCAGGTATTAGAAATTGTTCCTAAGGCGGACCTCATCATTCCGGGCGGTGACCAGTTTCAAGCCGCCCTCATAAAGTACAAGCTAACATGCGGGTAAGTAATGTGCCAAGTCACTTGGTTAAAGTAAAATCATGCAGGGTACAAAAATGTCTTATATAGTGTTCAAAGCTAATATAAATCTTTAAGAACGCATTTGACAAATTAGCGCAAAGTAGTTGCGAAACACCATTATATATTTCTAGTATGATGCTTACTGACACGATAAGGGTACGATATCGACATATCGTTGTGCGGGAACGTAAACTTTGGTAACTTGGATGAAAATAGAGAAATTTACATGGCACACACACTCATCATAAAATGGATAACTCTAAGGACCAGTAGAAACTCTTCTCGCAAGTGACTCAATTGCCATCTTCTGTGACACAACTGCAATTTTTCATATGGCTGAATAGAGTGCCGGTTGACGCTCGTACTGACAGCGAAAAAGCGGCCGCCTTTGAATTTTGTTTGGAACATGGTTCTGTATCGTCCGCCATCGAACTTATGAATCAAGTTATTCAGTCCCCTGACAAAGAACATCCCGATGTTCAGCGAATGGTACGTTAAGCTGGTTTCTCCCGTGTATAATTACCTTTTGAATCATTTGATTTAATATTAGTGGATCAAATAAAAAATCTAATATCCGTAGTTCAATGCAAGCGAAGTCCATGTACTTATGTTTTTCCTTTTGACAGGCATACGAGCTGGCTACATTGAATGCGGGTAAGCTTGATAGGTTGGAAACTCGTGTGCTCATATTGCTTGATCGACTTTCTGTATTGACTCACCCTTCCGTAGCTGTGGCCTTGTTTGGGCTTGTAAGCGCATTTGTGCCTCGTCTCAAAGGTAATTTTTTGCGTGGGGTCATAGACGCGTTACGCAAGTACTCAGCCCCTAATCAAGATCCGGACATGAGACGGGTTGCCGCGGATCTCGCTTACAACCTGCTTAAAGCTCATGGTGAGGAAGTGTTCGTGAGAAACGCCGCGAGTCACATATGCTTAACCCAGGCTCTTGTTAACCTCGTATTGGACAACGACGTCTACATAAGAGACCGTATCATCGATGGTGTGGCGACGATCAATGCGGATTTATTATGTCGGCTAACCCCCCTAGAAGCTGTACTAGCTATATGTTCAAAGACAACAGCTAATCCTCAGGCATTTGGCCAATTCCTTGTCGAGCTCGCCTCAGTAGATGATGACAGAATACCTGCCTTGGACAACTCTCAAGATCAGGACTCAATAGACGGAAACATTGATGAACAACCATTTGAAAAAGGTGAACTAAATACATTCTATGATACGCTTGTCATCGCAGAGTCATGTCGACGGACACTTGAAGAACTTCGGCCTCGATTAGTAGGAGATCTCAATATGCCAACACTGACGCCAGAACAGAGCGCCACTATTGATAAACTAGAGACGCAGGTCCTTCAAACAACCGATTACGAACTTGCAAGTAACCGGCAACTGGACCGCGGGCTGGTGTTACTCGGACAGAAGCTCACGGCACAATCTATGGTTGTGGGCAGATTACAGATTTGTGAAAGGCCTTTGATAAATAATATGTATTTTTCTCGTTTTGCTAAATTCAACAATTGCACTGATTGCACGTAGAATGATTGTTACCTTGTGCTTGTACATAATATGATAATATTTTGGTGAGGTGATCCTTTTCAAGTGTATAATTGTCAATTTTTTCTCAAAGAAAATATATATCAAGTAGTTCTATTATTAACTATTAATTGAGCACAGGCTTAGTACATTGTTAGAGTAGGCACTCGTATTCTTGTGAAGCATTAAACAGCAACGTGCGAAAATAATGTCTAGGCTTGGATCTAGGTTATGTTATAAAAAAGGTAAAATATAAATAAGAATAATAGCAAAGAAAAATTGAAGAGATTTAGTTTAAGAACGAACACGTTCTCTGGTCATCATAAAAGTAGCGAAATATTTGGCCTCTCACGTTAACTCGGTTTGGCTGTAATCGAAAGGAACTGTTACCTATATTACAGCTACGAGTAAAACAATCAGGTAGCATTATACGCCATTATTTAGATGTCGAAATCAGTGCGGGGCCCGGCAGCCAATAGATGTTAGTCGTTATGCAATCGTTAACCTAATCGAATGTACAAAAGTCAGCCTTATCAATATATCCGCGTTACAGGATAGGTATATACATATATGTACAATTATATTGTAGTGCTGTTTTATGTAGTGATATTTGTCTAATCCCACTACCTATGATTTAGCTATGACGGCATGTAAACATAGACTAGAACATATGTTTAAGTACTTTCGTCACGAAAACAACGTACTAGACACGTATGAGAACAATTAAAATAAAATCTATTCACTTGTGTCAGGAGCAAGCCAATCGGGACAATCTGTTGTTATGTGTCAATAAGTTCATTGTTATAAATGGATGAAAGGAGAGAATCGGCACGTCAGTAGGAAAAACAAAATACATTTCACTCGTTCGGTGACAATGTTACTATAGTCGTTTGTTTGTCATTTAACTGTACTGGCGCAATTTAGGGATTCTGTCATAATCATATTCTCACGATGTGATTTAGCGTGTTACTAATTACAAGCGTTATTAGTGGTAACTTTGCAAGATTTATCAAAGCTTGATATCAGTTCAGATGTTCAGTAATCTCTTAAATGCCTTGATATTAACTGGATAGATAATATGTTGAATAAGAAGGAATAAGATCTGATCTTACCTAATACTAGTGTTTAGCTGAGATATTATCTGAAGCGGTATGATAAAGCAATGGAACGTAAAATTAATCCAAACATTTACAAGGCTTAGTATAATGCTACCGATGTTTTAGAGGTTCAGATCTCATAATAACGCTTCCCATAAATTAATCCCGATAAATAAACAGCCAGTATAAACAAAGTGGTCTGCTACGTTTAATTTCAAGTATAAACTGTGTACAAATATGAACAGACTGGCGAGTTTTTAAGCTGTTTTGTGTAATTTTGCTTACATGCTATAACTGCGATATTAGTAAGTGGTATTAAATTGCCAGTCGACACTTGGAGCTATTGAGTAAAGACTGTCACCATAAATACCAGTTAATGTGCTACTTAATAGCAAATTTAATAAGGTAACGAATTTAGGCTTTTTGTGAATCAGCCAGAACGCACGCTTCCAGATAAACTACTTCGAGGATAGGCGATTTCGTTGTGTTTTATTTATTAGAATTCGCTAAACTGTGCAGTCAATTACGAAAAGCAGAGTTTCTTATGAGCAAACAGCCACATAGTAAATGTTTCAAGTTTTACGTTCGGTACTGCACTCGAGAGCTCTCAGACAAGTAAATCGCATCAGTCAATTTTGTCTTTCGTTACACGTTACAAGGCTGTAACGCTTAGCGTGCCACAAAACACAACTCTTGTCGAGTGAGACGCCCAGCGCAAAAATCGTCTGCTATATCAGAGCTGTATGCGCAGTCTCGCTGAACCAAATAAACAACATACTCTTGTGACCACGTTCGATTCGGCATTAGGATTGTGAGGGCAGGACTCACTTGACCGCTAAAAAGACAGTGGACGGGCTCAGTTTCTGTGGCAATGTTTTGGTTTCATTGTTGACTCGTCGAATTTATCATAGCTTACAGTGATCGTTTCTGTTTCGTAAGTTTTTTTTTAACACTCTGTAGATTTCGATTTACGATCATATCAAGTTTTTGGTGCCACGTTACTATATGTCTAAAGTGTCTGACTGGAGAATAGACTGAGGTGTCTACCGCGGTGTACTAGTCCTATTGTTCGATCCTAATTGTCATCATCATCAAAGCGACGGGGAAATTCCACGTAGCGGGTGTGTATACGCATAGTAGTATATTTATATTAGGGTATCGCATCTAAAGATTCTACGTCGTCGGCAGTAATGGCATTGGTCGACATGTATTTATTGTGATTGTGGTAACCAGATTACGCGATATGGTAATATCGAAAGATCTTATCTGTACACAGCGTATAAATGTATACCAACGCGACTGGAATTCCTGAATATACAAGCTGTCTCAGATATGAAAATATCGAAATTTTAACAGTAAAGCAAAAATTGCACTGCTAAATCGATAATACACGATCCGAATATGAGTTCGATAGCTTGCAAGGTCGGATATCTGTAATCTATGTCAATGAATTCCTACCTATTTATAAGCAAAAATAGATTAGTTATTAATATATATCCCGTGATTCTCCACGAAGTATGTACATCTAGTCGAGTTTTAGCAGAGATAACGAGAACCGAACAACTTGAGTGTTTTGGAAGTGTTCAAAATGGTATTGAGCTCTTAGCCAAACAATAAAACCTTCGTTTCAAATTTTCGCTGATTCGGAGAGGCGTTACTGCAAGGAAATGAAACGTTTTAGTATTGGCATTTTCTTAAATTCTATCCAAAATAGTAACATCATTTTTTTTCTGCTGTTAGTATCTATGATACCTTTTTAATCTCTCCAAAGTTGGGGGTTGTTATTATTATTTTATAACATCATATTATGTATCGTCACTTATTCTTAGAGTTCATAAAAAAGCAAATATTCATAAACGATTCGTTTGAACTCTGTGAATCTTGCTAAGATAAAATTCAAATCTAATTCGTGTTTGCCTATTTAGTGTTTGCCAGTATTGATATCGATGGCTTACTCATTTTGCCTACAAAGATATAAAAAAGAACATGACAAGAAGTGAACCACAGATGAGCATTTATTTATACATATAATTTTTTACACAATGTTATCTATGTATCTACAACGTATAAATTTGAAAGTATGTAATGTAATAAAATTATATACCACAGTAAACCATACCATTAAAATGATATGGCTATGTTTTATGACAATATAATAGAATTGGGTATTTTAGTATGTATATGTATTATATGTATATTTCTAAATAATGTTATCAACGAGAACACGATTGATCGGCCCGGATTTGGGTTCGATGTTTTCAAAATCAATTTATGGTTAGATATATTGAAAAAAATTTATTCAAACAATAGGTGCAGAACACGCGAAAATTATTTAAGTTAACATTATCTTATCACAGATTTTATGTTTGTGCAGAAGCAGACCTATCTTTGGGCCGTTAGATGGGTACAAGTCATTACGCCCACACGATCTAGTTAAAAGCTGCATATTGACAATAAGACAATTATACGCGATGAGTATCTATAGCAACGTACTAAGCTAAATTGAAATCGTTGATAATATATTGTGCATCTTTATGCGCAATACACCCCAGGTAGACGATAAAGAAACTGATTCAATTAGGCTTTTACAGCTTAAATATAAAACTAAGGAACAAACAAAAAATACGTGTTTTCTTATGCACTCATATATATGAAATAAGTTAAAACTTGAAGTAGAAAGTAATTACAAATAAATTGCACCCATTGTCGTAGGTTAGAGTAATGGGCTTTTTGCAATGTAACTGAAATCATGAAACTCGTTCAACTAAACGATATATTTTCATATTCATTATCATATTATATTGTTCTAACTTGGACAATACTAATAAAAGGTCTTAACATTTTCTTTGATTTGCAGGAGACCCATTATTTATTCAAAAACACTTCGTCATGTCGTCATCCGAAATACTTGCTATTGGGTCCACTTCTGCTAGTCAAACGGATTCACATACAGCTTTCAAAGACCCTGGGTCCGGCGTGTCTTCAGCCGATGATAACCGCAAAGCAGAAGTAGTAGCTAATGAAGCAAGAAGACATTCTAAAGTCGATCATTTGTCACAGGCCCGCGAGCTACTAGAGAATCTTTGCAAAAAACACGTCGACCTAACAGACTACAGCAATTCTGCCGGACCGTCAAGCGGTGGCCTGAAAAGTAGTACCGATCTGACCAAGCTGCGAGATCAAATCTGGGAGCTGTTCTCCGCAGAAAAAACAGATATCGATTATCTTGAATCCGCCGCGTTTCGCAACAAGATCCGTCTCGTAGAGCAAGGCTGTGTGAAGCATCCAAAAAAGAAAAAATTCCATTTTAAGGAATTGGTTGACAGTATGGTCGTTAACCCGCCAAAGAGCGAGGTACGCGATGTACTAACTAGTGAGAAAATTCCATCACTTATATTTATTGGGTGCAATCGCTTATTCGATATGAGTATTGCACATACACAAAGCCTAACATCAAACATACTAGATGTATGTCGGTAGATTATGTGTGATTAGATTGCGTCTATATGCTAGTTCTGGTGCATATGATATTGATGAAAATATTTTTAAATCAGGTTTTTTACTATCTGTTTTTCTATCTGATTGTTTGATTGCAGGAACAACGTAAACTGATTCAGATCAACCGAAACCGCAAGGTAGCCAAGTCATCTGAAAAGCTAGTTGAGAAGCTGAGCGAGAAACTGACTGAAATCATAGCAAAGATCAACAACGTCGAGCAAGAAAACGGATTCGAAGAGGACGAGGAAGATGCGGACGTTGAAATGGAATGTAATTATGTCTATCTCGATAGACTGAAACGGCGTGCTATAATTCTGTACAACAAAATCCAAGAGGTATGTATAATAGATACGCAATGGATAAACAAATAAACAGTTGTCAGCCTAAAATGATAACATATGTGTTGTAAGTAAGTACGCTAAGACTAGAAACCCCCACGCGGTCTTAGACAACGATGTCTCTCTTTGTATGTTGAAAACCCGAACGGGTTTCTTGGCCCATCTCTGGCCCATCCGGCAAACTAGCACATTGGATAAAACCTAAAGAATTCAAGCTTAAGAAGTAGTATCTGTTTCAATCCTCATTTTCAGCTTGAATGTAACCCAACGACAACAATGCGAGAAAGCCAACGACCAATCACCGTTCGTTGTAGCACCTGTCCTGAGGTGAATCGAGCCGCCGGAAAGATGGCAACTCGGTGCATCCGCAGGGAACTCACGCCGGATTTTACTGATGTTCTTGCTATCGTTCGCCGTGTCAACGAAAAAGCGAATCTTGGTATGAGTGACGATCGTCAAAGGTGAGAATGATGCCGTGTTTAATCAATGGTTTTGATATTATATCATGTTGTATACAGGATATATTGTTATAAAAGCCTTAAGTTATAAACATGTATATTTAACGAGGGTGTGCTTGATACTCTGTCAGTGTTCTGGGACTTAGGAGCGTGGAAAAATTATGAAGGATATATTGTATGTAATAATGCGAAGGATTGTACAAAATCCGTATTATTTATAATAACAGGTAGATGTCAGTTTATAGTGAGCGGAACCTTAGTCAGTTAGTGATTACACACAAGCGCTGACTTCTACAATGCACTTGGCTGTGAACAATGAAGTACTTTTTCTACAGCGTTGGTGATAAAAAAAATTTATGTGATATTATTTCATGAATGACAAGTCAAGCGATACTATAAAAATCAACTTTATGAAGTAGCGCAAGTAGAAAGACGAAAGGGATGCAAGCAAAAAGACAGTAAAAACAATAGAGGATGGAATTATCCGCTTCGTTCTGTGTGCTGTATGTGCTATGAAGATATCCTGAGGATAGCCATATTATTTATATAGAAAAAAAATAATGAATGGCATTAAAAAAATGTAAATAAGAAACCATTTTTCTTTCTCTTGGCGCGGTTTTGATACACCATAGCATGCTGTGCCTGTCAGAATGGTATCTTTTGCCAATTCACTTCATGTTCGAGCCAAAAATCACCTATTATTCTACATAATCCAATCATATAATTTTGTTGTATCACACGATATTTTGTTAATCAACAGGTCAGTTGCTCAGGAGGTGTTCAAGGAGATTGTCGAAGAGATAAAGAGACGCCGAATCATAGAAACACGCTTGAATATGGAATCGCTAGAAATAGAGTTCGGACAACAGGTGAGTTTTTCAATTTTATTCTGTTTATCAGAAGTATAATAGCTACTTCATTCACCTCAACTGTACCCTATTGTAGGGTGTTTATATGGTTGTATATTCATTTGTTGTTCGATTGTAAACATAATGAATGCTCTCTTATTCATAAAACAGGGCTTATACTACATAGTAAGTATAATGAATCTGTGTTGTTGTAACGTATCGACATTTTTTGCTTTTATAACAAATATAATTTTGTGTTTCTGTGTATGTTCTAATAGCTAACTAAGCGCGATCTTGGTGTTTCAGGATGAAAGCGATCCGGCTGAAAATGATCCTGAACTTAATGCGCGCCTAAGGGCAAGTGAAGTTGAAGGTCGCGAGCGAATAGCGGCTGTTATTAATGAGTTCGCGGACAGGCAGGCCAGTGGCGCTGACGGCAGGAACGACCTACCACCATCATCTGACAGTGTCACTGCAAGGTCGAAAACACCAAAAGGTATTTTCCAACTGTAGCAATTGAGAAGAAGTAATTCACTGACTAGTGTATTATACTTATTCAATACTCAACTAATACTCAATAACGTATGTGTATATATATGTGACACTTTCTTAGATGTGGCACTTTTGTCAAATCTTTTCTGTGATAGGTAGTAATTCTTTAGTCGTAAATATGAAGAAGGGGTATTGCACGAAGTGCTTCGAGTTTTTCGGGGAGCATTTGAATTTTTTTCGAGTGCTATAAAATCTGTTTGACGTTTGAATAACTTCCTATTTTGGTCGTTTGTGGTGGTGTTTTACATTCGGGCTACGTAGAGATGAATAATCAATGTTCCGGGCAGATTTGGCAATGGATAAAAACTGGAGGGATAGAATAGTTAATAGGCCTGAAGTTAGTCCGCTCGCAGTGTTTAATAAACAAGCTAACGTACATTGCTTCCTAAATAATTGTAGCATATACAATATTTTATAACAGATTACGACCGAGAAAAGGAAATCTACACCTCCAATTGTAATTTACCTGTAATAACCAAAAATAAGAAATTATGTCGAGCCATGTGTTTTCTAAAAAAACATCAATAGTTAACTAAAACACTATGGACGCCTACTTATACTAACAATTTCTTCCTATGGTAAATAGTTGCAGGCTCAGACTCACCAAAATGGTATTATGGTAGCGGAGAGCCCAATGCGGGTAGGAAATCGCTTTCAAAGGGCGCTGCAAAACCATCTTCTAGCCTCCAGTCATTCGATAGAGCTAGACAAGATGAGTCTGAGCATGATGAAGCTGAGGAGAATGACGACCTTTCGTCCGAAGTCGACGAGTCCTATCTTAACTCCGATGAAGAGTCTGAGGACGACAGAGACAGGACTGGTATCGAAAACTTCGGAGGAGCTAAAATAGCTCAGGACGAGATTATAGTAGATAGTGATCATGATAAAGGCAAAGAAGATGAGCGTGAACTGGGTCAAATGGCGTTAGAAGATGTCGGTCACAAAGATGACTCCCCGACTACGAGTAATAGAAGCGGTATCTCGCCCGCGGCTACGGGTTGTCAGAAGGAAGATATCGAAGCACGCTCAGCATCAAAGAGAAGCCAATCGGGAGAAGAGAAGTATTCAAATGGCTCAGCTAGAACCGTCAGCGAAGCCAGCAAGGCGGATAGTAAAACCGATGAGCGTAATAGCAGTACTAACAGCAGTGGTGCTAGCAGTCGAGCTGACGGCAACAGGAAACGAGAAAAAGACGTTAACTCTATGAAAGAGAACGATTCCAATGAAGGACTACCACAGGTCCGTGAGTTGTCCGAGGTTGACCTTAAGACGGGATCGGTGATTGAAACAAAAGGTCCTAGTGCTGCTGGAAATGAGGATGACGTATCTACGGTAGGTAACATGCTTTTTCACGTTCCTGAATTAGTAGTATGTCCTTACTTTAGCATGCGATCATATGCACAAATCTTAAAATTCGCAAATACTAGGTGCAGGTATCATAAAGCATCACGATCGCAAAAGCTAGCTGTTACATAAGACCATGATTAAGAACTTTTTAGAAGAAACAGCAATAGTTAAATTTTGGTTACACTTAATTTTGGTACCATATTTTGAGAAGAAGTAGTTTACCATTGCAGGGGATCATTTTCGTCGAATCGGTCGACGATGATTCTAACCCGTGTCTCAAATCGAACGGCCACCATTCATGTCGAATCAAAAACGATCGGGCGGCCCCGAAGTCTAAGAAACGTTCATCGCAGAACGTTTTCGATGATGATAAACCACCTTCGAAGAAGACGGCCGTAATTGAACTGAGTGATGACTCGCAGGACGAAATCAAAGGCGATAAGCCAGAGACAGTTGTGTCCGGTAACAACGCCGCCTCCTATAACATTAGCATTGGAAGATTGCGCGCCCTGGGTACGAATGTTATGCCTGTTGGAGAGCTTATCTCACACAATCCTCCGGAAGTCATTGAAATTGATGATTCTGATTAGAAGTACTTAAACCCCATTATGAATTATTCGAACTTTTAATAGTATTCGTTAACAGGGTGAATCAGATAAACAGTAGGGTGTGCATTAGACGAGTAAGCAACTCAAGGTATTATGTAGCTGAGATGTTCATTGACAAGAAATACATGGATGTGGAAATCATAGAAGATTATACACCGATAAGACTTGCTATGTCCTGGATGTTAGCTTTGAAAACAGAAAATAAGCAAATATTTAGCGGTCGCAGATGTTCTTCTTCTTCATAATAATAACTACAAAAATATATGATGACATTTGATCATAAGTAGTGGAACAGGTAGAATATCATTAAAGCCAATAGCGGATTCAAAAAACATCCTAGAGATTGCTATGAAGGTCAGTTTCTACGGCACAGAGTGCACTTATCCACACAGAGTCACTTTTCTTGCTGTATAATGGGGCCACCAGTGGAAAGTCAATTTCACAAATTTAGCATTATATAGAAAACCTTTCCAAATATATATATATATATATATATTAATTCACATTTATTTATAAGGAAATATCGAAATATACAAATATGTCGTACTTGTATATATGCAGCAACTAATGTAAACATGTTTGGCGAGAGACACGCCTTTAAAATAAATATGAATTGGTTGTTATTAAAAAAAATTGAGCAGTTTGTTCTCATTATTGTCGACAATAATAATTAATAGCATGCATTTGCAGTTTCCAACTTATATTTTTGAAAATTTAACCTGCGTAGATTTTCGTAAAATGAATGGTATGTGGATAGTGGTCTATTTGGATCATTACGAACTTGTACTGATTGTTTTTGTGGATGTCACAGATTAGTAAGGCAAAGTATTTGTGGCAGAGTTCAAATATACATCACGCCTTTAACGCACGTCAGCAGGTGAATTGTGGGTTCACCGAGAACAGAGTTTAGTAGAAAACCCTGTGTCCTCCCCTATTCGATGCCATGACTGACGCACATTTTGAAGAAGACGCTTGCTGTGATGGACAAACAGCCGGCGTGTGCAGAGGATGCGCTCGGTCAGTCTGAGCAAAGCTTATAACAAGTTACGACGGTTGCGAGCGAAGAAAGTTCAGTGTTCAATAAAGGTTCCCTAACGCGACCTTACCTGATGTTTACCGAGCGAACACTTGCAAATTAATTGCGTAAGGTATGACAAATCAGTGTATTCAGCTCTTAATGTCTGCTTCCTGTTTGCTTCTGTTGCTTCTTTCGCCATCTCTCAAAGAGATGAGTATTTAGCAAGAATAGAATGGCATGCTTACACATGTACGTTAACACTGACTATTGCGGTGTGCGGAAAACTACGGTGTGTTTTAAGAAGTTAAGTTTCATTGTTTAGGAAAGAATATGCCATACTATCTTTGCATCGATTAGCGCACGAACTTCGTCGATGAGCAAAGTCAAAAAAAATGTTAGCTATCTTTTAGAAGACGAGTGTGTATTAAACATGTATTAAATACCCGTACTATTAATTAATAATAAAAACTAATTACATAAAGGAGCGCAGAAAAAGTTTTGAAATTTGTTACAACCCATCATAAGTTTCACTGGGGCAGTAGTTGAACGTTATTAGCCTCTTATGAATTTATGATAATACATATATAGTTTTTTTTTTTATAAAACTGACATCGGAGCAATCGTGTCAGTAGCCCTAGGGATCTGTTTACTTGAGGCCAAATACAATGAGAATCGTCAAGTGATTTTCCAAGATGATACGAACCATGTATCGAGGTCTATTTCATCTTGATCCACTTAAACAATAACGGTAGGGTTTGACTTAAAATGTTTGACATCAAACTGTTTTTTAGGGTTCGCTGACGGTGGTATTGCTTTTTCTGGAAGCAAGTGATAACACGTTTCTTATGTTTGTACTCAAAAATCAAAGGATCTAGCGAACCGAGGATTTTCTGTTAATTGTAGATTCCTTCGGAGATATAAAGGTTAGGTGTCTGCCTATTAAAGCGACAGCTTTGTAAGGTAGACGGTGTAAGGCCCAGGCGTAGACGCACGGTGCGCTTTACGTTGAAAAGAGTCTGGCGTATAAGGCCATGTTCAGAGATAGCTCTGAACGTAGAACTCGAAGCCTTTCTAGATTCTAACAAATCAATGATAAGTGCTCGACCTTTCAGCACATCAATGCAATTTTAAAACATTGAATTACGCTGAGTGTTTTGTCTCAGTGGTATCGGCAAATGAGGTGATCGAATTCAGCGGTAAAAAGCTTAAAGACTTTATTTCGATAAAATCATTGAACAAGTGCGTGTGCCAAGAATGTCACCGAGATCTACCCAGTTGGCGTATAGTGTCTTGAATACAAGATGCGTTTTTATTAGATTTATAACTGGTGGGGTTAGGAATACCTAACCCTATGTATTATCATTTAGTCCTGCCTAATCCGCCGACATTTTGAGATAAACAGCACGGATCATATCACCACGAATTTCATCGAAGGATGAGCTGAAGCTGTTAAGTTTGCATGGTAGAAAACTGTGAATGGCAGCGATTACATTGGGGAAAAACAATTTTGTAAGCCTAATTTAAAAAAAATGGATATTATTTAAAATAACTCAACCTACAACAATGAGGATACCACCACTTGCATTGGTGGGTTTAGCCAGATAACATTATAAAGGTTTTCCTTTAGATCAAAAAATGTACACTCGTTTTATCTAAAGGCTGGAGCGCTGGGGCGATAAACAGTATTTTAGACGCCTACTTCAATTCATATTTTCTTGTGTCAAACAGTTGCGGAGTTACTCCTGGGTGTATGTTTTGCATACGGTAAACACCGCTTAGCTAAGTATGCAGGTTTAACTGACAGTGATCGACAATTTACCTGTTTCAAAACTGGTTCTGGACGATGTTCTACGAATTCAAGCAAGCAAATGGAGTAGTTTTTTTGTATTGAGAGATCCTATCTTTGCAAATTATTGTTTAGTGGTACGCTTAAGCTCAATTATGGAGTCCTCATCATATACACTAGATTTATTTCGGTTGTTTTATCCTACCGCCAATGCGTGTGATTTAAGCTGAACGGCACGTATCCTATGGAATCTTGGCTGAACCATTACCTGTAGTTTACATTTAGCTCCTATTATTGCTTCTTCCAAAACTCTAGTGTTTTTTAATAACGTTTCGAATCAGTATCTCCTGAGCGTCTCGCACTACCATTTGGCAAAAAAAGAATTGACAGGAGTATCATGGGTACGCGAATTTAAACTAACGAATACGCACTGGTTGATGAATTTGAATTCCGGAAATGTGATTGACTCACATTAAGTTACGAAATCTATGGATTCTGTATTTCCATTTCAGTCATGCGTGATTTTATCTATATTGTGAGTTAATTCTTAGTGCTGCCAATTTTTGCGCTTTAAATGGCGCGCCAGCAACATTTCGATCCTTAAAGGTCTGCAAAACTGTTACCTTCAAACTACAACCGCTGCTTACGGATACGGTGACTATAGCCTTCTAATTTTACGGGGATATTAGATGAAGAATCTTGAAATTCCTCAAGCATTGCATACTTAATTAGAGCATAAGGCAGTACTGTAAATAACAACAACTAGCAATAATTAAATATACTGACAAACAATGTTTGCATTCTTCTTCCACTGGCAAGTCCAAACGAGGATCAAGCGGGTGCGTAGTCTAGGTCAAAAAGATACGAGAAAAAGACATCCTCTGCATATGAATGTACAAGTGTGGATTGTAAGGGAAACTAGTACTATAGTTAATACTATAGCTAGTAGAATATGTTTCAAATACGCAAAATCAATAATACAGCACTTGATATCGGCCAGGCTGCACCAGATCAACAGATACGTTAGCCTGTTCGTTAAGTTCAGTCAAACGTGACTGAATCCGACGACTGGCTATTAATACAAACATACAGAATGTTTAAAAAACCTGTTTAGTATTTAATGAGTCATAACTTTCTGGTTATCTTTCCCTTTCGATATTTAATTAATTGGAGGTAAGGAACTCGCCAAGATTAACCTTAAACAAAAAAAATTGCAAAATGCTATGGGAAGTATGACAATATAAACATTTTTGGGCAGCTCCACCTGCACGACTTATAATTAATCGGGTAAAAGCTACATTTTAGACAGATGGAATTGTTAAGCATCTTAATAAACAACGTCCCGAAAAAACAAAAACATCAATGATTTTTATCAGTCACTGAAGAGTTAGAGCTGAACAGTTCAGAATCGTTCACCACAAATAAATTACGAACTTGGCATCAGAAAATCACGTGTTCATCGCATTTTAAGATGTGGTAAATAGAAAACTTAGATTCCAGCAGTAGCACTTCCTATCAATAAAGATGAGTCGGACCAAACGTAACAGCATCGTATATTTATTGGGAGTTGCAGCGTGGCGCAGCATTTCAAGCAAAAGATTAATTAGACGAGTTAATTTCCCGTGAAAATTTATTTTACCACGCACTCGGGAGAATTTTGGTAACGATAGCGAATTATATCTTCAAAAGGAAATACACCCGCATACTGTCATCGAGATGTAAGAGCATGTACTACTGTTGTACGAATGTTCCAGATAAATAGGTTGAACGAAAGGGTCCTATAGAACACTTTGCACGTTTTTCAGAACTGAAGCCAGTAGGTCGTTCCCTTTAATGGTATTTAAAAATAAATTTTACGATATTTAAAAAAGAGAACCTGCAATATTTAAATAGCTAAAAGCCGCCATTAGGCACCAATGCGCCACAATATCAAATAAAATGTTTGTTAACATTTGTGGGTCTGTCGTTATCAGTAGCGTTTTGGGCGGAATGATAACAATTTTCAACATCTGTGGTAGGGAAAAAAATAGGTATGCATTTTATATTGATTTTTTATAGTTTAAGTATTTGTAAATACGGAAAGAGATTCTATGCAAATAAAAATAAAATTATAATTATTCAGACTGCGTATGAATTTTTTGGGACACCCAGTACTTGCGAAATGACGATGCCCTTATGTTATACCGAGTTGCTCTTACAGATGAAATGTTTTTAAGGGAAAGTAATCTGTCATATACTTAGAGACAACAAGCCATCTTCGGTACAAGTGAGTAGCTTATAAAGACATGTAAAGGAAAACCATGTTTCACAATACCAATATAAATATGGAGTTTTAAACGTTCAGGTAGTTTTACAGTGGTTTGTACCAACCTGAATAGACACGTTTATCTATTTGTATTATTGCACTTATCTTCGTGTATTGGAACCCTCGTATTAAATAATTAATAAACCTCCACGCTGTTGGAGCATAATAGCTGATGGTGCGTGCTTTACGACACAGGCTCTTTTGGGGGCGATTTTTGCCAAAACTCACTTGTCAGACAGGTTTATGCTTTAATGAATGTCTTCTAGTGGTAAAATTCTCACATAAATGCTAAAATCATGGAATTCAGCGAATTCTCAACGTTTTTAAACATAATAATTTTTTAATAAGCCGATGTCTTTGCTAATATAAGCAGAAACCCTTGATAACGAGAGAGAACTGAATACGATATAAGCCTGCGTGTCTTCTTCTAAACCCTCTTCCGCAACTGACTCTCAGTCTACGGCAGTTCTCATTATTGCTACTTGGTACTGCATTAAAACCCTGTCAGAGAGATTTACTTGTCAGAAAAGCGAGAACACAATAGATACCACCTGTAAAGCCGTTTCACACTCAGTCGAGTCCAGTTTCGTCGATTTGCGCAATAGGAAGTAGTGTTCTACCGTGATCTCCTCTTTTCAAATTGACATCTGGGCCAGGTGCCTACTGCAATCGATTTTCCTTTTAGAGTAACCATACTAAACGTCTTCGAACAGAATGCAAAGATTTAAGCGTCGTAATTGAGCCACTGCGTCTCTAAATCCCGAAACAAGTACAGATTGCAGCATTGTAGAATAAGTAGAAACGCGGTTTCGTTCTAAAATGATCATTTCTGGGTAAATATGATCGTTGTACAATTACAGGCTTCGATTAATTTACGATTTTTCTAGTTTTCTGGTAAGTGCGTTTGGATTTCTGTCACCTCCTCGTTATCTGTTGTCTATGAAAATGAAGCATAAAAGTGATTTTTGGATCGAACCGACCTACTGAGAGTTTATTAGGGATAATTGATAGAACCACCAGAACTAATCCTAGAGCGAACTTGCATAATGCAATTTTGTCATACGTCTATAAATCAAATAAATGATAGATAATATTATTATCGTACACATGTATGCCCTGTATAAAAATAACCGGGAGCGAAATATTTTTCCAAATGCTGTCGTCGGGGTGCTGCTTCGCAAAAAAAGACAACTATAGATTTTGTCTTCTCTCTGACAACCTGAAGCAACGGCCAAAACCAGGAGATACGCGTTCCCTTAACAAAACCTGCTTGCTTGTGTCATCACTTTCTGATGGTTCCGCGTATTCTTCGAAGGGCCGTTGAGTATTGACGGAAAGTCTGTGGTTTGTTGCCGTACGGCTAAGCTGAATGCGGTTACAATGTATTCAAGATGTAGAGTATTTTTCTTCTTTCTTCACTTCGAATTTTATTTACTTCTGTACATCGTCGACAACCCTGGCCTACTTAACCTGGCGAGCAGTGGTATTGTTATACCTTCAATAGTTGCGTTGTTCCCTGCAGGTGATTATTTACCCTGTCATATTTGTCGAAAATTTGTTGCAACATCCGTTGACAAACATAACTGGCCTTATCCTATGCATTGCATTTATCGTGGTGACGGGACTCGGCCGTGCCTACCCAACCTTAGTTTACAGAGTCATACGTTTCTCTATGCTCTGAAACTGTGTGCATTTTCTGCATCTTTAGCTACGTGACATACATTCACTCTTTCAGCTCATATTGGGTATGTGTGAATGTCAGAGATAGATAAGTGATATCGGTTAAAAGTTAGCGGTGTTAAGTTACTACTTCGTAGAATAGCTTGTTATCGAAATGCCCGTTACGATAGCGGATCTTGCGAAGTACAACCTCAGCGGAAACCACGCGGCCCTCATGGAGAATTAGATATTAAATTCAAGACAATAGTCGCCGATTTGGGAATAGTAACCTAGGAGCCGTTTGTGAACGTGCATAAGCCTGACGGCTCGCAGGGAACTCTGGTTGCTGCTGAGTGCGTACTTAATAATATAAAAATCGTTGAAAGCCAACGGAAGTTCCAACGCCGGATCTGCTCGAGTGATTCTTCAGGATGAAAATGCCGGCCTCTGTACAAATCTTGGCTGAGCTTGTTATGCACTCAACGAAATCAGTACCGAGATACGCGTTTTTGTGGTGATAATAGTTGACAACCTAATTTGATCAAGCGTTTTCTCGATATAGGTATCTCAATCGAAGCGGCCCGTCGAAAGCTTGAACGAAACTACCAGTTGTCGCCGTATTGGTCAGAGGTTCAAGATACAATGACACACGCAGCAACCGTGGGCAACGAAGGACTAATAAGGACTCTTGACGACGCTTTAGCAGCTCATGCAGTCTGCTCGTTGGAACCCTCCACTTGACTACGTCATTCTGTGGTTATGAGAAATTGGCACGGAATGGGTGCTTCGCCAGACGCAAGAACTCGTGCCGCTGAGCTAATGAGAGCTAGAGGGAAATCTAAACGAAGCCAAGAGACTTTGGGAGCAAGAACGCGGGCTTCGTAATGCAGATGTTCCACCTATCAACGGTAACATTAGAAGCTTGCTAGAAGGTGACAGGGTTCCCTTAAAAGCCAATGAACTTGACCCTTATCAAAAAGCGCTAATGATCGTGGAAAAGCACTTTCTTCACAGGCATGAATTCCAGGAGGCGCTAGTGATGAGACCGTATGCGACGAAGATAAGCATTAGACTTTGGACGTTACTATAGACGCGAAGGAGATATCAACCAAAAATATTAATCGCATTTGACGACACTTGGAAGAGCTGAACTTCGATCAAAATAGAGAAGCTCTTCAAATCATAAATTCTATCGAGTGGGTTATCACAGCAGAGGGCTATCTGGAGGATGAGCACAGCACCCTGCTTATACCGTTCATGAATGAAGAAGTTGACGAGGTTGAAAAAAGATAGCGGCGCTTAGTAAGCGTGTTCGGGAAATTCGCAAACTGCCCGTCTGCCCTGCGCCGTTCAACGTTTCAGCCGAATTCGCCTGTTGCCTTCCGATGGTTCTGCCATCGACTACGATCATAAGCGCGAGTGGTTCATATATGTGCTCTCGCGGCTGTCCGACTCAGCGCGCCAAGACCGGCCAGTTTCCTAGTTCTTCGGCGGGTCAGGAACGTGCACGTAGCAGGCGTATCCTGGTGAATTAGATTTGATCTAGGCCGGAGCCGATATAACATCCGTGGACAAGAATGGAAGTACCCTTCTACATAAGGCTGTTGGGGCACACAGGAACAATGTAAAGAGTGCTACAAAAATGACTGGTCTGCTGAAAGAGCAGGTTATCGTCTTTGATATTAACAATGATAAAAATGCTTCAGTTTTCAGAACTTGAATTATAAATTGACACTCAGGGCCGGGCCACCTGCGTTTCGCTGCTACAGTAACTCTGCCTTTGCATATCGTGCTTTACGCTTGTTTCGATAAATTTGGTGACATTGCAAGCCATCATGGTTTTGAATTTATATGCTAATTTAAAATCGATGAGCGTGTGCTTTCTTAAATATAAAACTCACGTAAAAGATAAACTTATTATTATGGTTCGTTTCGTTTCTCGCCATTTACTAATGGTATAGTAAGACAAACAAAATAGTGGTCCTGAGAGCCTTATGAAGCTGTAACGAAAATACATTCGGTGTTATTGTTTCTGGCAGAATCGAGTTGAGTTTTTTTAGTAACTTTATTTGGTAATTTATAATATAACGTGTAAGTTAGCAGTGACTGACATTACGCAAGAGTGTATCACTTTAAAAGGTCTTTAACATATTGTTTAATAAAAAACGTATGCTTATTAGTAAAAAAAAAAACATTGGTGAAGATATTTAGGCAAGGCCTAATTTTCTAGACAATAACCTTTTGACAATATATGATACCTCTATGAACCTTTATAAAAACGCTCCTCTATTGAATATGTTCCCCTTATGATTAAACAATTTTCAAAAAAAAAAAAAAACTAAAGTTGTTGAGTTGTAAGAACATATAAAAAAGCTTACCACATAGTATTACTTATCGATCTTTTCCGCAGTGTAGTACGAACTGGACATCATCTAATCAAAATTCAAATGGCTTATTTAAACCATCTGAATCCCATCCCAGGGATCATTTAATTATCTCTGAGTTTTTTGATGTTATTCACTTATGATAGATTAACGAAAAATTCTTATTCATCTATATGCGGCATTACTTTTATTGATAGCTAATTTGCAGGACGTACCGCTACAATTAAACCGCTTTGATGGATCGGTTGGTGTGCAGATGCCAATACCGTATTACTGTTCATTTTTATATTTGTCTCTAATAAATCGTATACCTAAACGATAGTATTTTTACTCCAGTTGTCCCGGCGTTGTTTGCTCGCCGTTCTATAAACGTTGTATCAGGAATTATTTTAAATTGACAACTCAGGAAGGATCAGATAAGTCCTGTAAGAACTTTTCAACTACCTTGAAACGAAAAAACAAACACTACAAGTTGCTATATTATAGCAACCATCCATCTGTAAAAATTTACTATTGGCTCAAGACCCACTGAAAGAAACCAATAATGTGCTGTGTTCTCATCAGCCTAGTCTAAAATAATCTATCATAATTATTGGTAATATAATGCCAATTCAGAAACTTGTAGTTAAACTTTACTTGTTGATTATTCTAGACTTCAAGTTAAGCTGATGATGTCTAGCGTTAGAAGCGAAGGGATACGTGTCAGAGCTGACCTGTCACGCCTTATGCACATAGAGCAAGTTTGTGACAAGGGGCGGACGTTGATACGCAGGCGAACACAAGTGACTTCAGTTACCTTATATTAATGCAGACGAATATCTAAAAAGGCGTAAATACGCCTGGCAATATTCAATTCCTTGCTGACGAAAAAAAATGGGAAGTTTTGTATCTGAGATTAACTGCAGAATCAGCCATATTAAAATATTAATGCATGATTTATTTAACGCGTTTTCGTTTTACAATTGGAGTATCCAAGGAGGTTTTGAAAACGATCTCTCCGCATAGCTTTATTATCATACATGGTGTGACTACCAGAACATACTTATACACTTATGTGCTATATAAATATGTCTTCGTTCCTCTAGCTCGCTGTTTTTTTGCGTACGCTTTTGTTATTACAATCGATTATATTGGCGCTAATCGGGCCCTTCGTGCCCTAACAACGATAACCGCTATACAGTTTAACTAATATATGTTCTGTATTTTTTTCGTTATTTTTTATACTATAAGGATATTGCTAATAGACTTTAATAGCGATCTAGTAGAAAATAGCTATACTACTATCTTGGATCAAGTCGACAATTCATCCTAGGGATAAAAAGGCTTTTGCTACCAGATAAGTCGGTATGAAGCAGAGCTTCGATAGCTTTCTAAATAATCGCATACACAAATTATCTCTTTTCCTCATTGTGTAAAACAATATTTAGGTAGACTTCACTAAAAAAGGGAGTAGAACGTTTACAAGAGGCTATTTTAGGGAACAGTCGGCATTCTAACCTATTCTGTTTTGCTAGGAACGTCTCAAGGATGGCTTGTTTTTACACGCACATAATATAACTAGGCGTTGATACTAATTGTAAGGATGTGGATAATCGATTTTATCATTCGTTGCGATAAAGTTGGAAGAATATTATGGAAATTTGTTGAGTTTGCCGAATACGTAAAGGAGGACCTCCAGGACTAAATTCGAGTCTTATACTTGCCAGCTTGGATTTCTTGGTTGGCTCATAGGCTCTGCTATATCCTATTTTGATAATTTTCTATGGTCTGCCAAAAAAAAAGCGAAAATGTATATAAAACGTTCCACCGGCGTGAGATTCAGTCAGGACGGAAATTTAGGGAACGCTAATTAAGATTCTTTTTAACTATGTTGCAGTAAAATTTAAATTACTTCCAGTACCATTCACTTTCATTCGATGTAAGTTGCAGGAGCCGTCACTATACTAGATGGTCTAAATATAAATTTGGAGTTAAGGATAATCATATCCTTAACTCAAATTTCTAACTTACCGTGAATTTTGTTCCTGTGTCTGATATTACGAAATGCCCCCATTACGAATAGTCCCACTAATGTCTTCAGTTGGCAGCCAATAATTTGCAGTGACGAAAACTTTTTGTTTGTTGGTTTCCAGCTTTAAAGGTACACTGAGCTCAAGCAATGGTAGTGAATCAATAAATTGCTACATCAGTCGCTGCTACAGTTGGAGTACAACTTAACGAGGTTATTCTCTTTTATCAGACGAGCAGGTGCGATGTGTCAATCGAGACCTCCGAGATTGACCATGGCTTAATTTTCAACGTTGTTCGCTTGCCTCGTTCGTTGTTGAACTGCCAACGAAAGGCACTGGGTTTTTATTTATTTTCACTTATTATTTTATTATTAAATATATAGTTATTATTTTATATATAATAAATATATTTATTACAAAACAAAATAACGTGCGGCGGAGCGCTAATCGCCTATTAGGCAAGTATCTTGGTCTATAGCCTCCAGTACGCGCCTGGCAACGTCGACGTTCTAAAGCACTGAGGAGCGTTATGCGCTCGGCTAAATTGTATCACCAACTTCAGTATACGCGTCATAAATGCCCTATGGCCAAAGATAAGCGATTTTCCAACGGCTAAGGAGTATCTCGCAGGGAGTCTCTACTGCAGGCGGTTTGACTTAGGTCATCTGTTTCTTGAATTAGAAGTCTTTTTGACTCAATGTTTAACGAGTAACAGTCTTCGATTTTGCGAACGCAAATGACAGGCCGTCTCAAAACGGCTAGTTCGATCTGTCGGGTAGGCAGGGCTGACACTTGAACGTTAGGCTGTCGTCAGGCAGATTGGGGTTGGGTATAGTTCGGAAACGGAGAGTGAAGAAACAATGAGAAAATTATCTGCGAAGCTTACGCTGACAACACCGTAACGATCTCTACAGAGGCAGTGAAGATCGGTGTTTTCCCCTTAGCTGCTTACTTTTGGATATCGCACTGAGCCCAAGAACGCTGCAGCATTATCGACTTAAACGGTTAGCCCGGAACTGTATGGCCACCCTGTAGCCAACGCTTCTCGTGCTGGAACTAAAAAGCCGATTGCATGATTCGGAAATAATAGGGCCTATCTTTCCAGGTAGTGGGAACTCGAGTCGCCGCCGAACGAACACTTTCCCGTACAGGTATTGCAGGCTAATCTGAGCAATATAATAACGGTATATCAATGTAGCAATAGGGTCCTTAGATGTTTTTAAGTAGATATGATTGTTTCTTTTTTTGAGCTCGCTTTGCATTGGATGAGCCTGATCGGGATTTTCTGATACGCAGAGAGTCTTTTTAGTTAATGTTTTCCCTGTACTCAAATCGATGTTCGTCATAGAGAAAGGACGATCAATAAGAGTACTTTATGACACTATCGTTTTAAAATAGGCCAATCTGTTGATTTTTTCTCAGTAATTTTATGAAATTACGGCACAACCTTCTAGTTTTAGCTTTCAGCAAAATAGAAAGCAACATGCAGGTTTAATTAAATGTATTTTATTTAATTAATAAAATAAATAAATTAACTAAACAATACAGCTAGGTTGTTTCTCTAAACGATGATAATATCCTGGTACATAATTTAACATAATGATAATTCGCTTTTTAAAACGATGTAATATTTCATATAATCGAAGCAACTGGAAAGAACGCTGTGAATTTTGTTATACATTATCGGCTTTTATGAGGAGGGTCTCGCGAGGCATTTTTGTTTGACCAGAGGATCGCGTCATTGTTGGTACGCCTATAATCTTTGGATTTATCTAGTATTAGCATATACTCACTAATATCAGCACGACATGGAGCCTTTCAAAAATAATTCTATAGCTAACTTGCTTTAGTTCCAGAAGATGAATTGAATTTAAGACACACTAACTTCAGCACAACGCCCCAATTAAGGATACGATGTGCTCCATTCTGTATTAGGGTCGAAGCGCATACATATGCGAAATCCAGCAGATCTGATCTTTTGCAATAGAAATTTATTTTACATAGAATTTTATCATTTGCAGATTGAATTTGCACCTAGCTTGCGTTACAACAATTGTTTTGTCACAGTTTCTAATAATATACGCTTGATTTTGATTTCGGTAAACTCGAATTTAAAGGAACTTGGCTAAACTTTCCATCGACGCCAGATCAGTGTTGGTATGCACAAATTACTTGGGGCAAGCTCTTTTCAAGGAGTTCGCATAAGGAGAGCTTTCTTTTTTCAGGAATACTGAGCCTCTGCTTCAACGAAGAGCCGCAGCACTTGTGTACAACTTAATCTCACAAGATTGAGCCCTATGCCTTCTGATGTGAGGCCAATGTTTCCTACGACTGAAAACCCGAACTCTGCAAATGTGTATGCTCATTATCACAAAATTCTTCCCTTGTTTAGCTGACGACAGTTTCGAGAGAGGTTGAATACATAACCGCATCTCCATCGCGTAGCGTTTGCTTAGCAAACCAAGGATTATCAGCATTTATAATGGAATAAAAAAATAACGTTGAAAAGTAGCGCTTAAAGCAGCGCGTCGAGCGGCGATGCATTTGGGTTTCCGTAAAACCAGCCACTTGCTACGATTATTTGATATAGTTACTTCTTTCATTTCATAACATTAAACACCTCAATATCACCCCTTAACGCTTATCGGATAGGTGATGAGTCGCTAAATTCCTTACCCTTACGTGTTCGATTGGTGATCAGATAGACATTATGGTTCTGTGTCCCGGCTGCATTGGAACAATAGGTAGCACACAGATCGCTGCTGTGAAACACTTTTGTTTCCTTCAACACAATTAATAAAAAGCACCTAAAAGTTAATTATGCGCATAGTTTAGCTTTTTCAGTAAATTATTATATGAATCGCCGGATGTAGTTCATCGTGCCAAAAGCATTGGTTTTTACGAAGGTCGCATCTGAAGCATTTGCCAGCCAACGTGCCAATATGTGGTTAGAATTATTCAAGAGTTGGTTCCTATCTGGACATAGAAGATATGTAAAAAAAGACCTTAAGAATCAAATCTTTATTTATATGGTCCAACGGAATTTCTGAACTCTATGGTATTGAAAACGCCTTATACACTGCCATTGATAGAACTTATCTTAAAAGGTTCAAATTTAAATAAAATAGGATACAGGCATTGCGATCAGATACAAATATACGAAGAGCCGCAATCCGCGAAAAGGCGTTGTAAGTGAACCCTAGTAAATTGTACGATAGCAGTGGGAAGTTCTTCGCACCCTATGCAGTTACTAATTTCTCTGTTGGTTAAGTTTGTGACTAAAAATACTCGGAATTTCCACAGTGCGCCATGTTTAATTTACAGTCTATTTCCACATCTACAGCTGTAACAAAGACTGCTGAATTGTTTCGACTCCTTGGAAAACTTTGCCGTACGATCCTCCACAGTCGGCGAAGATTCCAACGAAACGTCAACTTCTCATCGAATGTGTGATCAAAGAATATGAAACATCAGAGTAAATTGCTGAACTTCGCAATCCTCTTATACCAGTAAATTCGTGCTAGGCCCATTCTTTCTTCAATTAAACACAAAAACCGTGTGTTTGGCGGTTGCGCACATGTCTACATGCACCTTAATACTCAAGCTAGACAACCTTTCAGCTGATTATATTGGGATGCTTATCCCTACGTTTCTGTTTATTAGCTACCTATTTTAGTTTAGCTTTCATTCTATTATACATTACCTTGGCCTGCGCCCACGATTCACTGCTTGCAGAAAAATTACCGTACCTTAATTTCACTAATTTTTTTAATATCTGATATCACGTGCTGCACTAAACCCGTCAGCCTTTGGCACCGGTGTTTGATGAGACCGTTGTCGTACAGGGAATGGTTTGTGCTGGTTCTGCTGGGTTGATATTTAGTTACGATCCAGTTAGGGGCCAACCCGACTGCATGATCATTACGGCTAACTTCAATATAAAATTGTCCATCGTATCACCCATCGCGGATCCGGATAGTTTCATACAACTGCGAGCTTTTACTCCGGAAGGGCTTACGAATATTTAAGCTGAGCTTAAAAGCGCAAATAAGTACAGAGAAATGAATTACTGCTATCTGTAGTCATATTCTCTATGGGGATAGATTTGAACTGCAAACGTGCTATGCACATGTGAAAAGAGCTTTGTTGGTTGTATAGAAAGCGCAATGGAATTATCGATGCAACGCTTTTTTTCCACCGATAATTCAGGCTCAAAGTGAAATGGGGCGCAGGTCATCTCAAAAAGGTCGTTTTCCGACATTGAATGATCAAGTGGCCAGAGTAACGGTTGATTTTGTCTGATTCTGTTCTAGTATTTATATTTATCTACGCTTCGTCCACATCAGACAGAAGAGAAGGAGTTGAATCGGGGCAGCATGTGAACGTTAGGAAAACGTTAGGCTCCCAGAGCTTGCAGATACTGGAGGTGCTGAAAATACATTTTGGTCTCAAATAAATAGGCTAGTAGACATTGAAGTGAACGTATTTTATCTAGGTAATATTTATTGGACCACAGTGCAATAAACGATGATAGATAACACGGCACGCGACCTTAATTTTTGTAACATTCACGTTTTGGACTAAAGAGGTGGAATACCGCGACATGTTACGGGACGTGAAATATGCTGTGTGTGACAGGAAAATCTTTCTCTTTGAAAGTCGACCTGTTAGCTTCCTTTTCAAAACATCGGACATCGAGATTACTCACGCTCTGAACTCGGCCATACCCCTAAACCGAGAAGGCTTGCGTCTAAAAAATACTGAGTTGGGTAAATCTAAATTAACTACTTTTCTACCCAGTAGCGATAAGTGATAAAAAATAATATAATGCAATCTTGTAGGAGAAAACAAAGAACACGTGCGTACGATCACTTTCAAAGCCATCGCGTTTACCCATTACGTTACACATTTACGTTTAGATCAAGGTTAAAAATTTTACATCTGGTGCTTGGCACATATTTGTGAACGATTATCTCGGTGAGGTTATCGACACAACGTTGATCCGGATGACTTTGGATGTCCTTGCGGTTTAGTTTAACCTATTCGTGGCACGAATGATACGCTTACATGCTCGTAAAGGTTTCGACTGACATTTTTACGTCTTAAGAACTTTTTGTAAAACAAGATGTACAAAAACGTTCAAATTGTGAATACTTATAACCGTGCTTTTTTTTCGCTAGTGTAACAAGGAGGGGAGACTGATGACCGAATCAGACAAATCTTACAATTTTTTAGATTTTTTTAAGCATGCCGAAATAAGTAAACTAAAGAATATAAACAAAAGCCAATTTGTAACAAGGTTGGCCTTCAGCTCTTTTTTTGTTTGGAGAAATTGCACACTTGAAACGGGGGTTTCAGCACATTAAAAAGATTGGCATAGGTACCCTTCAAAAACCATAGGGCAGAATTATACGCCGAACCATTAGGCCCTGACGTAAAGGTAGTTTCGGAACACTGCAAGTTCCGCCTATTTATGAGTCCACCGACACGAGAGTATAGTACCGTTTAGGTGACTACGATCAACAATTTCATTAACATCAGGCCGAGCGAGTCTCGAAACGATCACAGCATCCCAACTGCCGCACATGCTTAGCGACTATATCATATATAAAAGACTCCTGGCGCGCAAAGAGCCTGCTTCACACGTAAGCAGTAATTCTATGTATCGAACTTGTTTGACTTTGCCCCTAAAACCTCCTTGGATATAAGCGCCAAATTCTGGATGAACAAGTGCTGATGCCACTCGGCGTCAGGTTCATGAACTTCACTCTTCCGTCTCTCCGCGAACCTCAAAGAACAAGGCTGCTAGATACTTCGTTGAGGTATAATAATAGATTTTTCGCGTGTTAAAGAAGCTGTTTGTTTGCCGCTTTGCTTGAATATCTCATGCAGGAAGTGTAAATGAATAACTAAATCCATGAAGGATACTATCTGATCCGTGCAATTAAGGAAATCGTTTTCTTCCCATCGGTTCAATTGAATAGAACGAATTTTACATATTTTTTTCAGTTTAATGTGGTAATGCACGCATCTGGAAGTGCTCGAAAGCTTGTTATTGTACTCGTCGAACAGCTCCAGGAGATGGGTTATGTCCTTCCCCATCTTACCATGGCATCATTAAGACGGACCCAAGCTGTTCATTCAGATCCCAAAATAAGCTATTATTTTATGCCGGTTAAAGGAAGCATTTCCATGAATTGGTTTATTGAAAGATTTTCAATTATCTGGTTGTAATAGATTTTCAAGCTGTGTACAAGTTCACAAGTTGAAGCATTTTGCATAAAGTATGATAGCATATATATATAGTAGTTGGCACCTTAACTTCAATGAAATACTGCACTAGTAGTAGTATTCAGTCGTCCTGTAAACAAATAATCTGGGTTAAGCATACTCGAATGATTCAGTCATAATATCAGATATGACAACTGATCTAGGTTCCACTGTAATTGTGCTAGAATTCGTTTCTATTCGTAACATCTATGCGATAACGATAGCCACAAAGAAGCGGCGTGGTGTGGACTGAATCGTCCGGCAGTGATCGAGAGAGATGATGTCAAGTCTATCCAAAAAGGCCCCGGTTGTCCTCATGCCTTAATAGTAGGGTGGCGTTTATTTGAGAAAGAGGTGATACACTTCGGACTATAGGGTTTTTAAATAGGATTAAGAGTGGCAGCATTTGATTCGTATGGTGTCACAAGCTGAAATCGCGCTACCGCTATAGTGTGTTCTGGGTAATTGGTGACTGTTTAGTGGCACGTCATGTCGTCCAATGTTATGTAAACATGCCGTGTTTATTTGGCCAAATACTCAAGTTACGATAATTCGTTATGTGAGCTGACTCAGAAGTTCATATGTCGTTATGTTTCCAACATCCGTATAGCATATCGACTCCATACGATATTTAGCTGTATGGTGTCGACTATCATTCTTTTTTCTTTTTGTTATTATTGTTATTTACCTAACCTTGGCTCAAAAAATTCATGTACTGTTATATTAATGGGCTAGTACTTGTATCATAATATGATAGAAATGGCGCCAGACGATTGCACTGTTATTGAAAGCAATCCTTTTAGAGGCGGAAGTTCCCGTGTCAAAGGATTGAACAGGTAAAAAAAATGGTTTATATATAGAGCATTTCGCATGGATAAATATTTTGTTCTCCTTTGCCACGGCATGCTTCGTCGTGTCAGCCTGACCAGACGTCACGAACGCTCGCGCAGCGTACGACACCGTTTCCATCCAATCTGAAATCATTTTGTTATCCGTTATTGTAAAATGAAGGATGGCCTAAATTTTTTGTTTTATGGCTAAAACGACGAGTTGTCTCTCAGCATCGGATGCCGAGGTGATGAGCATCTTCGCGAAGCAGGGGGCACGTCTCAATCTACATGTCGAAAATGCTAATATTTCTTCTGACTCTCAGGTTAGTAATACTACTTTCTAGCTAGAAATACATATTGTATTATGAAACACTACTAGGAAAAGCTGTCCAACGAGAGATCTCGAATGCACGAGCACTAAACCTGAGCATTTATAATTAGTAAATACATTGAATTCATTCTCGCCTAGAACGGAGCTCCTTTTTAAAATGCAGATGCTGTCAGATTACCCGTCAAGGAGTTGCGCTTCTAAATATTCTTCACGATTCGAAACTTCGTGCACTTTGAAAACTCAGTTTTCTTTAGTTAGCCACCACTGTGTGACCTGAAAGATTATTTTCGGTTTGTCTACCTGGCTAGAACAATTACCTGCTGTATTAGTAGTTTCAGAAACAAAATTAGCCGAACAAACAATGTCGATAGGCTGATAAATGTACCGCGTAAGACCAACATGTTGTTAGAATTGTTACTTAAAAATCGTTTGATCTTTGTTACTTAAGAACTTCGCCGCGAAAGTCAAGAGTTCACTATTGAGCGAGCATTTTTCGTCACTCGATGCCGAAGAAACTTTACACAAGCTTGAAAAATTACGACAGAGGAGTGGGTGAGCGCTTCAGGACCTTCATGCAGAGGCATGCCCATCGATGCCGCGAAAAACCTGGTCTCTACTCACGGCTGTGGATCATACATCTCTTGCTACTTAGGAGGTACGGAAGGGATGATCTTTCATGTTGAAGAAGTGCTTCATCTGTATTTGGCGAAGCCAAAGCTACAGGTATAGTACACTATTCATCAAAGTGCGAATATTCTTTAAATGAATTAATTTAATATATAGAAATTTTAGATCGATTTTCTTCGCGTTAGCGCTCAATAACGATTGTAATTATTGCAGGTCACTTCAGAGTCATGTACGAACAACAAGCGGCGCAGGAAGGACCGAACAAGTTATTATAGAAAAGATCGGAAAGAGACTCGGATCTGTTTACAAGTGTGTCGATAATTTTTGCTTGCCACGTATGTAGCAGAAAAGAGCGTATCTTACCTGGATTGTTTGACAGGTAACACAGTGACTCAATTTAGCCTTGTCCATTGTGCAAAGGTATGCCAAACCGTTTTTTTTGGCTAGAGAAGCATCTTTATCGAACGCCTCTAAATGTTATTACTATATAGCCTGTTGCAAATTTTCTTTGTTACCTAAAATGCTAATTTTTGAAGATTAGGTAGAAGAAAAGGTAAAGATCTTGAAGCCGTTGGTTGCCCATGCTTAGGTGGCCGTCGATGTTCAGGATTGAAGCACTGTAACAGTGAAATGTATACATACATGAGCTTTCTTTCGCCCTATGGACCACCGGTGGCCGTCTGCGACAGGAAGGTCGTTTGCCCAAGGCCGAACTTTTTTTCGGGCAGTTGACGAGGTCTATAAATAATCGCAGGACAAAGACTTGAACATCGTTTTGAGGTTTTGTTGCGTATAGGACCGTATATTTCACGACCAATTGCCAAATAATTTCTTCATATAACAAGTAGCGCAACATGTTATTGTTTATTCACTACATGGCGGTTCGTCGGTATCAACTTCACCCGAAGCAAAAGTTCCATGCACTTATCAGCGTATCACCTAGACCGGTAAGGTACATCTTAAGCCAGATCACTAAGAGAACCCCTAGGTTTGATGTTGAACTTAATAGGGAAGTTCAAGGCGTGTGTCATTGTACCGCCACTTTCGTAGCAGTTCGATCTTTACAACCATTTATGCATTTCTCAGAGTGTTTGTGTGTAATTCATTGATTGTAGCCCCTAACCTGCTTTCGACATACAGGTTAGTAGAATAGAGAACTTGCCCATCATAATTTTAACGAACGTCTTGTAGGTATCGTACGGTGCTAGGACAAGCAGTAATATTTGATAGTTTGCGAAATGGCCGGAGAATCAATACAGGATACGCGTGACCTTTGCCCAGATGGACTTGTAAGTCTATACATTATATATATATATATATACATACACACACACTCATCGCTAAGGGTGTACTGTCTCCAACGGCTTTGGTTGAAAAGGCAAAATCAAGGAGGCGGTGAGGTCAAAAATTTGTGTACCGGCGTTAGCCAAATTATTCCTGACAATTTTATACGGGACAATAAGTAACTTCTTAAAGTCAGGGTTGGCTCTCCAGTCGGTGCTGTGAAGGACATACCGAATATTTTGAGAAATTCGGGTGGGTGGAGGTCTATTTCGACTTGTGAAATATTCTCCTCTTCAGAGCGGCTAGTGACAACGCAATGATACTGTACTATTATGCTGAGATACCAAAATTCACACGGGCATTGTTAGGTACAGGTTTTATAGCTCAATATAACTAAATTATGTAAATATTTGCTGGTGCAATTAAACTCCTGAATTCCCTCTGACCTTGCCAGAGCCTTCATTAGTTTCCCATTGATAGATTTCACATTGACCTGCAGTTTAAACAGAGCAGACAAAAATTAAAGTGAGATATTTTTGTACGCGTTTTTAAAACACTTGCCTATAATATGTGATTCACCTTTTGTTGGATCATAGGAAACTAAAGAGACCAAAGACCAAGCTCCACTGGAATCACTTCAAACATGCGCTATTTTAATGAGGGCACCCCCTCTCTAACGCTCGTCGTGAAGTCAAAATCAAGGAACCGCCCTTGACGAAATAGATGAGAACAAGGTAACTGAAGGCTGCCTTACGGACGAGACACGAATCGATTTCACCATACAGTCGGTTAGTACCTGCCGTTTTGTTTATTACACATTATTCGAATCTCACTAAGTTCTTAATATCTAACTTAGTGAGATTCCAGTACAATAAGGACCAATTTGCTAATAGTTTAGTCTGTCGTGGTTTTAGCTGGGTCCGTACCGTGCACGCAGCTTTAGTACATTCCTAGTACAAGTATTCAGTTTTCAACCCAAACAAGAGCGCTTACATTAAATTTAAAGAGTATTACTTGATATGCCTCATCTAATAAAATTTTAACAAGCCTAAGCGAGTAATCCTGGTCTGACCTTTTCCTTGTAGTATTTTATACTGCGATAGATAAACCCACTGATATAAATTTTTTTTAAGATAGAAAGTCCTCAAGCTTATGTGAGAACTTCCTTCATGACAATGACCTCTTGTTGCAAAGCGAAACAGCTCATTAAATATAGTTAAACGTATTAGAAAATAGAAAAACTACTTACGATGTACTTCTGGGTTCGAAGAATATTGGCGTTCATTGCAAGGCCTAACGAAGATCAAGTTTAGTTACTTCACTGCTAAAATTATCGAGGTTCTAAGTAAAATGTCTAGGTCTATTTTCGGTACTGTTTATGGCATTTGCTAAAATCAGCGGCGAAACTAGCAGTGCTGTTTGATAACGAAATATAAGCCCCACAAGACTATTACAGTTCTTTGCAGGTGCGTAACAACAAAAAGCGGCAAGATTACTAATTTTTATTTTAATTGTATATAAAATGCCTACCCATTCTTTAGGAGATACTAATAGTCTTGCAAGAATTTTTTTATATAAAAGATTTGAAGAAGTTGATCGACGAATCAGGTCAGAGTGAAACTACCAGGCAGCAGGGATCGCGTTGTAAACGGAGGGCAAAATGGTGTAAGTACTGTTTTTTAATAATTCGAATTCTAATTAAAGAAAGAAAAACTGTTGACTCTGCACCGTACGAGCTTGAAATAATCATGAACACTTTGAATTAATCTTAAAATACAAACGTTATTTTTAGTTTATATGCTGTAGGTAATAACTCGCTTCCTAAGTACTGTAGCTGGAAGCACAATGCCAGACCTTAAAAGTCGGTCTTGGAATTACGAGGCTATATACTGCGTGTACTGATGTGTAGTCGGTTTATATAGATCACACTTCCATTCGATGGTAAACTTAGGGCGTGGACGTATAATGAAAGGGTGATTAACAACTGTTGTAAATCCAGTTAAGGTTAGATAGATAGATTTTTGGGGGTCATAATACAACAATACACGTTCTAAATGCTAAAAACAAACAAAAACGGTTGTCAATATATTTGTCATTGTCGCTTGATCAGAGTAAGCTTCACCAAGCTCTGATACACACTGCAATACAACCAAGCTCCGCCGAAGAGCCGTTATGCGAAACCGTCCAAACGATCCCCATAAGAGTCTCATACCCTCAACATGATGCCACAGAATAGTAACACAAGTTAGAAGGATCCTGGGGCTCATTAAAACAGTTATTATGAAAAAAAAAAGCACCTGTGAAATTAGGATTAGCACTGGCACTTTTGGCGTAAAAGTTTAACGCCTATTTGGCTGTACGCCTATTTGGCTATAATTGATTATTGTGGTTACAGGAAAAAAGCTGCAGTTTTCTAATGGAAGTCTTTGAATACGCCACCAATCCACTGCCCGTTCACCACGTATCGCTATACACACAATGACACGTGTATGATCGATTATAATGCTATGAACATACAAAAGGCTTCTAAATTTATTGTCTGCCGCATTTGTCGTTTGTTGTGTCTATCATAACTACGCATTATTAATGATTCAAAAGGTGAGTCTCTCTCTGCCCGAGATGGCCGGCGGACAGAACGGGATCATCATATTCTATGATTACTACGATCGCTCTCGGTTCGATGCTACCTCTTCTGTATCATAACCAAGCTCCAAGGGACAAATGTATTTTTGGCCATACCCGTCAGGTGCTTCGGGCTCATCGTGATTCAACGACGTCATTGGCGTACTAAAGCCCAGATCAGTCTCGACCCCAAGATCTGGCAAGATGAGCCCTAGATCAGAGCAATCGTCGGTCGGCGAACGGCTTCCATTGTCTAGCAACTCAACCGACGTGTCTTCACTGCCATCTCGACCTTCATCGCCGGATAGCTGATGTCGTCGGGTTTTTCGTAACCGCTTCGGTTGTGACGGTTTTGCCGGCGGTGGCGGTTCTTCGCGGGGTTCCGTCGCATTGTCGTCATTGTAGATGCCCATCCCAGACATTTCGTAGCGTTTGACACCTGCCTCATACGGATTATGGCGAGCCTGGCCAGGGCGGCGGCCATGACGCGGCACAGGCCGAATTTCTAGCCGGCCACTTTGTCGCAGCTGATCCAGCAGACGATCGACAGCGGCGCAGCTGCGACGTTCCATCACGAAAAATAGGTGGACGTTACCGTCCAAACTATTAGCTATGAACTAGAGGAATGATCGAAGGGTGATGGAACCTTCTCTGAGCAGCGAATGAGCTGGTCGTTGTGGCTAGCTCGGTGGCACAATTAGCGGATCCTTCCTGGCAACTGATCAAAATATTTCGAAGTAAATGGATTTTATATGGACATAACATGTGCCTGCTTAGAAATGTCAGGCAACGATGGGTTATATCAAGAGTTGTTCACTTATTGGTAGAAAAATTAATAACGTATGGAAACGGTTGCTTTATTCAATGGAATATGGCATTATTGGCCTTTCAAAATGATGCGGGCACAGTAATTATTGTGGTATCCATTAACGAGATAGTGTCGGCTATGACCATCTAATAACGACGTTATTTTTGACACTGTCACAATTACTGGCTGTGTAATGCAGATAAAAACGAAGTTCTGCTTAGCTTGTCTACGTCTTTCTAATGATGCTCACTATATAAATCGTAGGTAGCGATATAATTAAGCAATAATAGTGATGACCAGTTATGATGTGAACAGGACATTTCAGGCTCTATAGGATGAATACTGAGGATAAATTTCAACAATACAGCCATGAATTAAGGCTTCACAGGATAGGCTGCCGCTGTCAGCAGAATGCTGATATGTTAATGCGAGAAAATTTGACGCAAGCGACCAATCGACGTTAACTGAACCACGAGAACCAGTTGGCTATGCGGAATATCTCTCATTATTTGTGGCCTACAGCTTTAGTCTTCGTAAGGGCTGTAGATTAAGATCAAAATATACTCTACTCGTTGCACAGGCAGATTGCACCAAATCACCAAGATTTGGTGGTACTAAACTTGAAATCATTGGCACTATTAGACCATCGCCGCTTATATCCTCGGCATCCTGCGGGCAAACCCTGCGACGAGAGCCCTGAGCTAAAAATGTCTGCCAATTACATTTTGGTGGGAGTCATTTTATCATGATACTGCTGACAATGGTAGCGCTTGATGATGATCTATCGTTCTACCGCGAGGTGGAAAATCCTCGCAGCAATATGTATTTCCTCTTTCAAATGTTACAGACGGCTAACTCCGAGCATTTCAATAGATTTTTTTTTTATGTTCTTAGTTCGTTAGTAGTTCGATTACTCCTACATTAATACAAACTGAGTTGGTAATAAAGCGTAACGAAGGTTAAACACGCATCGAATTTGGCGACGTGAACAGTAAGGCGACGATAGGACAGATACTATAGCAGCAGCGTAGAGAACAAATGGCGCCATTGTTGATGCGGTCGTAGAAACCTTTCTAGGTCGACATTTCTACAATAGTAAATGTGACACCGTTTCCGTGGAAAGTTAACATTACCCTTACTGTGGAGATATATCTATAATCACATCGTTCCATCATACAGTATGTCGGAAGTTTCGTGTGCTTCGTACAAAAAGATCAGTGAATCTTTTATTTGGCGCTCAGGTTATCTGTTTTCGAAAGTGTTGGAGACCATGAGATAAAGGTCTGTGTACGTGGTAGCTTTTTGATGAAATAAAAACTAAGGCGTTGTTGCGGTAGACTGACGCATGTCAACAACACGATTAACAGCGATACATATGCTCATACTAAAATTAACAACAAAAATTCACTTATTTTTCCTACAATTTTTATTACATCTTTAAGAATGATCATTGCATTGCAGTAGCAGCATGGTCTGAAACGAATTTGTATGGTTGAAACATAGTTCCTACTTCCTTCTACCGGGATACTTAACTATGTGTAACATACTTGATGGCGAAACTGCGTACTGGCTTG
This sequence comes from Varroa destructor, assembly GCF_002443255.2. Classification (NCBI taxonomy): domain Eukaryota; kingdom Metazoa; phylum Arthropoda; class Arachnida; order Mesostigmata; family Varroidae; genus Varroa; species Varroa destructor. The sequence goes on along the minus strand of NW_019211458.1, from coordinate 28,316,868 downwards.
GCTTTTCATAGGGGCCGAGTTTTCTAATTATTCATTTCACCAAAAGTCTCGTAATTGTAAGACGTAACAACTGTCAACTAAAATCGTCATTGTAATATTGTATTAAGATCGAACTTTATTTTTCGTCACTTTCTTTAAACTACCGCTACTAATCGGTAATGCACGTAACTAACTAGTGCAGTCCAAAAAACGGTAAAGAGCTTTCTCAACAGAGACACCTTTTCGGTTAATCGCAGTTAGAGGAACTTCAGCATGAATTAAACTTAAAACTAGATGTTTCGGGAACGGCAGGTCATTTCCATGGGCGATGACAGCTTCGTGTAGAAGTGTGTTTTGGTTCGCATCAAAGACGACCATATCAGCGCCGGCTTTTACTAACAAATCGAAAATATTGTTTTCATCAAACGCGCCCTGTTTAAGCCTGTTCCGCAGTAAACAGTGAAGTAAGGAGTACACGTGCGCCATTGGATGACACACACCGACAATACGACGTAACAAATGATGAAGATGCGGATGGTTTAATTCGTCTCTACTGTAACCTTCGAGACAAATCAACACCTGACAGGTGAACTTCACTAGTGCCTTGTACCGAACAAGGTCTTGCCAACTAACTGGGTATATTTGTACAAGATCTCGCAGATGGCCCACAGCGGTTATACACCATTCTAGGCAAAGCATTACCTTGTTTATCTCGGTGGCCTTGAAGAAGCCTAACTTTTCAAGGTGAACTTGAATTTTGCTCAAGTTTTCGACTGTCAGTTTGTCGCATTTCAAGATGATGAACAAAGCTTCAATCGAGACATCAATCGTATACGGTGCTGCTAGTAGCCCTTCGATAAAAAGCCGACTGCCAAAGAGATGCCTCTCAAAAACAATCAGTGCCTGAATACGGAACTCCTTCGCTCTCATCCGATCCAGCTCAGCCGGCTCTCGAAAGCCGAGTTTGGTATTGAGTGAGTTCATACGTGCGACGTGCCTACTTTTGTGAATATGGGCCTCTTTTTCCAGAATGCAGATCGCTTTTTTCCAGGCGTTTTTACCGGCAGCGACGTCACCTGCGATAACGTGCGCTGCGCCAAGAATTTCGTAGGCGTTGGCTTTATCGACGGGGTCAGTGCCTGCTTTGACTGATGTTAGGTGTTCCACAAGGTGTATGTGGCGTCCGAACGCTGCTAGAGTGAGACATCCGATGTCGTCATCATCGCTAAGCTCGGTGTCGGCGCCATATTTCTCTAGCGTCTTGAAAAGTTCCGTGTAACCTTGGCTGGCTGCGTAGAGAAGAGGCGTGGGGGGCCCGGTATCTATCCAGACGTCAGGCGTGTCCTTATCGCAGTTATAAACCCATAGTTGCGAGTCCGGACATGCGCCCAGCTCAAGGCAGGCCTTGGCTAGGGCTACTTCATTGTGCTGGCACGCTAACCAAAGTACACGTTGAATTATGGCGGGTCTCGCATGTCTGAGGAGCTGCTCAGCAATAACTTGGCGATGAGGTAGTTTCGACCTCAAAATTGACACGAACTCTACAATCGACGGCACCGCTTGCCGCTGAAGCAGCTGGTCAACAGCCCGCCATTTACCTCGAGCGCTGGCTGCGAGCAGCGGTGTGGAACCATCTAACTCAGCCGCACAGTTTACAACGAGTTCCTGTGTGAGCCATCCAAGAGCGTCAATCTGAAATCGTATTGAGTTTGATAACTCATCCTGTGTGCCATGGTTTAAATTGTCCATGAGATCTCGGTGTAACTTGACCAGTCCAAGAGCACGGAGGTCCTCCATTGTAAGCACTATTTTGCTTGTTCTTTACGATCATAAACTTAAAGTTGGATTAAAAACAAACGAGGATGCCAGTACAGCTGTCAGGTACGGAGTCACAAAGCCATTAGATTTACTGTATCAGCACATCGAAATGGAGATTAAAGCTGACGGTAAAAAAACATGCGCTGAGTCGTACTTGTTGTGGTACAAATCAAACAGGAAAGGGTGTTTGGTGTTAGGTAGAGGAACCAACATGTGCAAAGCCATTCTCAATGTGTGTAGGAAATTTCTGTCGTTCAATTGTTTATTTTTGTCAGCTGAGTGTGTCGGTGTTTCCTAAAACTCTCGTGTCTTGTCATTTTCTAGAGTTATGTTAAATGGTCCCGGATTGTGCATTACTTTCAATGCGTAACTGACCGAGTTATCAGCGACCTTGGACATGGCGTACGCATAGCCTTGACAATAAAGCTGTTAGATAAGATAAAAAAAGTTTTCGTTTTTGGACTTCGAGAAAAAATGATCGCTATAGAAAAATATGAATATGAACAGCTGTATCTAGCGACGGTCTAAAAATGATATGAAATGCAGTAATCGTGAGACGATGCCATCAACTTCTAAGTGTTTCCATTCCTATCGAACACGTACTCCACAATCGCCATATCATAAATGTACTACTACCCTAATCTAATGCGCGGCGCAGAAGTAATAATTAGAAGCTATAGACTAATTATATTGTCAATATTAAAAAGTAAAACAACATGTTACCTAAGCGTGAAAGAGATAGCGCCGAAAATCGTCGATTGAAGGACGCGGCACGAAAAATGCGAAACAGTTATTTATAACGGCAAATAACGAATTCATCGAAGCGAATGAAAGTTGAACTATCCATTGGCGCTTTCTGTACTAAAGAAAATAGTTAGAAACGTCTATACGTCTTTGAAAACGACCCCATACGTTGTTGCATGCCAAAGATGACCGGGGTAAATTATCGATGCTGTCGGACGATCTAAGCACGCTTGCACTTCGTGTTAGAAAAAATTTGTAGTCCTCTTCGTGTTTATCACAAGGATTGGTTTGAGTCACCAAATGTTTGTGTCGTCCGAAGGTTTTTGCTTTTTAAGCCGACTGCCGCCGGCGGCATGTGCCTGCCCTGTAGAAAATCGCTACCACCGGTAGGAATAAGTGAGAGTGCGGCCAGCACCTTTTGCCAGTGAATCAGAGGGTCATAATATGTGGACTAGACGGCTTTGTTGATCGGACCCTCAGTGGTCGACTGTTCGAATAAGCCCTAAACCTTGTCGTCGTTCGTGCAGCCCGCCGCTAAACCCAGCGGATTTAGTCGATCCCGTTTTAGAAAGACCGCGTTATTCGCCACGGAATATTTGTGGTCCGCACCGGTATAGTTTTTAGTTTGATCAAAGCCAGGTTATAGAATTACGGAAAATTCCGCTTTGTGCTAAGTGAACACTACCGTTCACACAAACACATTCTGTACACCGCTATCCTAGCGCTGGTATGAATCATAAATATATTAGAACCTCTCTCAATCAGCTCACTGCACGAAGGAGGAAACGATAGAACCGTTGTGCCGTTTTGTGCGTGTCGGTAAGCTACTGTGCGAGCATTTTATGAACAGAGATTATCATCTATATGAAAAGCCTGCAAATTTACGAAAGTGTATTTGATTAAACAAGCATTTCGTTTAGCAATACGAAAATTATCGGACACGAAGCACCCTTCGGTATAGATAATCAATCGGTGGACTGTTCTCAGAAATTTTATGCAGTACGTTTGTATAGGAACCTTCGATTGTTCTATTGACGATCACACGTTTACTTGACGGAAATGTGAAACGGCAAGGTGAGATACCTGATCCGTCAGCGATGCGGTGAAGGCGGTTTGCAAATTGTCTCGCTACTGTAATATTTCTAATCTTGATAGAAACGAAATACCACAGACAGTTTCGTACTATGCAAGCCGGCCTGATAAAATGTCTAACGGCGATGGCGCCAGACGTGAATATTCAGTGGGACACCTCCCGACAACTCGACGAAAGTTGTATCGATGCGAACGAGCAGGATAACTTAATAATATCGACTTAATCCTCTGTTTATCTATCCTATACTTTTATAGTTCGTTTACTTGATCAATCCTCGTTACCTTTTAGTTGCAAAAGTTGAACGTAATGCTGAACGTTTTTCACGTCCGACATATTGGCAGAAATTGCTATATGAGTACAGTTACACGGTCGAAGCTATGTAGATAGGTGTGTCATGTAGCATTGTCTTCATATATTGACAGAAAAAAATGGCTAATACTTTCATTGATTTGTGCTATACGTTAGTTGACCTGGAGTTCTGTGTAACTCACTACTGCTCATTACGATCTTCGATGTATCACATTGGCTCGCTACTATCATCGCTATTTTACTTAATAAACGAGAAATAAACACCAACAACGAAATACACGGGAGATGTATACGCTGGGGTGCGGCTAGAGGAATTCTAGTGAGACGTTCAGTGTGTTCTACGTTACACTTGTTAATTTTATATGGGTTTTTTTTTGAGCCTTGGTTAGCCTTTGCGACTGACGAAATAACCTTGGCAAAGCACTCCGGACGATGCGAACGTTATTTGCAGCCCTTTGCGCCAAACTGTAAGTTTTTGTTTCATCCTTTTAGATCAATTACAAATATACTTTAATTATAACTAATGTATTTAAAACAATAGATGCGACAATTTGTCTATCGGTGATCATACGCATTGCTTTTTCTTTCTATTATCGAATCACACCTCGTCCGTTTAATGGACGAATGATCTCTGAAAAAATGTATCGCAGGAAAGGTACGTGGTAAAAACGTGTATTCGAAGAAAATCATTAAGGCGGCCATTTCTCGCTGCCTTAAATACCAGATTCGCACGTATGTCCTGTGGCGATGGCACGTTCCTTATACTTACGTTCATTACTCGATTAAATCTTAGTTTAGTAATTTCAGCAACTATCTAAATGCCATTGTAATCATTACCAGCTTCCAATCCTAAGTAGCGCATATAATGATCATTTTTAGGCCCTTCCACGGACGGATTCCAAAGTACGGATAAATTTCTATACATACGAAGGATCTTGAATCTTATATCTGTTCATGTATGGTGTCACTTCAGAGGCACCGTTTTACATTGAAGCTGTCTCTGAAGGGCATGATTGCTTGTATCGCAAAGTTTGCGAACGATTAGTCCCCAAATGCATGGGGGTAGTTCAACAAAGGATATGCTATTTAGACAAGAATCGATTTTAAATTTGTTGCTTAATATCTAATGCTATCACGACTGCCGCTACTCATTGTGACCTTAGCTACTATAAAATTATTTCTTTCTGCACCTTCGGGTAGCACAAATAAAAAGGCGATACATAGAAAGTGGCCCGACGCCATCAGGAACATTTGCCTTATGTTGCAAAATAAATGTCATTTACAAAAAACACAGAAGGACCCTGTTACTGCTAGTCGCTCATTCATATATATATATATATATATATATATAGCAAATGGAAAAATAACAAAGCTCTGTTTCACATAGAAATGTATAACTGTTCGATTCCGCACAGCGCCGTCAATTTCAACCCTGATGCGTGGTGTTTGTCTTGTTTATTGCCTAAAAAAACTCACTAGGTTTGTTTTAACGTTTAATACAAGCTAACACATTGAACATCTTTCTAAAAGGACAGCTGTCACTGTACCCGTACTAATGATATTATAACCTTGGACGTAAAGTGAATCTGTGTCCTGACCTGGTGGGTCTGTGTAAATTAGTACGCAGTTGCCGACATCAAATGACTTCAAATTGCTTCAAAGAATTTCAGTATCTGCATGATATTTAACCTTCCTGGCTCCTGACTACGGAGACCGCCTAAACGAATAAAAAGATACGGGCCGTCGTTAATCTTTCTGCACGATCGTGTAATCCTCTGTAGCACAAATTTCAGTCGGTTGTCATTAATGTTTATATTAATCCATTCTAACGATAGCAACAGTTTTGCGATAAACTCTGTCAACAGTAGGCCAAAAAGCGGGTTTTGCCGTTCCACCCGATATAACAGTCCGCGTGCTTGAAAACAGGCGTCCATCATCAGTTGATCGTCGAACCTGTGAATCTGCTGAGACTGATGTTGACTTTGTTGTGGAAGTTGGTGCTGGTGCTGCACGACGTCGTCCTGTCGCTGGGTCTCCCCAGTGCAGCCCATTGTAATGTGGTGGATGGCGTCAAGACAGCAATCGAGAAGGTCGACCACAGTTGATAGTTTGCCATTTCTGTACACTCCCAATTTGGTGAGGTTGTCGTCAAGACGATTGATATTCTCGTTTGTTAACTTGTTTGTTCGTATCATCAATTGCATTGCGTACACGCAAAGTTTTTCTGTGTACGGCCGAGCTAGTAGAGCGGACAAGAGAAGCAAGCCACGGCCGAAACTACGTTCGATTGCCATCAGCGCCTGAAGCAGAGCGTCCGTCTCTTCCATCTGTTCCGGCTCGTCGACGTTTCGAAATTCATCTACGCCCTCTAGCATGCCGACTTCCGTAGAAGTTGGGTATTCGGGTATTTGCTTACCCCAAAATGATCGGATGGCCATTTTCCATAAAAGTCTACCCTGCTCGATTTTTTCGCCTATAACGTTAGCGGCCCCAAGTATGATGAATATTCGTGACTTTTCTCCGAGCGTCGCATTAACCGTGTCTAGCAGAGCCGGTATAACGGGTTCCTGATCGCAGAGTGCCACTAAGAAAAGACCGGCAACTCGTTCGTTTTGTACGCCTTCGACTAATGGTGCGTATTGATGAATGATCGAGATCATCTCACTGCACGATGTCATCGTTTCAAGATAGTTCTCAAATGGACAAGCTAACATGGATAAGGCCAAAGCACCTACGTGCGGTTCGTTTTTCTCGCACGCCAACCAGAACACATCTTTAACAACGTCCTGAGGCGTTCTTTGTAGCATTTGTCCATAAATATCCTTAGATTCGCCTGGATAACAAGCGAAAAGAGCTTCATATAACTGCAAGGTTGGTACTGTTCCCCAATGAAGAAACCGCATTGCGATCTCTTCCTTGGCCGCTTTGACAGCTTCAAACAGCGGTATTTCATATACGTAATTGAATTCAGCTGTGTTCATAAGAAGTTTCCGTACCTCTGGATCCAGAGCTTCAACTTCCAATATAATCTCATCTGGAACCGTGCTGAACTTGGCGCTACGCCCGATCCGCATCAATCGGTTGTGCAGACCAGCGATGCCGTGTTTTCGAAGAAAGTCCATTGTCCTCAACGTAGTATCAGTCAGCACTACATTTAAGAAAGATCACTTTGCTTCTACTCTGAGCTATGTTGCTATAACAAATTTTCAATCGGCAAAACAAATATTTCGGTGTAAGCTCATTCACTGTTAACGGAATGGCAGCAGGGGAGGCTACTCCATCGCATGATTCGACATGCTGTGGCTGGTGATGTGTGCGCGACGTTATTCGACGTTCGATAAAAGCAACCTAACTTTTCACCAACACCTGGCCGAGGCGCGTGTTGTATGTAACTACAGCCGCATCATAGTAGACAAAAAAAACGTATAAGTCTTCAATCTCTGGCATGTTTAGCCTTTCAGGCCCCGAGGTGTCACGTAGCAACTGATTACCGTCGCGAACGAACTAAAATTGCACGAAGTGTCTTCAACTGTTCGATTTATATACGTCTATTGGTCGTTTCTGTTCGTCTTCGTAAATTTTAAATCGTTATTTGTTACGTCAGGTATATGTCGCTATCGTCGTGCCACTGAATGCTCTCTGGGTTATCTGTATTCAATGTTAATGTGAATGCGTCTATGGTAACTTATCTTTGTTAATATGCATGTATGCTACACATGCGCAAAGGATAAAATCGATTTTACAAAGGACTTCTCAAAATAGGACCTATCACTTGAAATATATGTGCTAGAAATTGTATGATTCTAAGGTTAGACTGCTCATATCGTTTAATATGAATATTATTTCCTTTTGTGCATGGCCCACAAAGCATAAACCAAACCAATGTTCCGTTGAAGATGCCGATAATGGATAAATTGAAAGCAGCCGATTGGCTGCAATACACAACACTACGGTTCGATACAGGTCCTTCTATTCAAAGTATTTACGAACGGAAAATATCACTCCAAACGTAATCAAGCGTATGCAAACCACTTGAGATCTATCTCTAGTACACCACGCAGGATAGCGTGACATTCGGAACATGTCAGAAATTAGCGCGGTCGGCAACTTAGAGGTTACAAAGACAGAAATAAAGCGGTATAATACCTTAATAATTAAATGAATGCTGCTACCTGAACCTGGGTGTCGATGCCTGTTCCTCGAACACGGCTTTTTGAGAATATCTTCATAGCTGTTTTTAATGTAGCAGAGGTCCCTCGTTGTCTAACGAATCTTTCCGTTAATTCCCGAGAACTTAGTAATTCGTCTAAAGCAAAGCAAACTTACGCAAATATGTAGCTTTTTCAGCGTTTTTTTTTTTTTTTTTTTTTTTTTTTAATTTTAGAATTTGTCCTCGCTGTTTGCGTTTGCTTTTTCGTCGTCTCTGCTTCTTTACAAGACGAGTTGTTTGTAGTTTTGGAAATCACCGCCTTCCACTAGCGGCCTGAATCCGTAGTGCTTCCTGCCTGGTTCGTCCCCATCACCGTTAAGACGCTTAAAATTATCACTGTGACAATTAGGAAAATCGTCGTCAGAATAAATCATCATTTTCGTGACATATGAAAGATTGCGCATTGTCAATTGGCACCTGGAACTCGGCAAAAACATAGAATAGCTCGTATAGTGATGCTGAGCCATACACGCAGTAGCGTAGTATCTAATTCCAATTTTCGGCATGTTATAATCAAATAAGCATTAATTATAAACGATAGAAAGAAATCACTTTTGGAGAAACAATCGTATGGTTTTTTTCTTAACGGCTATTTAAAATAATTTGATGAATCCATGATCAGCTGTTAATTACAAAACAATGCGACCGACTACAGCGGGCTCTAGTTTTTACGTTTTGTGTTGTTAAGTGCTATCGGTACGTGAACTACGCTCATAACAGAGACCTGAATTTTTTTAAAGGCTTAAATTTTTATTCAGTATTAAAAGACATGGTTAACTCTAAATGGTGGTTTATAGGTTCATTCGGTCGAATAAGCGCAAGGCGTTAATACGAAAAAATACTTCTTAAAATTCCGCTAAAACCCGCTTTTTTCGCGTATGGTCCAAAACCTGCTAGCAAAATACAAAAAGAAGTCGTCTGTAGCTGTCGTGTCAAGTATCTCACAGACGTATCTGGCCCTTTATGTCAGCTCCACCTCTGGCCACATCAGAGAGGTTGTCGAAGGTGGGCAAATCTACCTTCGTGTAGCCATCGCATGCAGATCCTTCGAGAAAAAAATTAACGCTTCAAGTCATAGGTTTATTCGGTTTGTACAGCCAATAAAATGATAAAAATCGCTACTTAAATATGCCGATAAAATATAATAAAGCATTCTTCAAAAGGAAAGTCATGAAGAAGAAGAAGAAAAATATTTCTTAAAAATTTAAAAACAATATACACTTGCTTTTCACTGCCTTATTCGAATCTTCTCAAAATTAAAGATCCACCTCGACGTTAGTTGAATGTAGATGTTGGTCAGAACTATTAGTCACTGTTTCTCCTCCTACGTTTTCCGCTTTGTAGGCGCTAATACTGCCATCTTGCAGCACCGCATGATGATTAAGAACTAGCTTTTCACTTTTCATTTTACCTCTGCCTACAGTTTATTTCGTATGATAAGTTACCAATTCCAGATGTGTTCCCGACTAACATACGAGGAACACAATTTTAATATTACTATTACAATGTCATCCATCTAATGAAACTGCCGTTAAATTGTCTAGGTTAGGTTAGGTAGTAAATATTAATAGGTATAGATCTAGACCTTTGCTAGTGGTATAGTAATTTCAGATCGATTTCTGATTTACTAATTGCACCTACTGTGCAGAATACTGAAAGCACGTATCTGCAGAGGAATCTTCTTCTGACAGCTTTTGATGCAACTCTGAATAAAACGGCACTTACTAATAAAGAATAATTAAACGAAAACTGCATTAGTAAGTATTGTGTAGCAGACAGAATCGATCACTAACGTAGGTTCTTCGTAGCTCAATCGGAAGTTTTTTCAGTACGTAGAAGGTACCACTTTGTCGTCTGATAGTTCTGTTTGAAACTTTTGGAAGCCTTTTAAATAAATGAAAAGAAAATTAGATAAACATACTCTTTCCAAGACAATTAAAATTGGGAAGATCATATAACGTCTATTCTACTAGTCATTTTCAGCCGTATTAGGAATCAAGATTTAGTGGATATATTTATAATATAATAACCGTATTGAAACTGGTAACACAACAGTGTCTTTATTATCATGAGGCGACCTACGATATCCTCTTATATATATATATATATATCTTACATTGAATTATGTCTAACACTAGCACTATATGTACAAGCATATACTATAACGATATTCGACAGGATACCTCTGTTCTGTCAGTTATCAAAATCAGTTAGTATTTTTCGATCAGCGATTTAATCACTGGCGGGTAGACTTGTGCTTCAAGAAATTGATTTAACATATTCAAAAGCCTCAAGTCCAATGTTTTCTTCACTTATTGACAATGGAGCCTTGCCGAGTGCTCTTCGGCGAACACATTTTTGTCCCGTGGCTACTATCGTCACTGCTAGAACTATTAGTATTTTGCCGGAAGGAGCGGTACACTATCGAGCGAAGAATCTCAACTTCATCGCGAAGTTTTGTAACGTGAAGCTCGTGAAGCTTATGCTCTGATGCCAACAGGGCTCGAAGATTGCGGTTCTCCTGAAATCAAGCGGATATGTCTTATGTTATTTGCTGATTTCTGCATTAGATTTGGTGTTAATTAGGTGTTCAGAACAACTTTCCAATGCTCATGCAGATATGTGCGTACGAATCTTACTCAGCTATAATTTAAATGGCTGCTAAATCGCTATATGAAATAATAAATATGTGCCGTTCGTATTGGGCATGTAATCCACATTGTTAGATAAGAAATAACGCCACAGATCAATTATAAGGTGTTATTATTTTTGAACTGAAAGAAGAAAATCACTAACATTAGCATGTAATATGCGATTTTTTTGAACACCCACAGGGTGACGCAACTTACGGCGAAAGCTTTTTCCAACTGGGCACGAGTGGTGACTATGAGCTCCTCGAGCTTCTCGACACGATCGCGAAGTTCAGCATCCTCATTGTTAATTCTTTGAGCAATAACATCTGGCAAGCACGATACACCATCAGGAACTTTGATGCATTCGCGTTCCAGTCTGTTCCGGGTTTCCATACGCATACATTCAAAACATAGTGACGTTCAATGAATGTAAAAACATCTAACCGCCGCAAAATAACCTACCAGGGTTTTAGTAACTACAGTTTAAAGTCCCGCGTTACTACTATGGCGATCATCACTCTAGTTTGTTTAAACAGTTTAAACCAGCTCATTAAACACGCACTTTTTCTGTTTCCTTACCTCTGGGACGATAAAGAGGTCTACAGAATTATTCATACCTCTAGCGATGGCCGTGTCACCGAACCGTACCGAATACATCTGGTCTACCTAAATAAGTACGTCCAGTTTCTACGTCCCGTGCTACTGCCGTCGAACATTTGTTCACACGGCTGGCTATTCCCAGTATGAAACAAAATGTGCCTATCCCACTTTCGACCCTGGACCACCTAAAGCTTCCTTGAGCTTAGTAGACAAACACGTTTTTACTGAGGGCTATTGCTCTAGAGCACTTACGCAAGCCGAGCTTTTTCAAGTTGTTCTAGTGTCTCGTCAGACATATTGTACGCCCGGGGCGGAGAGCCGTTGTTAAGACCGTTTGTGAGTTGTTTAAAAGATGTCTCGGCTAAACTCGAAGCAGGACTTTCCACTGACGATCTGCGCAATGCTGTAGGGACCTCTCCTCGCCTGGAAGTGACGCCTGGCCGGGATCCCGCTGGAGGCGACGAGCCATTTTCTTCGTTTTGAGTTTGATCACACACCGGAGCTGCTGTTGAACGCTGACAGACGATCACGGCATCCTGTCGTAGACTTTCATGGTGACCTGCCACGTGAGTAAATTGTGGCAGGTTTATTTTATGCGCGAAGAAATATAAGAAAATATTTCTAACCAAACTCGGTGCCCTACAAAAATAATTAATTAGTGGAAAGTACGTGGTTTGATGCGGGGGTAATTCATTCATCAAAAAAAAAGTTCAGTTATCGTCCGTATATAAATTTAGTGGACGCACAAATAGTTATATGAAACAGGCAAAATTTATTTCTTTTGGCTAATTGACCTGTGTGAGGTTGTAACTGTGGAACCTGTTTTAGTCGGTTGATTACTATCGTTCAACGTCTATGTTTGACGCGCTCAATTAAATTTATGGGGAAGAGGAAAAAGTATTGAGTTTTGAATTCTAGGCGTTGGTGTTTTAGGTGAAGGGCAGGAGAAAAGGACAGCCCTATTCGTGCCGTTATGCGGTGAAATTTCTTGTAGCTGTCGGATAGTCTAAGTATTCTCATCGTACTGGTGAATCCCATATGCTATATACGGCGTGCGGTTATTATAGACGACAGATTATTGTCGTTGTAAGAATTACATTTACCGAACACAATGAAAGAAGCGGAGAGGTAATTAGGTGTGTGGTAAATCTTTACCACAGGAAAAAATATTCCAAAAGGTTTCCCATTTGCAACAGTCAGTGACTTTCGTAAACAAATCGTGCTATAAAGATTCAATGATAGTGACCGTATGAGCTACAAAATTTTAGCTAAATTGACTTCTTCTAATGATCAGCATCGAACATATCACACTAGAGATTATACTAGCGTCAACACGGCCATACCTTGCTGGAAAACGCTCCTAGCTTCCTTTCGTACTGCAGTTGTAGGCACATTCGCCAACTGACGGTAGCGCATCTGCGAGGCTGGAATAACCAGCCTTTTCTCCACGTCCTGCATCTTTTGTGATTCCCTCTCAAAACTACGTGTCGACAACGGGCAAGACTCTTCGTGCAGTGACTGATCCTGCCTGCGCAGTACTGCCTTACAGCCTGATCGGTTACAAACAAATCAGATGAAGCTTAACGATTAGGAGAAAACCCTACAGATGAGTATCCGTCCACAGACGCGATGTTATTATCAATAGATGAAGACGCTCCGACACCGCACCGAGGAAAAACCACGTTACAATTGCAGCCACTATACGTGAACTATCATGCTATACATAGTGTCATTTAACGTAGCACTATTTCGGTTACGTAGAAACCTATCATTCATCTATATACCACTCATATACCTCTGTAACCTATCTGCGCCTAGCAACATTTTTATAGCCATTCTACATGACAAAAATCAATCAGCTGTCGTTATTTTTACAAACAATTTCAGCTTACTACACGTTAGGAGCACAATCATTATTAGTGCTTAATCAAACGGAATAGAAACGAATGAACCTTGACTTAGATACCTATCGTGTCGAAAGTTTCGGGTAAACGCCTACTAACACGGTTACCTTATAGTAAGATTTATTCAGATATAAACAACACCGATGCCGTAGAATACACACTATTGATACTCATGATTATTCCACTCTTGCATTTAGTACTACACCAGTTGGGGCCATTTCATTACGCGTTTGGCATCGGTTAACCATAGGTTACACCCTAGTGACCCTATGTATTTAAGCATTGGCATACTTTCGTTGATAGACTACAAAAATTGGTTCGCAAATGAAAACCGTTTTAAAATTATACTGCTTTTTTATAATTAAAAAAAACTCACTGCAATGGAATAGCACTTCGTGCCCATCTCCGAAACTCAGATTACCTTCTAAATAAATTCCAAACTATTAGATTATTTTAGATAGCCACAAAAAAAAAACATTCATTTTATAAAATATATCAAACCGATGTCTCGCTTACCTAGGAAAACACAAATCTGCAACTAAACATCTGACATTTAAAGGTGCCTTTGTTGCCGTCATTATGGACTACACTAATATGGCTACGACAAGCTGTCTGACATCCGGTCGATCCGATCGTATGCATCACATCACAGTCATCTTGCTTTAGTTTCAGATATTACTCGACTGCTCGCAATGGTAATTGTATCTGGTTTGTAAGGTTGAGTCTGCCGTTACCCCATCAAATTTCGTAGCTGTCTCATATTTGTAAATTTTGACGAAACAACAATGCAGACGAAATAAGATGTTCGCTAACTATATGCTGATTGAGACATGTATAGATATATGTACTGGGTAACCTGGCAACAGGAAGCTACTAGGATTTAAGAGCGGAGAACCTTCTTATAGGTAAAGCACCGCTGAACTTACTGCTTATTAAGAGCACAAGCTAATTCACTGTTTTACAATTGAATACTGAACCAGTTAATGGTCGATCATGGGCTATGCGGTAGATTCAATGTTTACGCAGCCTCTTGAGGCACTAACACGTAAGCTGAGTATTTCACTTCATACGGTCAAAAGGCGACCTCATTTAATATGGAAAAATGTGAAGTTTGTACTAAATAAACTAGAGCTTACATTAGGTTATCTAAAGGCACTCATGTCATCGGTCCTATTCGGTTTATCACAGTGCGTTTCGTGTAAGAACTTGCTAAGGCCTGAAGCAATATGTTAGAAGTCGTATATAGAAAGACATAATAAAAAAAAGCAGAGTGGACTCAGTGGAAATACGATTCAACGAGCATCTTCGCTAGTTCACAGTATTTGTTTTATATATGTTGTATAAAATACAGACGGAATTCGCACAAAATGATGAATCACTTGTACCTTTTGGACAAAATACGGGTCTGAATGGGCAGTTCACTGTGTGATCCTTTACCAACGAGGTGACTAACTTAGATCCTTTGGTCCAGGCATCCAATTGCAGCTGACAGCCATCACCTCCACACCTACGAAGCCGTAAGCAAAGCGCGAAAAGAACTGATTTAAATGAATTCCCGCATGTCCATTTGCGCAGACATAAAATATTAAACATAAGAAAGGCGTTAAATTCTACGGAGCGAAATCGGCAGGGCCTTGGCACTCAAACGTATGAAACCTACGGCATATAGAACCTAACAGGTTTAAACGAAGCTGATTCATAAAGACACGGTAATCCAGCCCTTTCTAGTTATCCAGCTCTGTGACAGAGGCCTGTAGTCGCGCAACCGTACTACGAGGGTGATTATGAACTTTTTGTTTACTTAATTCTAGCTTAGAACCTACTGAGTTGGCAAACAATGGAATATACCCGTCAACGAAAAACAGAAAGCCTTGGCAGCAGCAGCACCAGCGGTGATAGAAATGACACACTTGAATCGATCATTAGAAATGGTTATCCTTAAAAACCCAGACTATTTTTCTGGGATGGATTCGTTACAACAGAATCTAAGCCGAAAGATAGAGAAGGTCCTGTTGAACGCTTCCGACGAAACTAGCTGGTTACTAAACGAATGTTTATGTTTAGGATTTTTTTGCTTTCAGCCCCTTCAATATATGTGGCAGTGCCTAAGCCACAGTTAAGGATAAGGCTAGTCAAGCGCCAGACGCTTTTGGTGGGGTTCGCCGTAGACGGCGTAGCTATAATAGACATCACAATGGGTATCGAATACAGGGGCAGACAAGCTGCGTTACGGTAGCAATGACAGCGTAATAGTAGATAACGGTACAAACAACAAAGCATCCCATAAAAAGCAGTGCTTATACATTACTGTATAATACCTATAGCCTGGCCCTACGGGGAGTAAACCATCGCTTCGAACTTATTCACAGCAAACATGTGAATTTCCTACCTCAAAGTTATTCTCCGGTCTCTGGCAAATGAGGGATCGATAAGATTCCCACACAGACACTGAGCGCAGCAAAGACACTCGTCAACAGCGCTCGTATCGACTGCATGTGACACAATCCATAGGCTATCCTTGACCTGCCAACAATTGAAGCACGTAAAGATGTGATGAGGATCATCTATCCCCACTCCTGCAGCGCCCGCTGTCATTACCGGTGAGGTACCTGCGTTGACATGCCGATTTCCAAACATTAAACAGTATAGTGCTTATTTTAGTTAGATTAATGGTTTTCTCACTTTATTGCTAATTGAAAAACGACAGATTAGGATTATCGCATGGTATACGCTCTCGGTAAATAAAGCGTATCGCAAGCAGCCATCACAAGATGCCCTACTGTTCCAGTGGTTCTAGAAGGCAAGTACTAAGATAGGTAGATGATTGTGGCCGCTATGAAAAAGCTTACCATGAAAATTTTGACATTATAATTTCTTTGTGCATAGATTAAGTGCGCTTCCCGTCTCGTCAATGCTCTCTAACTTAAAGCCTTAAAGTGCGATTACCTCAAAGTGGTCCATTCGACACTAAACCATGCCTAACCTAAACAAGCATTGGTTACTTGATTTAATTACTTTTCACTTTTTTAGCGTGTGCGCCTCATAGGCAAATGGTAAAATGTGCCCGAGAAAATCAGTGGAATCCCAAGGTTTGTCTTTGCCCCAGCAGAACAATTTTGATCTAATCATGATCATACTGTCTTTATGCCACTTTTAGACCAGCTCAATTTGCAGTATTTGACGAATCCTGTGATAACAAGTTGTAGTTCCGACCACTATACAGCTTTAAATCTTTTATTAAATCAGATCGAGCGACAATCCCGCCTATAAAAATGGCTAACTTGCTCGTTCCATTTAGTGCGTACTTTCTTCCCTTTTAGGTGACTGACTATGACAGTAAACAGAATTCGGGGTACCCTTAATTTCCGTTTGAGTAGTGTATGTCTTACAAAATTAGAAATATATGTCATACGGGCAATTATCAATTCTACGGTCGTAATGGCACGGCATACAATACAGCCGGACCCAATTGTGTGTCATGAAAAACTTAGATATTGAAGAAGCATAACTTCGTTTTAGAACTGCTCTACTAATAACATACTCGAGCTTATTTTGTTGCCATTAAAGCAATTAATGATAAGAAATTAATTCCTGGAAGCCTAACGGGCACAACGGATTCTGTGTATTTTTTCTGTGCCCCATTCGCTGCCTACGAATAATAGGTAATGAAATATTGGAAGATAGTGCCCAATGCACACCAGTGCTTTAATTGGGTGCTAAAATAGGATTTGCTGCTGCTTACTGTTTATTTTCGTCCGATGTTTAGGTAAATATGGTAATGTTTTTAATTTTTCCCTGCGCCGACGAGGAAAGCATATTGACCATTTACACGGCTAGTTTAACCAGTTTGAGTAGGGATTAAGCACTACGTTTGTCAACATTACGTTTAAAAGTGTTTTTTTTTTATCGTAGCACATATACATTAGGTTTCACCCAGTCTATTACTAAAACAACATGAACAGCACTCTCTTTACACGTTCTTATTTTACAGATTAAAAACAAATAAATATACTCAAAATAATTGTATTTTATTATTGTGCTATGTTACCAATATTTGCACTTATGATTAAGCTTTGATCTCTAATTTTTGCTGCAAATTGGCTACGAGACAGGCATCTTTAGGACAACCCGTAGTGGTCAATAGGCCCTTGACCTAACGAAAAATTAATATCATTTATATATTGATTTCTACCTACACTTGTCATACTGCTAATTACTTGTCTTCATCAAAAAGAATGGCTATCTCAAGATGAGGTTTCCCTGTAACCAAGACCCCCTGACGGTTCCAATTTAGTTGTCGTTTCTGCATAAAGTACACATATAATATGTAGATTTATAGCAAGAATGGGTAACGCTCAAGTGCGCCTCGTCTAATTAGAAGAAGGCTTAGAGAAAGGCACTGAAAGACACTATAATAAGAAGTGACTGGCTTATAGGTTTACAATACTCAATGATGCCATCATTATTATTATTATTAATGATTAGTGCTATTTAGCAGCACGTAGATTATTACTTGGACCTGGTTGACTTACCCGTCAATTGCTAGATTGTTAGATCTTTGCTAGAATTTGCTAATACGAGGATCATTTTGTTGAATAAAGAGATAAACTTTTTCCTTCTCTAAACAGAGAACAAGTATATTGTGCATTTTAATTGTAAAAGCGGTAGTTATTATAGGAATCTATAGCCGTGAGAGAACTCGGTCGTTCACGATCCTGGCCACTAACTTGGAATAAAGAGGTCAGTGTTGTCGATATGGGAAGAATAGATTAGGAAATTAAGATATCCCGATCACGCTAGTTAACCGTCTGCTATTTTTATAAAGAGATATGAATAATCTTCATGTACTGCTATATTTTTGATGATATCGTTAGTGGCGTTGCACGATCGTGCTAAAGGTCGGAACAGTTTGCACGAGCAGATATGTTGTTAGATTGATGTGATACATTTAGCGGGTTAACTTCGAGGTTTATAATAAGTGAAAATTGTTTCAGGTATGTTCGATTAACGGGAATATTTATTAAATCAGCATACAGTCAGGCTGATTTAATAATAATAATAGGGTAAACCCAGCCTTTACTACCGTTGGATACATCTTTCATTCATATAATTGCGGATGTTCTAACCAGTGTTCGATTGTGAAGGTATGTTATTGTTGTACCAGTTACTTTATGCTTAGAAAAAAAAAACAAAATGAAATTACCGGATCCCAGTGCCTTAGCAACAGGGACATACCCACAACCCGGTTGTCATGTCATCTAAAATTGATACAAAATGGTAAATGCAAAAACAATACCACTAGAGTAAGGCATCGCTATGCGCAAGATAACTGCTGTTGTGATCGAAACATTAGATCCCTGCAACGAGCCGGACAGTGCTATTGAGGAATCAGCAAAGATCTTCTATTGTTTGATTTCTACAAAGCATTTCATTATACATTGAACATAAAAGGATTGTCATTTTGAGGATTTTACCCGTTACGAGCATGGGTTCAACACAATAGACCCCAAGAGCCGGTGATCGTGAAGTGAAAGATAATAGCCGATTGTTCACAGAACGTGCTTATTCAGCTTGCTAGCAACAAAAAGTCACGAATTGCTCACGATCTTCGATAAAACGGCAAATCTGCAATTCTCTTAAGAAATTTTATTGGCACAATTATTCGAAATGTCCAAAATTCAAGATACCATGCGTTATTTTTATGTATACTTTACGAATCCTTAAAACATTTATTTGCCTAAATTTCACCCCATTAAAAATCTTTCCATATACACTTTTGGGAGTATTCGAAGTGCCTTGACCTAAAATAAAACCTCAACTGATCTCAGCGATATATGGGCGAGGAAACCGCCCCTCTTTATAACAGGGGCCTAAGACGACATTTGGTTCTCGGTAACAAAACATCGCTATTGCAGGCAATTTCACTGCTGCACCTGTTTTAGAGATTATAACTGTATTATGTTTGATAAAAAAACATGATTCATTTTTAAGGTTAGCGACGACGGCTCCCGCTAACATTTTTTAAGGTAACCGAACTAGTGTGAATACATAGGTAGCATGCTCTTCGCAAGATACCCTACGGTGCCCATCAAAGCGCCTTCCAGTCGTAAAGATGTTAGAATTACTAAATGGGATCAACCATTTTCCATAGGATATAGTGGATCTAAACCTCTGGATTCCCTTGAACCCAAGGTGTCCCATGTAGCACTTCCGACAAGGACAAATATTTTCATCCCCTCTCGATGAATTTGTTCCGTAGTCGTAGTTTAGGTCGCTACTGATTCATGCCAATCAGAATGAGAACTTCGGAAAAACTTCACAAAAAAATCACTCTGTCGCGTTCTTCGCGAAATACACCCTGCCAACTGTACTGTAGACATATTCGATGCTCGATAACTTTAACCATTTTTCGTGCTCCATATGAGGATCGAGGACATTTGATTCGCAGTACACTATCTTCTGGAGTAGCTGGGCAAGCCGACATAAACCACGATATGGAGAAATAACTCTACGTGATGGCGAAAGCAACGCGAAAAAACAAACCCAATGGTCTGTTAAGTGTCCACGTGCACCGACATAGATATTCTTATCTACATTTATAATGCTAATTTAACCAATGGCCATATGTAGACTACTGTTATTTGTAATAATGGCTAGCGCGGTTTCAATGACAAAAATCACTCCGAAGTCGCCCCAGGCGGAATTCTGCGCGACGTTCAGTATATTCAAGAACGGACCGCATTTAATAGTTCTCCTATACTATGGTAATAGTACGACTCAAATTCTAATTCATTTTTTAGATGGGTACTTAAGCCATACATCACATTGATAGTTATTCCACGATGCAGAGCTATTTCAGTGTCGGATAATATATTACAGTGGAAGATTCTCATGTCCGGCTTCTCAGCTATTACTCAACGCTTTGGACGGCGGCTGGTCTCTTCTACAAGTAAACAAAACGTGGCTAGATTCAATTTCAAACGTAAACTACCTCACGCGTTCGTAAGTTCACTGGGTTAACACGTCCCCACTTCATTATTACGAAGACAAGCAATAGTTACAAGCAACGATTAGATTTAGATATAGAGAACTTTGACAGTATGTACGACCCTTACCGTATGAACTTCCGTTGATTAATGTCGCGTCATTTAGAATATTCATAAACGTCCTGACTCGTGGTTTGCGGTTAACGCTGAAGCCAGCACAATCCACGCACATAGTACCCAGCAGTGTGATACAACTTTCCACCTGAACCTTTTTTTTCGAGCAGATATCCTTCCTGTTTGTTTTTTCATTTAGTGTCACTGATCGTAACAGCGCAGACTTTTATCACACTTAAGTACTTATTTTTTTTTTATCACACTTAGTACTCGGAGAATATTAATGGTAAAGAAACTGTTGCGCGATGCGTAACTATCGTCCTGTCCCAAGCGATAAGCCGTGTCGTCAATGAGATCTGTTCCTCCAAGAATTGTTTGGCCAACATCTCCTCCGGTGTTTACCTCGTCGTTCCGAGTCGAGTGCTGGCAACGCTTCAGTAGTTAGTTGTCCACTCAGTCGCTATGAGAGGCTGTTTATCTACTAGGGCTTGAAAATTGTTTACACGTGTAGCCTCCTCCGTCTGATTCTCGTAAGTTAACTTCTATAGATCGTGTTTTGTCTATGAACATGTCGGAAAGTGTCCGTATGTTTGGATGCTGGCGCGCATCACGATGTGTTTGCCAGCGGCCACTGAACCAATACTCCTTCCATAGTAGCGAGCTGGCAAGGTTTTTCAAGGCTTCGCCTGCTCTACTAGGTAACAACCCTGCTACATCGATAGGTCTGTCCCGAATACGTCACACCAAACTTTATGCACATTCACCATTTCAGGCCGAGCATCCGAAGACTGCTGCTATCGACGATAATGACGATGGGATTCGCGGACTGCGGCTAGTATGATGAAGGAACAGCAGACCTGCTAAGTGTAGAATACACTAAACGTTGATTGAAAAGTGATAAACCCGAGTTATTACTAGATACGATTAAGCCCAGCAGTCGAAAATTGATGCTTTTTTTGCGCGTATTTGAAAGAACATCAGTCAACGGCAGACGATGACAGCTGTGATCCATAAGAGAGCTGACGCGCCCTCTTATCGTAGCGTTTCTTGCTTACCCTACTGATAGTGTGAGAGCAACACTCGTACGGCCTTCTTAAGAGAAATCGTCCCATAGACAATCGCTTATCAATCTGCCGTGCTGTTGAATCTCGCCAACGATTTGCAATGTGGCTTCACCTGTACATATATACTTTTCTCGGTGAAAGGTATGGTTACGTACACAGTGCTACAGGACACCAAAGAGATCAATTTGCCCAGCAACGGCTGTATGATTGCTCAGACTAGCCACTTAGACCGTGTAACTCGTCAACTTCGCCGGCTTCTGGGCCAAGGATTTCTTTTACTATCACCATTACTGCTCTGTTCGTTGGCAGTCAAAGCAAAATACGCCTCAAGGGGTGACCGGTCTTCGGTCCGACCGTTTTATCAGTTCTGTGTACTGTCGTCTGACCTATTACCGCCATGAAACGATAGTGATTTATCAATGGAAACGGTGGACGGTCCATGTCTCGACTCGAGTAAGAACGAGAGGCCATCAATAGATTTCTCATGTCTCACTGCTAGGCGGACGGGAAGTCGATTTCAATCTATTTGCACAAATGAAACCGTAAAGTGGCAACTCCACCATAGTGGACCACCATAGTGACATTATAACTATCACATTTGCTCAAGCTGTTGAGCAGAATGATGTGTTAAGCCTGTAGTGTAGGTAGGTAAAGGCCGCGCGGGCCCATTACGACGGTGGCTTCTTCGAGCACTTCGCGAGATGGCAATACTAAGCAGGTGAGCTTGACACAAAAGCATGTATGTTGCGTTGCGAAACTTGTTTTTCTAACGTCTGCTACTGATCATGAGTAACTTCCAGGTACCATAAACAAGATTAAAGGGCTTCAGCAAGACAGGCAGAGCAATGACTCAACTAATAAATGCCTCGACAGTCCGTTGCCGTAATCGCCACCGTTCAACCACAAGCTCGCCGGTGGAAACGGCTGATTCATCGTTATCAAAAGGAGAAAAGGTTCTGTGGAGAAATTGATAGACACGCATTGACCATGCGAATTTATCTGATGATAGATGATCACAGACTTAAAACTGAGAAAGTTATGTTCGGCTTAATTTTTGATTGCATTATCTTCCTTTAAATGAGCACATCTGTATCTAAAAAATATGTTTGGTTACAAAGTTAAACTCTGAAGTTCTTAGTTTCAGTCAAATTGTTGACATTAACTAATGTTACTTATCATGTTATGATGTACTGTGATAACGGCGACTGTGGGCATTTGTGTAAGTTATCGATATGAATAAGTGATACGATCAACAATGGTTATAGGGGCAGACTGGTTATAGAGGCAGACAGGAAATTACTGACAGTGAAACAGTGTAATCGTTTCATCTTTTTGCTTACATCCCTTTTTGTTCGGACTTGTGTTGGGCAAGAAAAAGAAAAAGAAACTATCAGTGATGTATTTTAATTATTCAATTTACCAATTGGTTTACCAATTAAACGCTGGTGTCTACGAAAGGTAACCAATGTAAAGTGGAGATGACTACCTCGGTATCAAAACCATAGCATTCACTGTGGAACTTCGATATTGGATTGGTTCGCTTTGTGTTTCCTGCTTAGCTAATTAGGATAAATCTATGGTAATTTCTATATGTGCAGACCCATTCGAATGTAAAGACACAACGGCAGATACCGGCATAGAGCTTCAAGTATGACATCGATCAGAATATTAGCAGAGCGTATAGGTTCTTCCTCATTGAAACGGCGCCATTTATTTTTTCCGCCACTCGTTGTCCACGGATGACATCACGAATCTTTAATCTTACTCATACAATCAGTTATTGAAATGTCAAAACACAGATGAAATGCAATATCGAATATAGGAGAACTCGGTCCAATGTCATGCGGGTCCGGGTTTTGCACACAGTCTTACGTATGAGGTGGACAAGAGCAGGACAACGTATCGTCAATGACGGACACTTCAGAAAGTTGCGTTTAGGATGTACGTCTTAGGCAGACATCACACGACTGGAATTATTATAATACATTACAATAATGTACTACGAAGACTATCAAATGATTCGTTAAAACTATCTGTTTACGAATGATGATAAAGGGACTATAAAAAACTTTTGTCCCTTTAAGTTTGCCGCTGACTTTGGTGCGATCTCAAGGATGCTTTTCACTTGAGACACGCTCGTTGATTGACAGCGAGTAGGTAACTCGTCGAGAACTAGACGAACCTGTTCGATTATATAGCCATTATAGCTTTCAAGTTGGGTGCACCGGACTCAATTTTGAAAAACTAGGAAAGGCGTTATTTTTCTACAGGCAATACTAAGAGACGGATCGTGAAAAGGAATCGGGACTTTATCACACCGTAGCCGCAATAAAATTCTCGATGCATCCATTAGGTACATTTGATATGATAGGCCCGTCAACTGCCGCAGATACTCGAGCCTTTTAAACATTTTTGACAGCCAAGCCTTCGCCCTGGAGAACGACATATAAAAACAACGCTTATTCGTGTCTTCAAACCCAGACTAAACATATTTATAAATTTTAGATTCATTCTTTACGCCCGAAAAAGACTAGTAAATTATAATCGGCTTTATAATTCGTCGAGCTAAGTGTCATCTATCGAAACCTGAGTTATACATGACCTTGTAGCCTTACATTTTAACGCTAATTATATATAGTTAAGGCTATTAAAATGATCGTAGTATCTAGCAAATATAATAGTTTACGTGATTGTGCCGTTTACTATCGAATCGATTCAGAATGCCTGTGAGTTAGAGATGCGACCTGTACGGCTAAAAGGATTAAAAAAATTGTTCTAAAAATGGCCAAAGTAATCTGCTAAAAATTTAAAGAAAAAATTGAAATGGAGAGTGTATCATTTAAGTAAAATTTGAAAAAAAAAACAAGTGGATTTTAAAATCAAACTCTGTCGCCTATAAAAAGACAAGCTTCAACAGATTCGTTTTCATACGCATCGTACATTATTTATCTCAAGATTATTAAGCCATAACATTACCACAGCTAAAATCCATATCTGTAATATTCTTAGGCAGATTATTTATTAGCAAGCACTGTCGAATTTTTTCTGTATACTTAGAATATATGCTCATCTAATTCATATATATTAGATGAATTTAGTAGGGCCAATAATATGACTGACAGGTACTAGCTCACATAGCTGGATCTTACTGAATACGTGCGGCATGGACGAACAAACGATACGTTTTTTTTTTTTTTCTTATTTAATAGACTCTCTCCGCCAAACTTAAATTTGAGTACATCATCAGCAACATGAGTTTATTTTTTTTTTTCTTTAATAACAACGCCACTTCTTCTAAAATTTTCGAACAACCAAACATTCGCGGCAATGAGTATTGAATGGCAATGAATAAAGAATGGCCTTCTGGTCATCAACTCGACCCCCCGCCTTTCGTCGACAACTGCCGGGCCTCAATGGCAATCAAAGCACTAACGTATTCCGTATGGCATATTACCGTTGGACGTATGCAGCGCGGACTAGTGCTTGTGTATCAAAAAGCCCTCGAATCATGTCGAAAAAGATCAAATGTGGCAACGATCTGGATAATTGGATGCCAAGACACTGGAACGTGTTCGATTGAACAGATTGTACAGTGCCGCAGTGCGGAAGTCTCGTGCTAAGAGTGGATATAGTTACGAAAGCAATGGCGTTGGTAAGCGAACACAGAGCGACCGTTAAAAAACCAAAGTATTATTATTAGAATGACGGAGTGCGGCAAAACAAGGCCGTATTCTTAAAACTAAAGCTTTTAGTAAAAATGAGGATATGGAACGGAAAGTGCATACAAATATACGTGTAATAAATCGTTGCTTTAAAAATACAAACTCGTGTACATTTAATAGAGTAATATAAATTGACAGTGATATAAAATAAACAATTTTATCGAAAGTATCGCTATTTATGCACGTATCAAACATCGAGCCTTTTCTTTTCGAGCTGAAACTTCTCAGCACTATGCGCCAGTGTACGTGTATGACGTCGTATCAGCATTTCTCAAACGCTTCATACAGACCGCCAATTCTAGCATGATGAGCTAAAGGCTTTACTTAGTAATATGTTAAGGTTCAGAAAATTAAATTGTGGAAATAAAGCTTGTTTGGTAAACGCAGGATATCTTGATTTTAATGATACGCTGGTCGATAGCTGAACAGCGCTTCTGCAGCGTCATTGTAACTTGGTTAAAGCTTAGGCCACTAAGCGATTCCTGGTCCTGACGCAACGTGGTCGTTTATGGCGAAACGCTAATTCAATTTTGATATTCAGGTAGAGCTAGCGGCATCGCCCGCAAGCGTTATCGAGTATCGAGCCATCATCTTGCCTAGCAATATAGAAACGTATGATTCCCCTCAAGCGTATGACCTGACTGTGTGTGACGCAATGTAAGTTCTAATAGTTGCCATAACTTATCACAATCCTTTGTCGAACTATAACGTACATCATAGATGGTACAGCGCAGAGAGTTCGCATGTGCTTGCCGATTTATTTTAATTATTCTGGAGTTGTTCCAATATGGCTGGTATAGCCTTACGATCTAAAAAAACGGTTCACGCAATTTAATGTCTATTTCCTCAACAAAGCTCCTTTCCCGTACCTTTCATAGCCAGTTATTGAAGAGCAATTTATAGTTTGTTTTTGTTCATGTTCCTTTATTACGGTGATTCAAACCACAGTCATTAGCTGAAAATATGCGCTACTTCCAGATCTGAAATTGATGTACGACACTCGTAAACGTGACGCTCGTATGGAGAAGTTGGAAACCTAGAGCTGCTAGACTGTCAGTGCAACTAACAAGAACCATCTGCGACGTAGAACAAATGTGAGCTTATCAAAACTATGAAAGATCGCCTGCACCCCCCTCCCACGGATAACTGGACAAAAAGCAGCGGCTGTATGTATATTTTACAAAGTTAGTCAAAATATTTGCGGCAGCCTTTGTTACCAATCGTTTCTTAAGCTGTCGGATCTTTGCATTGATAACCCATACTCGGCCAGAGCATATCAACGATACATCCTTTTTGGAGACTATTCCACGTTTAGGTTATCTTCCGCATCTACTTTCTGGGAAAAAATTGATCCCATCCCCGCTCCTTGTGAGAAAAATAAATGATTTGCCTTAATGGTCTATCCCGGTAGGTTCATCCGATTCCTATTATTCAATAGAGACAATATCACATGGCGTACTAGATTGCTTAGATCTCCGAGTAAGCTTAGAAGCTTACTCATCTCTTACCTGCCATTTTAGCTGACGTGTCTCAACAAAGCGTGGCTGCATATGAACTCAGTATCATTGCGCTTCGTCATTAACTGAATGAAGTGTTCATTCATACACACGTAGGATTCATTGTATCAGGTAACTGTAATGAGACGTACCTCTCTGTGTCCACTAAAAGGATGATTCAGCATTTGTCGAAGTTAGCATAGGGGCGGTCGTCATTGTTCTACGTGAACCTCGATAATGGCGGGGAGAGTTGCCAAACTCTCCCCGCCATTATCGAGGCATCCAGCGCTAGCAGTAGCAGCATGACCTCGAATCTCAGCTAACGATGGACGATCGCTTGCATCGACACGGCCACTACGCAGTGTCACGCGACTAAACAGAGGACAAACGTTCGCAGTAGAGTGACGATATACCTGTGATGGCTCTCTTCAACCCGTTTGTGAAGTTGGTTCATCATGAACAGCTGTCCAGTCGCAAGCTGTTGGTCGTAGACTCGAAACGCGGAAGATGAACCTGGCTAATTGGCTTACCGTAAAGCATTGATGACAACAACCACGCTCCCTAGTACATATAGGTAAATAATTAAATAAGTCAATAGAGCAAGGCACAACCTGAAACAGATTTATAGCGATCACAAGAGAAACTATAGTAGCAACACAACTACGATTGTCGAGGTCTAAAATGACGCGTGTGAAGAATATTCAAAGCGATAACCCAAACACACAGGCACGGCTGTCACTTAAATTCATACGGAAAACACATTTGGTCGAGCTAAATGTGTGGAAAATGCACTTATAGAATAAATGTTGCAGGCAAACGTTCTTTATGGCTCTATTTTTTTTCGGCCATTTTACCATGGCCGAAATCGCTAATGCTCATTGGTAGGTCACGACGAGACGAGTTGTTACAGCATGCGCCTAGGTGACGGTGAAAACATGCGCACAAAAATAGTCATAACATGGTTCAGGGAGTAAGCCCTGTAAAGCTCCGACGGGGGAGACCCTCGTAGCCACGAGTGTTGTGTGACATTTGCGCGCGCATCAACTAAGAGACAGAAATTACACCTTCTGGACGAGGGCCACCACCCTTGTTGTGCTAATTAAAATTGTCATTATCTAGAATCTATGTAGGAGGATCGAAGAAAATGTTTAGAACAAGAGTCGGTAACGAAAAAAGCGCACAAGGCGAGAAAATTAATTAATAGGAAAGACGGTAGACCAACTTGGTGCCTCGACGTGACAGAAGAAGTGACTTGGCTTCAACTGATGGCTTTAATAATGCTCTAACAAGAATATAGGCCTACGAATCTCTCATCGTCGTGAAAATAAGTGAACCCGCGTACTATCGGACACTATTTTTGAGTTTGGTTATTTGGATTGAGGATTTGAATATGATTATATATTTGAATATAAATATATGAACAAACGCGTGTTTTTGTGCCATGGCACGTCTCTTTTACGGGATCTTTGCTAGATTGGCACTGTCAGTAGTAAAATATAATAAATGTACATAGTGAGATATAAATGTAATTAATTTATTTGTTATCCCCGCTAATTATTGTTAATAAACAAAAACGTATTCCAAACGTTGCTGCATAGTTACGTTGCGCTACAAACCGAGATACAAACACGCTAAATATAATACGTCACTAGTAGTAAAGACTAATCGTATATCGGCATTAGGACCAATACGTATATTTCGTTTGCATCTCCTCTTTCAAGTTATAAATATTACGGTTTAATCAATGGCTAGTAAGTCTTCGTTGGTTTCACTTGAAGCTTGCCGTTAAGCTTTTTCACCCACCCAATATGCGCGCGCTCAAGTATAGAAGCATTCGCTAAAATCGATATGGCATTGCTTGCGTAAGGGGCGGAGAGGCCCATTTGTCCCTATATTGTTACCAATTCAAATAATTAGAGGTCATCTCCGTACTACTCGCTCGTTGTATGGACTGAAGTTCGTTGCAAAATTAGTAGTTAGCCTTACTTGCCGCTTTTGCTATTTACTTTTTGATATATTGCTCAAGGAGAGAAATATTCCGTCTCGAACCAAATTTGATCAACCAACAATTACCAAGTGATAAAAAAGACGCCGAACGTTAGCAGTCGTTGGTTAGTTAATTATAAATGTACCTAACAAAATATATATATGTTATTATAACGATGTTATACCGAGGATTTATGAATCGTCTACCGAAATTGTATTGAAGAAGTCAGCTTGTTCGATTTTTTCTAAAGTAGAAAAAATCGAACAAGCTGACTTTGCGGATAT
The DNA here is from genome assembly GCF_002443255.2 of Varroa destructor. Lineage (NCBI taxonomy): Eukaryota > Metazoa > Arthropoda > Arachnida > Mesostigmata > Varroidae > Varroa > Varroa destructor. Next base: position 28,287,925 of record NW_019211458.1, on the reverse strand, counting down.
AAATAGTAGGATAACCTAGTTTCCATTGCTAATAAATTTTTCTTCAGGTCTACCCAAATCTCGCTTTTCTAGTTTATACTCTAATAACACATATTGAAATAGACACACTCTTCTAGACGAAATACCATCATCTGACTTACATCAGCTCCTGTTATAGCTAACTCCGTTTTAAAGTGTTCACGTTGCACATTCGGCTGAGGTGTTCTCGGATTATCGAAAACGTTTACGACAAATTATATATAAATCAGAAAAAAAAATAGGCGTAACCTCATTTCCATAGAGAACTCGTCTGATACACGTGATGTATGTAGGAAATGTTTGCCCATGAGAACGATCAGAAATCGATAGAGCTTTCTAAAATGAACGTTGCTTTTTGGTCTTGAGCCAGAGCACCACAGCAAGTCAATATGCCGGCGAGCTTAGTTGCAATGATAAATATAAAACACGACCAACATTGTCCTAGATGAACACGATGCAGTAACTGAAGGTACAGCGATTCCTATTTAAGGAATCACGTGTATACACAGAAAAAGGCGTATATATATTCTCACATAATAGCCTTTTGCAGAGGGGGAAAGCACAACAGTAGAGACATTGTCATAAACGTCGCCATTTTGAACATGTAGACATAGCGACTTGTATGAACCTGCAACCAGCGAACATAGAGAGGTACGGCTTTCTTAGCAATGCAAAGTATTTAATCAATATTTTAAAAGTGTCCACTTTTATTTAAGAGAATGAACCGATTCATAACCAGCAGTTCGACTCGTTAATGAAAAATTATGGTAAGAGAACGCGCTGCTACTATAACTCCTTCAGATGCAAACCTTTGAAGATATAGCGACGAAACGAATACGAAAGTAAGCACCCCATAATAAGCGCCTCTTTATACAAACTCTCTATAACCGAACAAGCCCTAGTGGCTGCGGTACGCTCTGTGGTGCGATTTCAACAATTTCTTTACGGAAGAAACAACAGATATCTGCTGACAGCAATTTTAAACGCCGTTCTCAAGGCGGGCTTCCGATATACATACGGCGAAAACGATGGACGAAGTCAACTTCAACCCATCGGTCAACACCGTGTAGGTGGAGCTTACCAGCCATACACGCGATATGCAAAGCTACTGCTGCTGTTGGATCTATAATGAATAGCATTCGTTCAGTGCGAAAAGCATCCGTAGCAGATGACCTCACGGCAGGGTTTCAAGTCTGCGTTGAGAGTCATCCTATATTGCACTCGCAGTGCGACTCGGGAGAGAGACTCGGCAAGCACTGATTGCATACGAACACGTGACAAGCTCGTCGTTCGTGTTCGTATCGACATTGTTGACTCCCCTAAATAATGAGGGAACGCAGTCCCTATTTGGTTGATATCATCCAGAACCATTCGCTGTTCCTTGTCTCGACTGGAACGCTTCCGTTTTGAGCATCAAAGTCGCTATGTATTCCGAGTTGTTCAGACCCAAGGCGTCCATCCTTCGTACATAAGGGCTAGGTTCTCCATCGATGTAGCCTCGTGGATAACCTTCTCGAGTTGTTGTCCGACAGTCAGGTGCGATTTGTCGTGTGTGTCCCGACCCTCAAGTTTAGCGCGGACGCGTCTCCATATTAGCATGCCCTGACGATTACGCTGCTCTTCCCTTTTGCTTTCGATCTCAACTACCTGAAAATAACAGGGCCCTTTCTCAATGAAAATACTCTGCCGCAGACCTTAAGAGCCATGCTTTTTGCTGGTTTCTGGTAGTTTATCTGAACCCCTAAGACGTACCTATCATACTTATGTCTGGCTAAATTTAGCGTCATATAATCACTAACTATTGACCTCTTATTATTTTATTCCCATTTATTGGTAAGGTCTGCAGTAACACTAATTCAGTTCAACTGACCTTGTATGCAAGCAGTCGCTCTACCAGTTGCTGTACGGCGTGGAAGATTTCTCCAATCTGCGACGACGCTTCATGTAACATTGGCAGGTCAATTTGTCCCGGCTGGCCACCCGCGAACGAACGCAACGCAAACTGACAAGTATTGTTGAACTGCCCAACTGTATCAAAACATACCTGTGCCATAATCAATGTATAACATTGTTATTTATATTTCAGGCGCTAATTACACTGAGTGAACCGCTTTACAATTGTTTGATTATTATGGGGTGTCGCAGTGACAAATCAGTAACGCACGCAGGGTCAAACTCTTACTAAATTTTACTTTACAAAACTACACAATACGTTTTTATGGGATTGATAAAAACAGTATCGCTGCTGACTGCCGTTTGATAAAAGTTCAGCCTTACCTGGACGGGATTGAACGACAGCTGTGGCCAGTTCGCGTTTTTCAGTAAGAACTCGGTGGGCTCAGCGTGGCGAACCGAGGCCGTTAGGTCAACAAGCTCCTGAAGCTTTACATCTGCGTCGACCAACGCCATTCTGTCGATTACGCAATAAGCGAATATAATAGTGAAAATCAAATCTATAATTAGTATCGGTAAATTAAAAAAGCATCTAAAAGGTTTTACTTGCGGTGTAGAAAGATGGGAAGCTGAAAAAATTAGGAAAGTAATTAATGGTTACCAATTTAGAGAAGCCAACTAGCCTCGAAAGAGATCAGCTAGAAAATAATAACAAAGTTCATGCTAAGTCAAGTCCCGAGCTTTTATAACCGACATCGTCGTTAGACATCGCTTTAGATGGCTGGTGCCCAACATAAAGCGGCATATTTATGCATGCTTTCAAACCTAGATCATCTCGCACGTCCCTAAGTTTTTCCGTGGATCAGTAGGCACACACGTTGCGACAAAATTTTAACCTACTACTTCATGTTTATACGTTGTTTTTACTAACCCGATGGGGTGCCAATATCGCTGCACTTGTGCCTGAAGGACCTGCACCTGCTGGGAAATAGAGTCCAGAAGGGCGTCTTTTAGGTTAGTGACCTCAATGCCGACAGCTGCAAGCTCACTGGCGACCCCTGGCTTGGCTGCCACCCGAGCGTACGACGGATTGGACAACATTGCCATCCCAGCATTCGTCACCTCAAGAACGGCCGCCCGAGTTCGACCAACAGCATCTTGGAGGTCAGCTCGAATGCACAAGTCTGCCTCACTGCCATTACCTACAATAGAGACAGGCACATTAATTCTTATACTATTTGTTTTGTGTCATCTTGTTCCTAGAAATACACATATCATGAAAAACTGTTATAGGTAAATCTAAGCATTTACCATGTAAACCAAAGGAGTACGATCAGGAAGACAAAACCGTAAAACTTAAGTCTTCTAACCCGATAAGACAAAGTGCGTAGATGGCCTACCGATGTTATCCAGAACTGATTCGATCGTTGGCAACTCAAAGATCGGTTCCTCGGAGACACTTTGCACCAGTCCCATTAACGCCGTGATTATTTGATGGTCTACAACAACGCGCTCGATGGGAATTCTTGCTGTTACCGTTGCTCGTTCCTCACCAGTCGCCGACATTTCTGGCGAAGCTTCCGTTAAGAGGAGAGGCGCGATCATCAAACTCTCGATTACCCCACACGCCGCTTCAAGCCGGCTAACACCCCCCGTCACAGCGCTCTGTACAGCTGTGAATAGTCCATGGATCAATTGCAGTTTGTCAATAAAACGGAGCTCTCCGAACAGCGAGTCCATTACAAGCAGTAGTGGCTGTAGAGCAGTTCCCGTAACCGAAGAAGCAGCTGTTGTGGAGGTACTGTCAACACCGGATACCGGTGTGGCTACAGAAAACGTTGTCTGCTGACGCTGACTGGCCGCGGCAGCAATAACAGCCTCATACTCGGCCTCAAGCCTGTCTGCAATCACTTCGTACTCGGCGGTAGCTACCATACTCGACAGAAGCTCCATTCCTTCGCCCACGACGGGTACAAGTGGTGAGTTGACAACGTCGAAGTCGGAAAAAGCCAATAACCGGGGTAGGACGTCGATTTTAAAGTTATCAAGCATTCCAATAAGACGTTGGGCTGCGGGAGACTCAGTTAAAGTGTAGAGAACGCGCGGATGTAAAACACTAGCGGACAAAGCGCCGCCTAGACCGTCATCGTGTTCAACATCGCATACGCTCAATTTCTGCGCAAGGTACGAGAGATCCGATGTTAGCTGCTGTTGAGATACAACGGTCTTCGCTTGAAAACGGGTCAGAGTCTGTTGAATGCTCGGCCCGTCGACTTGAGTGCAAACGTGCATGAGCCATTGTGCCCAGAGTGAGGTCGTCTGAGAGAAATACCCTGCCATTAGGCGGAATAAGGGGTTCTGGCAGTGTTCTTGTTCGCAATAGCTGGCTAGCATGGCCGTCGTGTCCTGAACCGCTTTGCAGAGTTCGGAGAACTGCAACCGTAGAGAGGCAAGATCTTGAAATACCGTTGGGCATTCCTGAAACACAAGCAGACGGACAGGGTCGAGTATTTAGTACGTGGGCTATAATTTATTTACGCGAATCTGCTGACGAAATAGCATACTTCTTCCAAATTAGAAAAGCAGCTGTCATATGTTGTTGCTTCAAGCTAGATTTAAATTGCTTTTTTTTTTTAGGTGCGATATATTGCCATTGTATAGGGCAAAATGCAATCGCATTGAGTATACAGTAGTGTTGTTGTTAAGATAACTTAATTGCTAAATAAGTAATCATATTTATACAGGTTCACACAAGTTTAACATTTACCCAAGAAACAAAGAAAATGAGTAAAAATCCTAATTTGAAAAATTCAAAAAACTGTCATATTATAATAATAACTACATGAGTTAAATTGATTCCATTGAGTGCATTTATTATGTCGGTCATAGAGCATTGTATGTATCCGTTTGTTTTGCAAATTGGCGCGTTTCTTAACTTGGACCCTTCAAGCGCCCATCTGAAAGACGGATCAAAATACGATTTTTGTTGGCCTATCGACAGAAATAAAACGGACCGAAGTAGGACCTAAAGATCAACTGCCTAGCTACTGGTCGAACCTGCAATGCTGTAATGAGCGCTGTCTTATCAGCCAGTGCTATGGCATTATCCCGCCACTCGACGACGTTTGCAGTAAGTTGATTCCAGATAACTCGGAGTTCTCGTTCCACCTTCATTAGATTCTGCTGAAAACCGTCCTCTTCGCAGAGAGCCACAAGCTGAGTAACAGCGCATTCGGCCGTTATCGACGCCGCCTTAGTTACAGATGTTGGTCCACCTTAAAGCACCAACGGGAAGAAAATGTGCACCTAGCGTATTTAGGTCCCTTGATTGATAACATTGGCGTTGACATGTCTAATGATCGTAGAGAACGTGGCATAGCAGCATTGTGCCGAAATTTTATTTTTTGCATATAGTATTTCGCTGCAATAAATTCTAGTAAGTATTTATATCTTGTGAGCAATCTACTGTGTAACTATTATTTGTCATACCGACGCTGTATAACTAGTTACTCACCGACAGTCCAGTCTACGAGAGGATCGTAGACAAAGGCTTCAAGAAGTGTGAGTAGGGTTTCGCGGTTAGCTCTCAGCGTTCGGAGGATGTTTTCTGCAGCTACTTGGAATACTCCATTGAGACCGTTCAAACCAAGGGCTCGACTGAGTATTGGAGTTAGACGGAAAGGCACCCGTTCGGCAACCCGCAGTTGAGTTCCTGAAATCAGGTCTCGCTATAAATATGGCGGCGAATACATCAGAACTGCATAATCATATATAACCTCCAAGTGCTGCGCTGAGTTATCGAGCCTCTTTTATAAGGCATACAAGAAAAATAGGCTCTATACGGTTTACTATACAACCATATCAATGTCGAGACAAAAGTCACTCAAATAATTGTGTGTGTAGAAATTAATGGTACTCGGTTGTATCGGTCTTAAACGATTTTCGTTTGGAATATAATTCTTTTATAGTAAGAGAAACAGACGTAAACAGTAATAGTTTTCGATCACTAATGACGGATAATAATTTAACTTACCTTATAGAATTAAATTAATAATAATCTCATTCGCTGATGTAATGCGTTTTTGAATAACTTTTCCTTTAACGTTAAAACGCTGACACAGTTCTACACGGTTAAGTAAATTTAAAATAGAGCGGTATCTAGTTAGTGTATTTTATTGTCGGTGTTCAGATGTGTCGATGTCTGTGGAGCTAACCATAGGTTTATACCAGTTTGATTAATAACCCCTAATAATAAATTAATTTTAGAAGCGGAATTTTAAACAATAACTTCTGATAAATTATTTTTTTAAATAAATAAGAATATAGTTAGAGTTCTATATAACAATGAATGATAATTTCATAATTGTTTAACAGTTGAAAGTTGGCATTAAAAACCATGCACGTGGCTAAAACAACGGGCGCCGCTACATTGATTAGTCGCTAGTTTTAGTTGTAACCCATCTCTTCAGTATTATACAAAATGTAGGCCTATGCCAGTCTCAGAATAGTCAGACCTATGCGGGCTTTCTTATAGCACGGCCATAACAATCGTTACTTGAAATGATTATTATAACGAACCTCTCTCGAAGCAGACATTGTAGTCGATGTGAATAATATGGCCTGAATGAATATCAACAAGAATGTTGTCTAGATGTCGATCCCCCAATCCGATAATGTAGCCGACAATCGACGTGACAGCAACACTATGCACAAGGGCGTTCTGACGAGCCCAGAGTTGGCCTGGGGTGGCACAGGCTGCCCAGACTTCGCGCAGCAGCAAATCGCCTGGAGTTTCTTTTGTCAGCTCTTCGACGACCTGCATAAGAAGTTCCTTTGGCCATTCGCGCCGTTTATCTGTCTCATCGAAGTTTTATGGGACGAAAAAACACGAAAACAAACACACAGGAAAACGAATGATGCGTCGGTCAGTATGCCTCATTCACTGCTTATTACCCATTTCAGCGAAACGTAATTATACACTATTTACGGACATGGAATAGCAAGTAATTACTGGCGGTTGAATTTTGATCCAACGAACTTTCTTCCGTTATAAGTAAAAGTAGGAAATTCATATAAAGTAAATTGTACCGTACGTACCGGTGGGAATGTTGGCCTTATTGAGTTTGGGAATTAATTTACTATAGAACATTTCGGTAGGCCTGGTTGCATAGCCCTGCTTGGCAATCTGGTGCCTCTTGTACAGTGCAAACAGCGGCACCGAACGATCAATCCATTGTATAAGACCTGAACGGCGTCCCATCGGAGTGACTGCGTAGCTACGGGCCAAATAGGAGTTTTGGCCGAATCGCTTCGACAAGATACGATTAGAGATTGAAAGGAACTGCATAATCCTTTCGTCAAGATGAAGGTCCTCCAAACCTAATAAAATAACAAGCAGTATTCTTTTTTAATTTCTACGGTAATATGTACTGCTATCCACAACATGGTTGAATCAAGTTCTTCATATCATTCTAGTGCCACCCAATCTTGTCATAGTCCTAGCTAGTTCTCTGCACCGGGGGCCTTTGCCACTTTAACCATTCTAATATTAGAGAAGTGTATTTGAAACCGATTCGCATGGAATTTTCCAAGAAGAACCAAAACCAGCGTACCTTTACGTCCGGCGAGCGCCACAAGGCGTTTAAGACGTTACGGTTTGTCTACTAGAGATAAGCTTCATTCAAGTACGAAACTTTTGTTTATTGCCTATTCAACGGAAGCCACACACCGAGTAAGAAAACAGTACCGTAACTCGCGCGAACAAACTATCGATAGCGAGGAAATTCCCATCATTTCAAACCGTACTGGTACAAGTAGAAATGAAACACCTATGTAGATGTTCCAATACATAAATAGATTGTATATTGGTCTATTTGCTTTATTCTTCACTTCATTTTTTCCATTAACGGTTAATTTCTTTATTTCGGAGCAGTCTCGTTTGTCGGTGACGTCGTCCCTTTCTCCCAGATAAATAAAGATGCGAAACCGGAGTCAGTTAACAAATAATAGACTAGAGAATAAGCCCAACTTACTTTTCACGCTCTAACTGAGACTGAACGCACATAAAGCTAAATTCGTGTTCCACTCAATTAGGTAGATGTCCCTATTTATAACAGCAAGTTATTCTTGACTGCCCTTAACGGTCTGCTGGAAAGCGCTTGCTCTGGGCCATTCATTCCAAAAAGAACTTAATTCGATGTATGCCTATTGCGCCTTTTTTTATTGAACATTTTTTATGTTACTAATCGCGAGCTGGGATATGTTTTTCGAAAAAAATATTAATAAGCTGCAAGTTGTCTAAAATAATACGACTTGGACCATGCTCGATCTTCGTTGGTTAAGCTGGGTTTTATTTAGGTACTAACCGGTAACTTACGTGCTCAAATGGTCATCTGAGAAGCTACAGGTTGGCACCATGATTAGACTTTCAACCTTACATATAATATACAACACGAGACTTGATCATCACTAAAACTTAGCATGGCGCAAAAAGATAGCTCCCAACTAAAATAAAGGCCTAATCGGTAAAACTGTGGAAATTTTCTATTTGATCCTGTAAGTTAAAAATATTCAGCCAAGACGAACGTCGGAAAAATACTTTTCGTATTGCCCTTTACTTTTTAGAAAATAAAACGTATGTTTTTAAATGAAGAAGCGACCCTCGATGGATATCGCCGAAACTCCTGAAAAGGATCTTTTATTTACTTCGCAAAACTTTGGGTCTTGTAGATCCAACAATTCACATCACCAATATTCTATTGTGATTATTGTATAAGGCAATCGTTTAATAGATAATACGGTCACTTCTGCATTTTCAAATTTCGATCCTTAAAACTATAGAGAAGACTAAAACTTTACCACCTTTGATCTTAAAGTTCAAAGATATTGTCGCGTGTATTTTATGACCACCTTACAAACACGGTCGAATCGGCCAGTTTTAGTTATAGTACACGGCCGTGAAAGTCGGGGGAACTGAACTTTTTTGTTTCAAAAATCATTAAACGCTTGTAAAGCACCTGACAGAAAATCCAAATGCTTTGTCCACTTCTTAGTAAGTTACATAATAGCATGACATATTCAACGCTAAGTCCAGTTGAAGGGCTGATTTTACAGTTGGATAAAAGCGCCACAGAGAATTCAACTATCAGACTGAGTAATTGCAATACGAATCCCACTATGGTTTCGTCTTTACTAAATAAAACGATTTACGGCCGCAGGACATCCGCAGGGATCCTTCTCGATGCGCATAAGCAAAGAGAGTCGATATAACAGTTTAGTCATTAATAATTACGGGTCAGCTTACGTTGACTAGATTGATGACAGCCACAATGAATAAGCTTGATAAATGAAGAAGAAGAAGACAGAAGACAAACTGCTATTTATGATCGTATATGAATATGATATATGAACTAACTAGAAAAAACAACGTATTGTTTATAAAAAGGTGAAAAAAACTTTTTAAGCCTGCCAATGTTTGTTCTATTGTGTATTATGTTCGCGAGGGAATTTGTCCTATGAGTGCTGATATTGGCCATTTCGTGTAAGGTTTCAAGATCGACACCATAAGCTTAAAGCGTTTTTTAATAACTAGACCGAGTACATCTTTAACATTCATAAATTGCCTAGGCCTTAAACTAATGAGTTAAATCTATAAAATCATTGAATGGAACAAATCCTAAGTCACATTATAAAAACGATTATTGCCAAATGTAAAAAGAACATAATAACAAGTCACGAAAGAGCCAAGACTTGAAACGCAGTGCAAGTTCAGTAAGGCGTATTTACTGTCCAGTTCTAGTTTACGGCCAAATTGAGTGAAGAAACGGGCGTTCACCTATATTTATCCCGTTGGCGTTATTAAGAATCATAGGGAGAGCGGCAGTATCAAAAGGCCATAATAAATGTAGATAAAACTATATCAGTCACATACGTAGGATAGCACGCCAAAGCTTTGTTACAAATTATATATGGAACTTTTTGAAAGAACAGAATATAAGGCTGTATTCTATCATAATATTACAGTCATTAAGCATCATCAAATACTGATTACAGCTATTATGTTGTTGCGCAATTATTCCGGTCGACGCAGTGCTCGAATATAGGGCTAATGACGTGCCAAATTTAGGTATCTCTTGCATTACTTGTTCAACAGTGTGACATATGACTAATTCGGATCATATCGGAAAAAAACTATAGATAACATATGTAGATATGTAGATTATCCTTGCAGGAAAAGGTAGTCGCAAAAAACGGTAGGAAAATTGGTAGTTAATTGATATGCAGGTTGAAAAATACCTTACGAGAAAGAAATTTTAAACCCCATTACTTTACTGGGTATGTTACGATAATTAGATGCTACAACCTTAAAGAAACTGTAATTCGTAATTTATCTCTCTATGTTTTAGATTGAAAACGGAACTCACCTTTGAACAGGAACGTATACCTAACGCCGTCATCTCCAATGAGCGCAAACTTTTTCGGCTTTGATTTGGTGGGCAATAGAGTAACTGTTGATGCCACAGACGCAACTGTCGCTCGGTTTTGTCCCGGCACGGGAAGTAAGGTATTCCTGAGGCCCGCCAAACGAGGAGAGATTGTTGACATGGCCAACTGGGACCGTACATCCTCCTGAATCTTAACATTTACTGTTGCACATAATGCCTTGTAAGCTTTTTTCAGAATTTCTGGATCCTGTAAAATAATAAGGTCAATATCATTAGAAGGAGTGATGGATGGTATCATCGATAGTTTATCTTTTTTTTTTTATTAATAGGTCCCAAACATCGCGTAAATCAAATAACAATGTGTCCAGATGCACTGTTTTATAATGTATCACAAAACTGAGCTTTATCTAGAAGCATGAAACGTTCGCAAAAGCTGTTGAATATAACTTTAATTCAACAATCAAACCTAAAATAAAAATAGCGATTCAAAATTATTTTTTTATGAAGGAGTCCTTATGCCAGACACAGGTCTTAACAAATAGTAGAAAATTCACAGAACGAACGATTTTTTTACGTCGGAAAACGTTTCCACAATACATCCAGGGCCGACCGATTTAATTTTTGCATAAACAGCAACCCTGTTGAAAATGACATATGCTCGTGTTTCCTAGTCAGGCCTTGATATCTACACAATAGGCACCTATTGTATACGATATGACAGATGATGAGAACCATACAACTTACAGCCAGTCTTTATGTTTACCTAGCTGGCTTAGTCTAATGAATTTTTTAAAAATACAGAAAGCTTATCTCCACACATGTGGGAAATTGATAAAGAGTCTGATACTAGAGACCCGTTTCAGTTGCAGGCTAAATTCTTTTTCACTAATTTACTTTGCATTTGATTGATAGAAGTTGTATTCGTGGAACATGTCAGAGTCCCGAAACTCTGACATATTCATTTAAAGTCAGATTATTACCTTACATGCTATTTTATCGTACAATGTCTTCTTACAACATACGCCTAGTGTGTTTATTAAATATCGAAATTATGTTCATGTATTTCATAAGCGTGCTGTGAGCAGTACGTCTGCACCATTGCATCTACGGCACACTAAGTTTATTTAAATCTATCCTTGGGAAATAGCAAACAAATTTCAGATCTTCGCGACAGCAAAACAAAACTTCCGGGATTATCTCGAATAGATTCTTATATATATAGTCGATAAAACTTCAAGGAGTTATTTAGGAATGAATTTTCCTCGTAATAATTAAGATAGCGGATTGTCTTGTACAATTAAACAAAAGTTGTATAGTAGCCTGATAACGTTCAAAAAAAAGATAACCAAATCATTACTGAGCGGTCACCGTTTTTGACAAATTTACGTGTCAATAAAAATATTTTCATTTTATCATATTTCATTTTACCTATAATAACGCATAATATAATTATTATGATTTATTATAGGTATATATTGATAAAAGTAAGAAAGAGTGAATCACGAATCTGGTTTGCGATTGCTAACAAAAAAGCCTTAATTCTACAAAACTGAGTTCATCTGTACGGCTCATGATTTTATTCAACGCAAACCAAAATGCAGAACATCTGCTATAGCCATATCAGAGGAGATGTGATCATTTCCAAAAATTGAGAGCCAGGTAAATGCATTTTCTTCGTGACACATTGCATAGAATTTTAACTCTTTTTATTATAATTCTCTTACTGTAAATCTTTGTAAGTACTAGATTTTTACGGAAAAATCCGACCAACTTTGAGACTGAGTAACTTCAAGAAACTTGGAAATGAAGACGGGCTGAGTTTACTTCAGTTGAAATAGGTTCACAAGTCTATAATCTTTTAGTCCCGAAAATTGACGCTCAGAGGTTTTCGTTCTTCGAAAGTAACAGCGCAACGGAAATTCAGCAAAGATTGAAGAAGACGTCAGGCAACGAGGCCCTAGATGAAAGCACAGTACGCGAATGGCGTGAACGTTTCAAGAACGGAGGTCGGAATGTTGAACATCAGCAAGCAGCAAGCAAATGATCAGATGTCGGGACCTTCAGGACAAAAACGCACTGCCGAAATTGAAAAAGCTTTCTTCGACAACAGAGCTTGGAGCCTAATAGCTTTATCGGCCAAAATTGGTGTTTCATATGGAACGATGAACAGAACGATAACTCGAATACTGAAAATGCAAAAATTGAGTAAAAAATGGGTCCCTAATGGACTGATTTCAGGCCAGTTGGAATGTATGTGGTATATTCCACGTCCAGTTCTCGGAATAAAAACCTCTCTGGAGGTATAATTCAATATCTACTGCCAACCGGAGAGGGGCCAGCTGAAAAAGTAGCATCGTCCTGGAGAGAAATTTAGTTTGCTAACAGTACTGAGGGGGTTAGGAAATAAAATGATAGTACTATTTGCAATGGACATTAGAGACATTACAAATTACAGAGAAACACAGTTTCTTAAGAGACTCATGCACCCTAGAACACGGCTACCAAAAGCACATAGTATAGTTATTTGATGACAACGCCAAACCTCATTGCCACACATAATTATTTCCTGAATATAGAAGGGAAATATCCAAGGTCGGCGTCAACCCGCTCATTTTCCCCATTTAAATATGTGTGATTACGGGGCATTCCGCGCCCTAAAAAGAGCAATTGATAAGCAAATATAAGCGACTATGGATTTCCTTCGAAATGCCATAAATCGAGAAATATATATAAAGACACGAGTGGCAGGTGTATAGCTTTCCAGAACTTGCCAGAGCCCTGTGACAAATGCATGGAAACATAAAAGAGCATCTCACTGAAAATGCAGCTTGCTTCGAAAAGTCGTAACAAGGGAGAGCCAGATACCATCAATTTTGAATCCATTATATCGTCATACCCAACAGATTTGCGTACAGAACACTGAAAGCACTCGTCTTCCTGGACTGTCCTCTAACGCACATATACGTGGTCGATATTTATTAGCCTGTAGCCTGTAGATTATGTGAATCGTATACACAACTATAAATTATACGTCATGAGAGGCTACCACAATACTTTAGCAGAATCTAACTGAAAAACAATTCGCATGTAAAACTGGTCCTTAGCGTATTCGGTATGTGCGTAGTGTCAACCAGAAAAGCGGAAGACCCGCCCATTCCGACGTGGGTATCAGACAAATTAAATAGCAAGCCAGAACCCAGAATCGACACGTTATAATTGTTTTTCGTCTTATCGGCCTACTTTGTATGTGATGCGAATCAATATTAACGTTGCCGTCGTCTCCATACACACTGTAGTTAGTAGTTCTCCTGCTCAAGCAGGCCAATCGACCCTGTACACGAACTCAGCATTGAAAACAAAATCGGAGACCACCAAGCGAGGACACTGGGACTGTATATGTTCCAAATGATGCATATTTTTCTCTAAATTTAGGTACAAAGCAGATTTAAATAGGTTGATCCAAGTTGTCTTCATGCCAATATGAAGGGAAGAACTTCCCCATCTTTAACAAATACAAATAAAGCTCACTAGATTTCAAGCGCCAAACTACACTAGGTAACAATGATTAGACGACAGATACTGAAACCCCTGCGTAAGCAAGTTCTATTTGATCACAAAAAAATGGTTTCGTGTCGATTTCGGGCAATCCTCCACTAATGCAACACAGATAAAAGTTTTTGGCAAAAAATTTGCCCCTAGATAACATATTTTACTCATATCTTTATCCGATCAACAACGAACTGCTAAAAGAGTATCTCGCATATTGTGGCGAAGGGAAGCCAAAGTGTTCGGTTTCGTATAATACTATGAGGTGATTGTTTTCTATTCAATACAATTGAACGTGTTTTAATATCAGAGACGCCATTAAACTATAAAATACCTAGCGGCTGTAAGTGACATATATCAGTAACGAGTTCGTTGACCAATTAGCACGTTCATCGGTTCCTAATAAATTCGACGCAAGCCGCACGCATTCTGTCTGTTAGTTAACCGAGTTCGTATCTTGAATGGACAGTTGGTTTAACGCCCACTGAACTAATATTAAATATCTACCTAGACGATCAGTCACTACGCCGTCTCTAACGTGCTATTCAGATAAAACCCACTTAAAAAGCTATCCTGCTCGGGCACATGTGATGCGAAAATAGTAAATTTACACTTCACCCGTAGCGGAAATAAGCACACGCATAAGTACACGGAAAATAAGCAAGCGCATCAGCATACCCTTAAAATTGATACGAGTGAATCGTGCGTGAAACCGAATTTCAATATGGCTGCGAACGTTGCTGTGGGCGGTAGATCTCAGGACACTGCAGTTCAACAGGGCTTACGAAATGACCGAAGACCGGAAGAACGCTGGATACAATTCCGTTACGTGTTTCTTCTTCTAGGCTTTACTGGTTTCTCGTGTATATTTGTGCTGCGAGTTAACCTACATGTCGCTATCGTATCTATGGTAAACCATACAGCAATATATAAAACGGTGACAAAGAGCGACTGCTATAAGGATTTTAATCACAGTATCACCGAAGATATCATACACTCGGATGGACCTTTCGAGTGGAGCCCGATAACTCAAGGTCTCGTACTGGGATCGTACTTCTGGGGGTATATTTTGACTCCTATACCAGGCGGAACCCTTGCCGAAAAATTCAGTCCTCGGTGGCTGTTTGTCTCCGGAATATTTATTGCTGCGGTTCTAGGTTTCCTCGTGCCGATCGTCACGCAATATTTTGATTATATTGGCTTAGTCGCCCTTCGCCTATTTCAAGGCCTTAGCGCAGGAGTCACCTTCCCATCAATTGAGGTTCAATTGGCCTACTGGGTTCCAGAGCATCAACGGGCGATGGCTGTTACTTTTGTACATTCAGGCGTTTTTGTTGGCGTTGCCGTCGGGATGTTCGTAGCCGGTGAACTGGCTGGTAGCGGGTTTCTTGGGGGCTGGCCGAGTGCATTTTACGTGCCCAGTGTGTTTAGCATAATATGGTGCGTGCTCTGGGTAATATTTATTACCGACACCCCGAAAGAGCATCGTTTGATGTCGAAAGCCGAGCTAAGGTATATCACTGGAGACGTTGAACGACATCGTAACACTCACGCGCCTACACCTTGGAAGGCCATTCTGCTTTCACCTTCCGCATGGGCCGCTCACATTGCCCTATTTGGAGCGTTGTATTTGCATGCTGTTCTCGGCTCAATGCTGCCAACATACTTTGGTACGGTCTTATACTTTGATATTCGCAGCAATGGCATGTTTTCAGCACTGCCATATGTTGGAGCAACAGTGGGCTGTCTGGCTTCGGGACCAATATGTGACGCAATTGTAGCCCGGAGTTGGTTGTCTCTGACGAACGCACGTAAATTATTCAACGCGATTTCGCTTGTTGTCCCGTCGATAATTTTATTTGTCGTAGTGGCTGTTGGCGGTTGTAATGGGATGGTTAACCTCGTTTTGTTTGTGACTGTGGGTATATTTCGGGGTATAAATGAGGCTGGTGTAGGTCCTATTCCAATAGATATAGCTCCGGATTTTGCCGGAAGCGTTTTTGGCGTAAGTGTAATGGTCGCTGCATTAGCCGGCATAGCTTGTCCGTATATCACTGGTGTGCTCACCGAAGAGAAGAACACGACCTTAAACTGGGCGAACAGCTTCTACGTTGCTGGTATCATTGGGCTCCTTTCGGCGCTCATTTTTCAAATATTCGGCACCGCAGAAATTCAGCCTTGGGGTCTTGCACAGCCAAAAATGATAAAGCATGAGACAAGCACAAATGAGTCTGATCTAGTTTTGCCAGCCGAGGAATCATTTCTAGCTTTGCCAATCATAGAGTCCAAGCCGACTAAAATCAAGCAATCAGACGCTCACAATGACAACGAAAGAGAGAGGAAAAAAACCAAAAAATAGTCTTCAGTCTCCTACGTAGAGAGCACCGTATAGGGATAAACAAACTGGGCTATGCCACCATAAACGGAGAGTTCGATAAAAAAAAATTCTTGTTGAGCGTATCCGCAGCTGGTTATCCGAATTTTGGGAGCTGTGACTTTGATATAGCAGCCGTACATATAATTTGATGAGACACACGACCAAGTTGAAGGAACAACATGAGACCGACACCTGCTACGTGTTTAACAGGTCGTGTCCACTTATAGAGAAGCTGCGTAGTTGCTTTTGACCCAATGCAGAATGAGGGCGAAAAGGTTCTAAATTCTAAACCGCTGGCTATTGGTTTGACTTTGGATTCAACGACGACCTAATCATTGGCTATGCGTCGAATATATTGGGTATTCTACCTCCCAAGCTATAGCAAAAATGCCTACACGAACTGTCCATACAGCTTCCTTAGATTGTGGGGTCGTCGTCGTCGTACACGCGCTATAACGAACATCCACGAGCAATGACTCGTTATTGCCCTCACTTTAAGCAGTTTCTCTACTCAGTGTTTAGCCATGTTACTTTTTCAACCGAAAGCACTGGTTTCCTAAAAGTCATCTCATCTCATCTTGCAAAATGGCAACGTTGATATCTGGAAGAAAAACAGTCTGTTCACTAAAAACTGAGATCAATCTGCTAGAGGACAACAGGCAACTAAGGTGAACGGATCAGAGCTGTCCGTAACTTAAAAACTACAACACAAGTGGCTCGCACCAATGAACCGGAATTGATGATATCCAGGTTAATCTGAAGAAGCGAGACAGTCTATTCGATCGGTGTCATGCTATTTGTCAACGTCCTGATACAACGATCACCGTAATGTTAAAGACCATGAATCAATAAATGCTCAGAGCACGCTATTAATAAAGCTACCATCCCTGTTTCTCATAACTCTTATGCTGTTCTTCAAAGCAAAGTGCGGATAAACAAACATTGTAGCTTAAGCAACCATGTCTACTATTTAAAGCTTGGTACCCCACGAATCTTCTCTATAGATATAGCCTGCAAGGGTAGAACGTGTATACTAATGTGAGTGTCAGGAGCGGTAGTTCATCCATGAACATAAGGGATTTCATGAACTAAAATGTTTTGCTTATAACGATAAATCAAGTTAGAAAGTTCATTCGATCTTTGCTTTAAATCAGTCTATTGTAGATTTCCATCTACGCAGCAACAATTAACATGTGTAGACATGATTTGCGCGCGTGCGCTTCCAATCATACGACTAATTTTCGTATAAAAATTACTCGCACAATTCTTCTGGATATGTTTGTGTTTAAAAGTGCAGCGTCACAAAATCCTATGTACAATTTGTGAGCTGCTGTTTGCTACTTCTTCTTGGGTGCATTCTTGAGTACTCGAACTCGTTAACAGCAAAGAAGCAGTTATTCTCAGCGTTACTTGCGCATTTCAGCCGCACACTATGGAGTAAACACTCCCAAGATCTTTGTTACACTAATTTATTGTCAACATTCATGCCTAGCGCATGAGCAAATGAATGATTCTTCTCCCATGACCAAATTTTGGTACGTTGAGTTGGCCTAATGGCTAGATGCTAGCCCATACGGCAAATGCTACTACTATTGCTTATCATCAGATTATTATTGTCTATAAACGAGAACAGCAAAATCCTCGGTGGCATGTTCGCCGGCAGTTATTTGAAAAACAAATAATACAGAGCAAGCTCTGTATTCTTTAGTTAGTTGAATTAGAAGAAGACGTAGGTCTTTTCCTAAGAATACCAGTCAATGTTTGTGATGCAGGGTCTAACTACCAATGCCGTGTCCTTCAGCCCACCTTCGCAAAGAAACTTATATTTTACCTAACCTTGTTCTTATACGGGTTTCCAAACTACACGTATCTGTATTGGACATGCGATTATAATGGTTATCATGACAACGTTAGATTATACCGAATGATAATTTGCATCGGGTTCCTCTTAGTGATGTTTTGACATTTGCTGCCTGATATCACACACGAGGTCATGTAAACATTACGAAGCATGGGACTCTCCGATATCTGGAGTCTTCTGGAAAAAATATAGGCAGTACGCAGAAATAGCTATGTGCCCAGGCTGGTAATGGATTAGCCATAATGATCCGGACAGCTTGGCCACACGCACTTCGATCGGTGCGTTAAATTGCACATCGTCTAGAACAATACATAACAACGGCAAATCAATGACCAGGCAGAAATATAGGCTCTATGGCAAGAACTAAGCATATTAAACTTTCTTGTTTCTTGGTTCTTTCGGCCTGATATGAGCTCATATAATTCAAGCCCCACATATAACGATGGTGAACTACACAGCAGTCCACGAACTAGCAACTGTTACGTGGGTTACAATGGTATAGAGAATGAGACCACGAACGTGTACCTACAGTCTATCTGAACCTACTCACGTGGAGCTTAATGGTGCAAGGGTTTATACGAAGTGCTTTCTACTGGGGGGTACATAATCACTCCTGTTTCAGGCAGAACATGACATAATGCATTCGTTTACTCCGTGGCATGAGGTCTTCCTTTCTTATTTGCATACGCTTATCAATAAAGTACTACTCTAAATTGATATTGTATTATATCACCACCAATTTAAGCTTTCAATGCCATATTTTACATTGTTATTGCCATAGCCGAATGCGATGGTCAGATAAATATGGTTCTAGTTGCGCTTGCCTGTTCAGTTCAAGGTATGGACTTGACTGGTGTTAACCCCATGTTGACAGACATGATCCTAGATTTTCGCAAAAATGTTTTCGGAATTAGCGTAACTTCAGTGCACTTAGTGGTATTCGGGCGTCAAGCATACCGGTATATTCGTGAATGGCATGAATACAACAACTAGTTGGTTGTACACCTTCTATGTTGCAACCTTTAGAAAGATTGTCTAAGTGCTTGTTTTCCAGTTCTTCGGTACCTATGAAGTTCAACCCTAGGATAATGTCCCTCCACCAGGCGTCAGTATGATTAGTAACGCTCGGAACACTTAAGCGAATGCGTCCTCCCTACCCGCAAAATGCAATTTCTAAGACTAACTTCTAAGAAATCGCCAACGCAAATCCTCAAGTAGAATAATTACTTTTGAAGCCGTTTCGCTTCTGATTATTATGTCGTCAGAACTACGAAATACTTAGCTGAAGTTTACGAGGCCGCGAAAATTAAACCTGCTGACTTTGTTCAAACTTCGACCGAATCAAAATCCATAGGTAATGAAGTACCCATAAAAACACTATCGGAAACAAATTCGATCTTCTCTAACACCTAAATAGCATTTATTATAAATATCATCTCCTTCTCTTTCGCATTGGTGAATTTATTTACAGAAATGTAGCGTATTTATCGTCATAAATTGTACATGACCTTACAGCACATATAAACTGTTGTAAAAACGACTTTCAAAAATATATGCGTATATAAAATGCTATAATTAAATTTATTCATGTATAACTAACTGTGGCTAAAATACAATATTTATACATAGTGTTGTATTTGGTGTTACCTTCCTATAATAAAATTCGAATACTGTTGACAAAGTACTTACTTTACAGTTCTGGAATGTGTCGAGTGTCTTATTAAGGGGTCCCGAAAAGTTCTTCTGGAACCATTCTTCATGAGGTGTTTCTGCCGGCGATAGCAGCGTCATTTGGATTAGGTCCTTCAGTAAATCCGTGCACTACACGATGGAAATCATAATAAAGTTATCGCAGAATTATTCAATTTATTCTAGTAGCTCCATTTTCTGTTAAAATTGGTAAAACTAATTCCTTACATCATCTAAACATGAATGTCAGTTGGGTGTTCCCGAAGACCTATCATAAATGATATAACATTCGTCCGATAGGAGGCCTTACATTATCAATTTCAAAAAATTTCAGCCTGATGCAACCTTATGCAATGCAAAAAAATCTAAAAAAACTTTAGTATGTTCATCTTTCTGTCTGTACAACTACTATATATGGTACATAACGAAAAGATAACCTGCTATAAAAATAAAGCTCCCCAACAATTGAACAGCTCAAATAGCAGATGGAAGTAATTTCACTTTTATTACACAGTGTACCACGACGCTCGAGGAGGCTCAATAAAAGCGAGACGTCAACCAATCATCTAATGGCTTCAGTAATAAATGACAAAATAAATAAATAAAATAAAAAATTACAATTTACATTACTGCTGTACCATAGATGGAAACATATGTCTCTCATGAGAAAGTTTGTTGGCAAGCAATATATGAGAAACATTTATCGAGTGTGACGTCCTTGTACTGTGCGACATGAGGAAGATTAGCCATGCCATTTTCTCTGGTAGAGCTTACACAGGAAACACTCGTCTACAGAGAAACACGAGACGTATGACGGTTGGGCACAAGTGGTTGAAATAAACAGCGCGCTTCATTGATTGCTAACGTTACCTATAAAATGATTTTCCACCATAGTCCTCTTTTACGGCCATTGACTTATGGCCGAGTTTCAAATCACGTGTTGATAACTTGTACTACATTTTTCAATTTATTTACGTGAACGACTTGTACAGGTTCAACTTTCAATTATGTCATTAAAATAAATACTATGGTAGACAACTTCTAGACCGATGTACTAACAATCCTTTTTATACTAGTCCTTCATTCGAGTATGGCGTTTTCACCAACATGGATAGGTAATGAATGTTATACTATATTTGAGTTTGATCTTGTGGCTACTTGTCCAGCGATGATAGTACCCTAGAGTATGTAAGAGGAATATTCATATGTGTATATATATGTGTGTGTAAATGTATAAACACACACATATATATACACACTGCACATATAAATGTGACAGGATTTTTGCAAAATCATATCAAACAGAACGAAATAAATAAAAAAAGATGATAGAAAAACAAGAAGAAAAGCGACTCCTAGCCTGGTTGTTTCTGGATGGAAACCTCACGTAAGGACATTGAGCTCTTTAGCACCAACGCATGTTTAATGTCTAATGAGACTCTATCGCCTAGCTAATTTTTTCTACTATAAGATTTTCGCACTTTGAAGTTATAGAAAACAACTAGCACTTCCATCTTATGTACTGAAACAAGTTTTTCCGGAGGTTTAGTCAACTAATGAGTCGCGAGACGTTTTTTAATCGCGAATGAGAATTGGAATGCTCTTGCACGACGTTTTCCTTAAGATTAGGCATTATAATACATTGTGTAATTAGTTCACGCTGGCTGATTAAAAAAATTGCCATACCTGATATTTACAAAAGTTCTTATGGTCATAGAATGCCCAATCTCTTGAGTCGAACGCATTTATGATTTTTTAAAGCCCAATCTTTAACCCAAAATTAGAATATAGAGAACAGGCTCTGTTGTATATGGCATAATATTTAAAGGACGGTAAGCGTTTGTCGCTAGGTGGCACCTACCATCTGGGTTCCACCGGGTTGATTTAACTGTGGGTAGTGTTGCGTTAGTGCTGCTAGGCATTTTTCTTCCCAAAGAACGGATACTCTCTCCATCTCCCTTACGAATAATTCAATTTCACTCATCTGAGCTCCATTATCCCGTCGTAGAGAAGCGCATATTTCAGCGTAACAGCGTTTTGACGCATCGTCCATCTCTTCAACCTCCAGCGCATCACTGGAAGTAATATAGAAGAAGCATCTTTAGCCAACAAGCCATCAAGCAACATGACTATATCTAGGAAGTAACGAGTGGTGGGTTTTAGTCATTTTAATTTTTAATAATAATTAAATTTAACCGTTAATTTAATAGATCTAGCGTTCTACGACCAAACAAACTTGGTTTAAAAGTTAGTGAAGGAAAAGGATATTAGAAGTTGAGTGAACTATTATAAATGAGCTGCTTCGTTACGAAATATCTAGATAGTTGACAATCGCTGTCCAATGGTGTTTTATATATACCTAAAGAGTTGACCGTGACTAAACCGTTACTGCAACGCTACATTGTTACGAATTCTTTTTAACTGATAATATTAATTGCTTCCCAATAGAATTACCATATTTACATGTGAGCAAAAATGAATTCTATCGTGTATGTTCAACTCCTTATATATGTAAATCAAAGCGGCTTGCACTTTACAGGGCTCTATCATTGAAGTTCCTTTCGCTCTATCATATAATGGATCAGATAGAATAATCATAACTAACTTTTCCTCGTCGCTGGATTCCGCCATACTTTGACTAAGTTCTTGGCTGGGATCCTGTTGAAGTCTACGGATATTTGCCAGTCGATCTTCCTGGTGAGCAGCTTGCTCACCGACGATCGCTGGATAGGCAACTAGTCGCAATGCTCCACTCTCCCCAATACGTGCTATTAGGCGCACAAGTGTCCTCCGTACATACTCTTCAGGATGATTAAGTCGCGCGAATAACTGAGGAATAATTGCATGCCACGGTTCTGCAAAAACGAACATACTATGAAACGTTAGCTCAAAAATTTTATAGCGTCTATAGCAGGCAGCACGATATCAGTCAGATTGAACTAGATGAAAAAAAATCGTACATGCATAGAAATATACCTGTGACAATGTTAGTCGCCATATGACCTTCAAGTGTGTCTTGTAATGAGTGAGCATGCTTGACGATTAGCCGTAAAAGTCGCAAAGTCGCCTCGGCCTGAGCCGCATCGTTGCCTGCCGGACTCAATCGTAAGAAGTGAAAATACGCATCCAATGCGCTGTGGTAATGACGGAACACACGGGATTGTACGGCCAACTCAACTGAAAGAAGATGATCGCATGCCTGCGACAATCCAGGCTCGGGCACAGATTCAGCCTCGAGTAATGCAAGGATCTTAGAACAATTCGTTCATAGCATACGGCGGCGAGGTAGGAAAAAGGTCATTTAATTAACCAATCAATTAGTGATGTTCAATAAATGCGCAAAAAACAAGACAAAAAAGACAAATTAGTGGAAGTTTATGAAACTTGAGACTTGTTCAAAATAATTCAACCATACTAGCCAATATTGGATTATGGTAAATTAATGACACGTTGATATACAAACCGACCTTTTGTTTCTTCGATGTGCATCCACAATTTCCCGAATCACAATATTCGATTCGGCCAATGACCGAACACATTGGCGTGGACAAGTGTGCAACACCCAAAGGCGTCAGAACCGAGGAGATCAGTTTTTGTTCAACAGCAGCTATCTGTGTGTCGCCGGAGTCGATGTCTCTGCAAGCATAATTATTAATTTATGCATTGGTCCTCTTGTGAAACAAGCAGTAATGAATCCTTATACGATAACACATGACACACAGACCTAAAAAGTTGCGTGGAATTCGATATAAAATTTCTACAGTAACGCGATGCTTTTCATATGAGCGTCCCTTACCTCTTGCCGCAGTAATAGGACCAATCCGCAAACTTGAAGTAGGCTTTAGCGTAATCCGGCTTCTGTTGGCACGCCTGGCTTAATAACAGACCTACCCTCCATTGATGGTGTCCCTCGCTTGTAATCCCCATTGACAAATTTTGGACTCCGCCGGCAGTGAGAACTCGAGCCAAACCGACAAGAGACTCTGCATCGCCAGCCTGACCTTCTGATAAAACAGCGACAGCTGCAGAAGGTCCGTCAAGTGCTCGAACCAATTTGCTGTACTGGCGATTGCAAAGACCCGACGAGAACCGGTAAGCACCGCGGGCTTCTGCGGTCATCTCCGTTAGGACAAGTGTTTCGTCGATTGTCTGAAAAAAAAATGACGTTTAGTATTGGGAAAGCATACTGCAAACGTGATTAAATCTTCCATAGTTAGGCGTCATTTTTGGTATAGTACCTCTATGTGGGTTATATCATCGTTATATCTCAAGCTCGTGCGATATACGCGTAGTGCTCAATTAAGCTTAGGTATTTGTTATATCCATAATGTAACTTATGGTTTGTTCGTAATTCACAAAGTACGTTACTAAATCTTATGACACTTATCGAGTTGGGAAAGAAAAGCAACTCACCGACTCGAACCTTCGTAGTGCCTCAAAGGCAAGATTGAAATTGGATTTCTTGCGCTGTCGTGACACAAAGTTCTTGAGCTTCAATTCGTCCCACTGGGTAATATCGTCGCAAATTTTTAAGCTCCTCCGGCAGCTTTCCACTTGGTCTTTGACCATCTCCGTTAGAATGGGATTATCCTTCAGCTTCAATTTTTCGTAACTTCGAAGGGCAGTTTCGAGCTTTTGGCCGGCATGCTGCGAGCTCGCCTTTAACCATTGACTGAGACTCTCAGATAGCGTAAAGTTTGTGCTCAAAAAGTGAGCAAAACCCAGCAGTCGATTCGGCGCTTTCAGTTCGATGACAGCTTTCGTGTAAAGCGAAGCAAAGAAGCTGATCTGATCGCTATTTAAGGTGAGCTTGTTGTCAAAGAATGATTCGAGTTGCCAGACCGCCAAAGGATGTTGACATCGCGTAATCGACAGCTTAGCCACGAACGGCCTTACCCTTTGCAACCACTCCTGGCAGGTGTTGCGATTTGCGCGAAAGAAAGCCCGGCATTGCTAGAGAACACGGAAAAAACCAAATCAAAACAGATAGAACTTGGTGGTTTTAAAATTTCTTTGCTGAAGAAATTAAAGGCACTTGTAATGGCGGATTATAGCTGGCTGACTCGTTAAATTTAACGTACCTTTTCGTAGTTATTGCTGATCGTTACTGTACATTCGTAAGCCTGATACATACAGCGTTCGAGTGCATCCATAAACTTTAACATTACACAGCCCCGATGTTCATCAAGTGAACTCTTTAGGACAGATTCGATGAACCTTAGACACAAAAATCAATATGAATGTAAAAAAAAAATAAAAAGTTGATTTTTTTATGTATTTTAGGTATGCTTTTTGGCCTTTAATTTGTTTGCAATACAATGTAAAGGCAATAGTGAGTTTTTGCAAAGCAGATTTATTACTTGACATCGTAAGAAGAGTTGAAGTTTCGATAGTTAAAAAAT
This sequence comes from Varroa destructor, assembly GCF_002443255.2. Lineage (NCBI taxonomy): Eukaryota > Metazoa > Arthropoda > Arachnida > Mesostigmata > Varroidae > Varroa > Varroa destructor. The sequence goes on along the minus strand of NW_019211458.1, from coordinate 28,262,695 downwards.
TTACCCCAGCGAGTCCTGAGGTTTGCCCAGATAACTTTTGAGCTTTCCGTGCACAAGGTGCTGTGCACTCTGCCAAGCAAGCCAAGCCCAAAGTACGCTGGAACACGGAACTGACGAGGAACCATCCCCCTCACATTTCATGTAGAGGCGCGACAATAACGTATCGCTCAACCTATTGAAATGCCAGGACCCACGTGATAAAATTAGATTCGAAGAACAAGTTCTAGCACATAACGCTTTCAACTTTTTTAAATTCCTGTCATGCCATTTCTTTATAATAGCTGTTCTAATAATAAGTAGGACACCAGAAAACGGTGCTCTGTCTGACATATTTATACATACCTTAACCTGTTACTGAACATCAAAACACCTTTGGAACATAATATAATTAACAGAGACCAAAAAATAATATCACCTAAGTAGTAAGTTATGTGTACAAACTCGTGCTTTAAAAATTAAGCTCTTTAAAAATTAATAAAAATTAAGAACAAACTGAGACCAACTTACTTGTCGCTTTGTCCAGAAACGTACAACATAAATTTTTTGAACGCTATCGGGTCTCCTGCCTGCCAATCGTAACGTTCAACCAAATCGTCGCTATCTTCACCGGTGATATCCAAAACGGCTAAAATTTGCTTGTCTGCTGACCCGAGTTTTGCTAACTTCCGCACCTCAGACAACGTTGGCTCTCCGAAGGACCATCCTTCGAGTTTGAGAAGACCCGTCAAGATGTTCAGCGCACGTTCTGAGTAAGGGTTCTTCCACTGTTTAAGAATCACGTCGACAACTGCAGCCACTAATGCTGTCATCACGGGTGCAGAAGCTAATTGCTCCCCGTAAGCGGTTACTGTTGGGTTGAATATCAACTCATCCAACCAGTCGAGCACCAATATACTTCAGACAGAAGAATTAACGATAATCCACAGGCAAATGCAGAATTAGATACGCATTCGTCTCTATGTATTTAAGTACTATTTCATTTAGCGCACACACTATTTATGTATTCTTATCATATAATATTCGTTATTGTTGTTATAAAATAGTTAGCAGTAACCTTGTGTACACATGTGTGTGTTACTATGTATAGAAGTACGTAAGTTTCTTTACATTAAATGAGTATACTGAATCCAGTTAACATAAGACAAATAAAGGAACTTACCCTATGTATCCACCATCAGGAAGGTGTTTTGTAAAAAGCTGGAGAATCATATTAAAGTGATTTGCTGTGGCGGAAGTTGACGGCTCAATAAGGTCAGAGTTCACAACGAAGTGCGTATGGGTGATTGAGTGCACTCGTAAAAGACGGAGGATCTCAGGTTGAACGCGCTCCTCGACAACTGGATCTCCTACTAACGAATGGAGAAGTTCAAATAGCGATGGCCTTACCGCTAATAACTGGAATGGGCAAATCGTATTTGGGTAAGCTTCAAGGTACTCATGAAAAATTTACCCTCCCGTGTCAAACGAGAAGAGCATATTATTAACCAGGGAAGGTTATCACATACTAATGTATAAATAGTCTATTAATAAGTAGATTGACCATTAAGAATACAGTAGTAAAATGTAAACATGCGGATACATACATTCTATAAACGATCACTTATCAAAAAATATTAATTTAATACTCATTGTTTAAACGTAAGATAGATGTTAAATAACAAAAATAATAGAGGTGAATCACCCTGAAGAATATTACACGAAAATTACCATTAAAGAATATTATAGTGTTTTTTTGCAATGGCAAAATTACTGAGAGACAGAACTGCTTACTGAAATGAGAGAATTTTTTGTTTCGGACATTCCCTGAAGCGCACCGACGGCTGCCAAAGCTACTTTGACATTTGGACTACGAAGGTCACTTGCAAGATACTGAAACCCGGCTTGTACAAGAGGTACATCTTTCAGAGCCATAATGTCTCGGCTGACGCGGACGAAACTTTCCTGTATCTGCACACTCTTATTGCTGCGAAGCTTGTACAATGCGCCGGTTGGTGAAAACATAGCTTCCATGATTGTCATCTGAAACACATGAAACCACCGCCATGTGTCACTACTTCGGCTCAGATATTTACTTTGGCATTCTTCTAACTAAAGTTCGTAGCCGTGAAACTTTATTTATCTACAGATATGTAACATGTGGTCTTCGAGATATCTCGCGCTTTTTTAGACCATAAAATTAAGCCCAAGTTTCCCATGGTTTGTACACGTGTTTCTAGCTAACATTTCTCTAGCAATATACATAACGGCTTAGATTGAACAATGTCCATAGTATTCTTTTGTCCTCTGTCATCACACTTGCTGCCAACTTTCTATGTAATTTAAATACGCTTTTGATCGTTTCGCTCAAACTGTGTGCGGTGTTTCATTGCGAAATTGGAAACAGCGATCCTCAGACTATTCAATAATAGATTAGCCCTTTAAGCAAGCGCATCGACGTATGCAGTATCGGTGTATGCTTAGACCAGATACAGATGCCATTTACCAACATACTAACTAGTAGAAACGGTTCCTGCTTGTAACTTGGAGTCAAACTATTTATATAGGCTCCGCGATCATTCATCAATATAATTTGATGCTTCGACTTTTTCAATTGAAATAAACACAGATGTAATACCCACGTGAACTTGTCCATTTGTTGTTGAACTGATCACAAGTGATGTAAGGTTAAGGAGCGCTTCAAGGTATCTAGTATGAATTTGAAATTGGGGCGCATCGTTCAACTGAAGCGTTAGGAACGAACAGATGTCCGCGGAACGACTCATTAACACTGTCATTGAGGAGCACATCACGTTGGCTTCCGTCAAAAATGAAAGAAGACTACACGAATCCTTTAAGAACCTGAAAAGAAACACCGTAGGACAGTGTCAGTGGAAATAATCTCAATAAAAACTACGATGGTACTAATTTATGATATTTAACGAAATTCTCATCCTATATGGCGCACAGCTGGTCACCATACGTGTCTATACTAGCAATAAACAACGAGCAACTGCTATATGCTTCACCTTTGCACCGTAAGTAGATTCTGCATAACCTCCTCCGCATCCACTTGGATATCCACCTGATTTTGAATAGCGTTGGCTATATTCGTCATGACGAGCAGGATCGAGCATAGTTTGTCCACAACACCGCTTTGACCATTCAGGATACTCTGTGAATTAGAAATGGATATAGGGCTAAGTCCCTGTTCAGGCAAAACTGTTATACATCCTTCCTGTAATTTACGACCTGAGAACTTTCCAATTCAAGGTAAGATAAAATAACACCCGAGGTAATTTTTGTGAGGCAGGGAGCCTTGCCACGTTATAAATTTCACGTTGGAGAGCAGAGAGCTGGATTCGTATCATTTAGAAGACATGAAAGAGTGAGCTTGAGAGGCATGAGAGAGTAAAAAGTGAGATGAAATTACATAGCAGCCCGAAGTGTTTGTGAACACAATGATACGCAACCCATACATACAGCAGTAAATGAAGCGATGTCCTCCTGGAACTGCTTGATCAGCGAGACTGAAAAGTCAGAGTCAACGGAAAAGTACGGCGCCATCGTAGTTAACGATGACGCCATAAACGATGCTAACTCTTGGCCAGCTGAACCATCAATATGCCAACCGATTAAAATATCCGACACGTCCTGCAATATAATAAACCAATAAACAGATGACACCAAAATCGGTAAAAATAGGAAAATTTCACTCATTTCTAAGATCCCTTATAGTATTATTATTAATAATCTCGTTTATTTTACAAATAAAAAAAAGCACGACAGCTAGCTTGAATCCGACAGAAGTAAAAGAAAGCCAAAAAAACATCGTTGCGAACTGGCTCTAATGTACATTACGATCTATAGTAAAATAAGGAGCCGTACAACGCACAATTACATCGAGGTATTTCATTATTTCTAGTAGAGGTTAATCATCTGTTTCAAAAAAAGGCAGATTCTATGATTTCTGATCAGTAGAAAACAATTAGTATCGTAGACTCAAGATACAATACTCTGAAATATCCCTTGAAGATCGACGAATCGTTAGCGTAATAGAGAAACCCTTCAATTAGGGGCTTCAAAACGACTGGATTGTCGGTGCTTTCGAGGATCTCGAACAATTTGGGGAGTAGAACTTCTGAACCCATTGAAAGAAGACGTTTCTTCCACAGATACTTCGAAATCTTCGTGATGGCATTCAAGATGGAAATCTTGCAAAGGTCGCCGGGCATGTCGACATTATTAGCAAGTACGCCAAGGTAGCCCTGCAATAAGACATACGTCATCAAAAAAATAGATTCCGTAAGTTCAGACGACCTTAACCTTTTAAAGGAGATCCGTTAGAGAGAAACGGCGCAACAGCCGCTTGGCCTATATCCTCTTATGAAATTACTCTACTGAAATAGGTCTAACTGGACCTAACATCGTTTTTTCTTTACTGTTTTTCATACATTCTTAATATTATTTCATTCTAAATTAAGAACACACGCAGACCTGGAGCTGTGACGATTCCTCATCTATGAGAATTTTCGCCACGTACGTCAAGATGTGCGTGACGTACGATCTTGACGTGTCATCCGATGGACAGTTGAGAAGGTACGATGACAGTTGGGTAGCCAAAGCCATTGCATGTTTCTGAAACAGTCTGCGGGTCGCCGGCTGACTGCTGCAGTTACTATGGATGAGTTCTATTTTCGAATCTGTCATCCGATCATATCGTCCCGAACCGCTACCAAGGCCTTGAAGATAAGTCTCCAGTTCTGCGAACCAAACGAATATAAAGAAATATTAAGAAATGTTTGTAAAGAAGACAGGCAGGTTCATTGGCATAACGCTTCATTATTTAAAACTTTCAAGTAATTTCCTAAAGGGAAGTAAAGAACGGCATTGCACATAATCACTGAAACGGTGCTTTTAATATTTCTCTTGTCTAAGCGACCCGCCCAGTGTCTCTCGACTTACTTTAATTTATGAAGCCGTTATGTATTCTTCAATTTAATTTTGAGAATCGAAATAAGAATACATTTTAGCCTATCATTTCCTAAGACGCAAAGAACATGCGATTCAAATCCTATTCTGATCCGGACGAGGTATGCGAATTAATCCAAATACTGTTAATCTAAAATCCAAATCCCTTGAACAGCTAGAGCAGTAAGTGACTAGAGAATCAAATAAATAAAATACAGACAAATTTACAGAAACATTCGACATTATTCTCCACGAGAAAATGACATTTCCAATTTTCTTGTATTCAACGCTGTGTTCCATGCACATGTAGAGTTCACTAATATTTTTCAATAATGAATGAAAACATTTACTGTGTAACCTGTAAAAATGGTTCTTCAAATGTAAACAAATTATCTATCAATAAAAGTGAAAGCTCTCTTGGTTCTCCTAAACAACGTTAGTAAAGCGCCCTGCTTACTCTATGGTGATGTTTAAATCAGTCATTAAAAATTGTGGAATCATTCTTGAATGTATCATGAAAGAGAAATTCGTACCTGAACTCTGCCTGGCTTCATAATCATTATCGTTGCGCTGTCTCCGAGACCCGCTCATCTTTACCTCAGTTCTTTAGCCTTAAACCATGTACACGTCTGACAACAAGTCAACAATAAAAATGACAACCACTCTATAACTACGAACAGTGTTCAGCACATACATACAAAATATTATAGACCGCTTGCGTTAACAGTCAGTCACACCACAATACACTCATCGTATTATTTCAACGGGTAGTCAGATTATTCGGAATATTTCGAACAGATAGACACGTTAATTCGCGGAACGTGGAAGCGTTGCAAAAAGGATTCCTTCCTGGAACGGCCACGCAAAGAGGCAGCTCGAAAGCCTAATATTCATTTTGCTGTGAAACATACACTGATTTAAATCGATAACTGGAAATTTTCATCGGATTTTATTTTGGTCTAAGAACGACTTGGAAAGAAAGACATCGTTCCGTGCTTTATCGGCTATGTTTTAAGCGGCGGCAAAGATAAAATGTTTAGTAAATGAAAACAGCATGTGTTCGTGAACAGCTATGCAAGTCAGCTTTTTGATATCTACTTTTTGTTCTTCCCCTAAATAACACCGTTACTTGTGCTGCGCGACACAAAAACAGGGAACAAGGTACGTAGTAACCTAGCCTCAAGATCCAGCAAAATTAATGCCTTTATACGTAACAAGTGGTGTAAATCTTACATGTCTTGATGTCAAACCTGGCAAGCCTGAACCTCGTTGAAGGGTTCAGTGATGAAAATTCTCGCTGTTTCGATTGTCTCACGTATTTATTGACATGTTACTTTAAAAAGTATAAATCAGGGTAATGCATAAAGCACGCATGATTCACTTAAAGGTAGCATGTGCTTCTTTTTTAGTTCGTCTTTGGTAGTATCCATGGTTAGGGTTCTTTAACAAAAAAGTCAATGAGAAATAAGTCTTTTTGTACCTAATGGCGTTGCAAACGTGTAAATTCTATTTATTATTATGCTGTTACTCGATATATTTGAGGCACAGTAAGGCGCGCGTTCATCAATTACCCCGACAGTGATTGATTTTCATAGTCACACATTCTTTTAAAAAATACGTTTATTTTTTGTAATAGCAAATATTTAGATAATGCTTTTAAATATAAGCAAGTGCATAAGGATAAACGCAATGAAAAGACACATGTAAACATAATTACGTCCGAGAACACTTGTATTTGCTCCGAATATCACACACATACATAATACTGTCATTTCCCTTTATCCAACCTATAATAAAGTTATTTAGTATTTTAACCCAATAAATCCATATTTTAACAGTTGTCCTCAATTGTTTTCAACGTTGATAAATAAGTTACCGCGAAAACCCAAAAACAATTATTTTCATTATAATATTGAACTTCCAGTTTGTGATGGATGAATTGCTTGCAGGCCTCTAAAGCAATCGAAGATGTTGCGCCGGTACGCTCGTGAACGGCGCGAATATCTGTACAATAAAACCGTCGACGACAAACGCAAAAGAATCGAAGCCAAAAAAGAAAAGCTACGCACAGCTGTCGAAGGGAACCGCCCGTTGCCAACTGAACTGCGCAATGAAGCGCTTAAGTTACACGAATCGCTGGAATGGGACCTAGCAACGGTACTTTAGTGTAACACCTATTTATCAATATTTGTTTTGACTAAAAATGTTCGCTACTTCTGTGCCACAACAAGTCCACTAGCAATATAGAAATACAAGCAATTATAGTGGAATTTACCAAATTATGGATTGCTGAATTATGTACTATAGACTTTCTGTTGGCGTTTTCGGAATTCACTTTGAACATTGTTTATCTTTAAAGAAAAGCTTAACGATCATGTTGTTTTATTTTTGTAATTTCAGCCATTCTCGCACAATGCAGAAGATGACGAATACCGCTGGGCTGGTGTCACGGACCCAAAGATTGTGATAACGACTACTCACGATCCCTCCGCTTCATTGAAACAATTTGCTAAAGAGCTCAAATTGATATTCCCAAACGCGCAAAAAATGAATCGAGGTATGTTATGTTCGATAAAAGCATAAACAGCCGCTCCGCAGTTTTAAACCTTAATTTCGAGCTACATTTATTACTAAAATTATTTAACAAAAATTGTACCTTAGGTTTGTCTTCTTCATTCATCGATCTTTTTAAAAGATCGATGAATCAAGGTTACAATAGGAGCATCCTGAAAGCATTGCGATCTGAACACTATTAATTACAGACCGATTAACAATTATTTATCATACGATATTGTCGTCTATATCCTGAAATTTGGAGGTAATTACGTTTAGGACAATCGTGTCAAATCTCAAATATTTTTTTATTACAGGAACGTATGACCTTAAGGAATTGGTTACAGCATGTCGCGCCAATGAAGTGACTGACTTTATCATCGTACAGGAGACTCGGGGAAGACCTGATGGCCTTGTTATCTGTCATTTACCTTATGGGCCTACTGCATATTTTACGATCTACAATGCAATAATGAGGTAATTCTATAATAGTTATTGTATAATCTGCGTTATCTGACAGTTCATAGATCACGCTAATCTGTCGGTCTCAAGCCCCAAATAATTTTCCTTAACCTCACGTGTAGCTATAAAAGGATTCGTTCGTTAGTAAAAAGCTGTTTTTAAGTGCCTTCATGATTAAATCGTTTCAGGCACGAAATTCCTGATATTGGCACAATATCCGAGGCGTATCCTCATCTTCTGTTCAACAACTTTACTACGAAACTCGGCAAGCGCGTGGAATCCATTCTAAAATACCTCTTTCCCGTTCCAAAGCAGGATTCGAAAAGAGTCATTACATTTGCTAACGTCGACGACTACATTCTATTTAGGTAAAATTAGAACAGATTTCGACATCACATAACACTTTCAGTTAATAATATTACAAAAAAAATTACCAGTGCGCAATCATTAGGTAGTCAGGCACAGCAAAAGCTTAACGAAGGTGGCAGGGATTTGGCTCAACTTAGTTCATTGGAATCGGAGGAGAGATACCATTCCATTCCTCCGACACACGTTCAGGTTACACGAATTGATTTAGTATACCCTCTCAGTCAGAAACGTAATATTGATCATCATTTTTCCAGGCATCACACGTATTCATCGATAAATGGGCAGGTGGAACTGCAAGAGGTCGGACCGCGTTTTGAGCTGAAACTATACGATATAAAGTTAGGATCTATCGATGAAGCAGCAGCTCTTGATTCCGAATGGAGTTTTAAGCCTTTCATGAATACTACGCGCAAGAGGCTTTTCCTTGGGGAACCGTCGGAGCTCGCCGACGGAAGATAATTTGAGAAGAGGCAGAGAAGAACTACGACCGCGAACTCTGTAATCTTATATATGACTTATAGTCTTATATATATAAAGTATTTTTCTGTAGGTTATTTCGCCACCAGTTCTTTTGCGGACAATTTGAGATGCAACAAGGCAGTGATTGTATGTATGGTCAGGTGATGTATATTTTTATTAAGGGAATGACACTACAAATATAGATCTAGTAATAATAAATTACCAAAATTTATTGAACTTCATATGTGTGGATTTTTTTCTGCTTTTTTCTTGTGTACCAAATGTATCATGCGTGTAGGTTTGTGACCATTCCGCTAATTAAAAAAATTACTAAATGCAGCCAAACCCTACTTTACACACCCATTTAATAATGAAGACTTGAATTATGAATGAAATTATGAATAAATAGTAATTTGTATTTCATAAATTAACGTCATCAAGGAGAAGTTTACACATTTGTCCTACATGTTACAAAATAGCTCGTTCATACAAGTAATCACTATTTTTGTAAATTTTTAATAATAAGGTTTGTGTGTGCCAACAGTTTCTAACAATCGCAATCAGTTGTAGCTTTCCTGCTCAGTCAAAAATTCCTGATATTTCTTTTCATGCGCTTGTTGGAGCTTTTTAAGCTTCTTCTGCAATCCTTTGCTAACTTCCTTGCCTTCGACGTCCAATACTGGTATGCCCGACTCATCAAAAACACTGTACTTGTCCATTTCCCTTTTAAACAAATCCTGAGGAGGCACTTTTCGTAGCAGCTCCTTCTCGGCCGCTACCATCTCTTGTTCTTTCTTTTTAGCTTCTTTTTCCAGTCTTTTTTTCTCTTCAATCTTTAGCTTTGCCTCTTTTTCACGCATCAGTGTTTCACGGTCACTCAGCTTAACAATGGTTCGTTGACCTTCGTGATCTTCGAGGCGGACACCAAGCTCAGGCAGCACTTCGTCTCGAAGGAGGTCACATATTTTGAGAATATCAGCCTGTTTCGTTTTACGCGCTTGGGTGCGAACTTCGGTACGAAAATTCGATAGCACAGTCAAAAATGGCGTGACGATTGCTTCAATACTGGTATTCCCTACGCCGCCAATGGCGGGGAATCCGATTTCGTCAGACGTTTCGATGGCACCGAACACGCGCAATATATGCGTAACATACACGGCGATATTCTTGAGGAGGACAGTGTTTAACGTCCGCTTGGCAGTATTCATCTCTCGTATATAAACGTTGACAGCAGATACTGACTCTCGAAGGGCGTCAAGGGCCGACCTGGTGTCAATGTTATCGCACAGGGCCGCATGAACTGAGGATCTGGTGTTTTGGAACATATCGTTTAATTTCATTTCTTCAGTATTCCACTTTCGCAGGGACTCCGTTGCAGACGCACCTGTTGTTCGCAGCGTATCCTTTACCGAAAGGAAGAACTCATTAAAAATCTTCTCGTACTGCATGGCAATCTCCATCGTGTTGTCACTGTAGTCTAAAGTATCCTTCCACTGATGCAATAGAAAGGCTAGCCGCAACTGACGTGCGGTGTTCTTCCGAAGAGCATCTTTGATCGTAATGAAATTCTTCAACGATTTGGACATCTTGCAGCCTGAGATGGTCAGATGTCCGGAATGTAGGAAATATCGTACCCAATTATCGTTATTAAAATAGGCCTCCGATTGTGCTATTTCATTATCATGGTGCGGGAACTTGAGGTCGTATCCGCCCGAGTGAATGTCGATACACTCGCCAAGCAATTCGGACGCCATGACGGAGCACTCGATATGCCAGCCAGGTCGGCCCCTGCCCCATGGTGAATCCCAGGCTGGCTCTCCGGGTTTCGAGGCTTTCCATAGTGCGAAATCCGAGTTGTTCCGCTTCCCACAGCCTTGGCTTAGGTCGCCCTCGCCCTCTTGAAGTGCTTTATCGTCTCCGAAGGCTTCAGGCACAAGTTTGGCATAAAAGTGGTTGTCACATTGATCGAACTTGATCGTGTCGAAGTAGACAGATCCTTGACTTTCGTAAGCTAAACCCTGAGTGATAATCTTTTCCACAAATTGAATGATTTCAGGTACGTACTCCGATACTCGAGTAACGACGTCAGAAGGTAATACATTTAACGCTTTCATATCGGAGAAATATTCCTCTTCCCAAAAGCGGGATAATTTGTTAAAGATGGAATGATCCGTAACTGATGATCCCTTCTGCGAATCCAACCAGTCTGACAAAGGGTCTTTAAGGGCTTCCCATAATCGTGCTTCATCTGTTGGGCAAGCCAGTGCCGCATCCGCCTGCTCGACAAGCCTAAGAAATGTAATAGCTAATATTTTAGTATTTGATTTTTCAATGATGATTTTTCAATCCTAGTCATGTATTAGGAATATATGAGTCAATTATTGGAAACGAATATAGCGTCAATGTACTAGTAAAAATAAGTAAAATTTAGAAATATTTTCTCATTCCGCTAACATTAACAAAAGTAGTGTAATTTTCAAAATTTATATATTTTGTCTAATTTTATAATTATTTGAAACGTGGCATATACGTTTTTTTACAAACTTTACGCAACACTTAAAGAGGAGCAAACAATTTGCGGTCAACACTATAAGCGACCTGCTTTGCTTAGTTAAGGACTGTCACTCAAATATCATTATAGTCTTCACTAAGAAAGTAAAACTATAAGAAATAGTTTCGACACGTGTGTCGGGACGCGAAACAGGAACAACTGCAATCGAATGCATGTATCGCGGGGCTCGTAACTCTTCGAACATTATCGTGTTAGAACACAATTGATCCGACAAGATGGATGGCACCACCGTCGCTCACTATACGGGAAAGGCTACACACAACTGCTACTGGGTCCAGTTCATTTTCTCGAATTGAGTATTATCTGTCTAATTTAGCACACTACATCGTACGCACCTTTCAAGCATGGCGCTTTTACCTTTATCTTCTTCCTTGGCTAGCTTTTCGCGGTATCGCTCCACGGCCTCTTTGCCATCTTTGACAAAATTCTTAGGATTAGACTGTCGATACTCCTCGAACAAATGGTTCTGCCGCGCTCGTTTAATAATTTTATCGTCGATATCAGTGATATTCATTACAAAAAATATATCGTAACCAAAGTAATATTGCAGAACCCGACGGAGAATATCAAACGAAATATATGAACGGGCGTGACCCATATGGGCGGCATCGTACACTGTCGGACCGCAGTTGTACCATGTGATGCGCTGGCCTTTTTGCGGGACAAAGGGTTCCTTCTGTCGTGTCAACGAATTGTACAGCTTCAAGCCGAGCGTAGTACCTGCCGGAAGCTTCCAGGAGGGCTGGCAACGCTTTCGTTTCTCTTCCATATTTACTTTACTTACAAGCAAATTAACTTTTGTTGTGATTTTTTTACCAACACCCAATCCACAAATAAATGATCACTGGGACAGAGCAACAAAAACTTTTCTAAGTAGCAGTTACTGGCGCCGGGTGCTACTTTTTAATCTGCTGAGTGGTGCCGCAACTAACGAGCCTCTAGCGGCACCAAAACAACACACGAAATGGCTGGTCGATGTTTGATGTTGATGTGTAAGCTGGCAAAACATCTTAACAATACGATGATGACGCACCAACTGGGCATAAACAACTGCTTAGAAAATGCAGGTTATAGGCAGACGGCTATCCGTACTAGCTGTGGGCGGTAAAAACAAGTACAATAAACATCCGCTCAGCAGACTATGTATTTGTGTTTTTAGAAAATTGGGGTTATTTATCAGTATTATAGATTACTCATTCGAAAAACGTACCTCGATAGTAGGTAACGCAAAGAATGCGATAATTTTGAAACTTAATCTTTGGAGAAAACACTTCATGAAATGAGGGTTTTTCTTAAATTTCACCAGCTACGCATGACTCATTAGTACCGAATTAAATTAAATAACATAAGATTATCCGGACAGTTTTGTATAGTTTAACCTTGCATCTTGACTAAGTATAGTGAATTGAAGGCACAAGGGCTATTGCTTAAAGAAAATTAGCTAAATAAGAAATGTAGAACCGCCGTTTTAAGCAGATACATCGAATCGCTTCAAGGTTTAGGTTACAAAATGTGAGGTCCGACTCGTTATTACTGACTAAGCAAGTATCTATAGCTACCAACGATAACAGACGTTGTGTCCCTACAAATGGCCACAAAAAAGCTTTGTCCAAAATTTCATACTTTCTATGACTTCGTTAGCTTTAATGGTACATCTTGAGTTTATATTGAGCTAATGGCTCTTAAACAGAATGCAAACTTACTTTTACAACTACCACAAGGAGACAGCCAAGTATAAATGTATATGTAGACGCTAGTTATCTACTGAATTCTGCACGCCTCTGTGCGTTTGAACAATGGCATCGAAAACTGCCCTACGGTAAGAAATCTTTTTCCCTTGACGACGTGTATGGTGAGCTGGTATTTATTTATTATATATATTTATAATATCTCAAGTTTACCCAATTTTTAATTGTCAAAATGGTAATTACCAACAGGTAAGTTAAATAAAAATATCGGATAATTTTATAGGTTTAAGTAGTGGTTCTATAAGTTATAGATGCCTTGTAGAAACCAATTTTCCAAGAGGTAGAAGACGTGAAATTAACAATATTTTAGGCCTTTGCAGTTTTGTAATTCTATATGAATTTAAAGACATGGAAACATGATAATTACTGTTTTACGGGGGAACTGTTATCAAGGAGGTTCATATTTATTTTTTGAATCACAGAGTAATGTGCACAACATAATAACAAAAATTTCGTAATATCCGATACAGAATGTTAATAATAATCTTTTCTTTTTTGATAACTCACGAATAGACATTAACTCGTATATTGCCCAAAAATGTATTACATGTAATTTCTTTTGAGTTTCAAACGGAACGAGAAAACCGCCTATTATTTTAGCGTCGTTTTCGTGATCTCCGTGAAAGTCCTTAAGTAACTGGTTTTGAGATTCAATCTATTTATTTACCATATTTTCGTCTACCCATAAAGCAGACGATCAAGTTGCGCGCTACACGGTAATTCAAATAAGTTGACTGCGGGTTACAAACGTAACGATAAGGTTGTGCTTTAAAAAAGTGTTCTGAGACGTATTCTAAACCGAGATAGAGTAGCTCAACGCATCGCCTACGCTATTTAGATGTGACACAACAAACGTGAAATCAAGAATTCAATCATAATTAGTGCTTTGCAAACCTCTTTAATGAAATAAGCATCTGGTGCTTGCATTGAAACCAAGTCGCAAAACCAATATTTTTAATTTAGATATAGCAGTGTTTGTGTAAACCGTTCGCTGGATTTCTGCCTAACAAGAATCGTACATATGGGTATCAAAAACAGACTGATGGAAAACCGGCTTCGAATGGTAAGAACTGCAAAAAGTTGCCCATTGTTTATCGAGTCGAACCTATCAGTGCTCGGTCAATAATGAAGGTTTCAAAGTATAATTAATATGTGAAGCGAATGTGAAAGTTTTCAGTAAACTTAGGGACGTTCTTATTAATGGCGGCGAATCCTCTAGCGATAAGGTCTAATGCTTCTGGAGACAATTACTGAGCGCCATGGCAACAAAAAAAGTATCAAATATATATAACCTTTAAATTCTGAGACTATCTTGCTTCATAAAGTTCTCAAATCACTAGGGTGCTGAATTAAATCTATATAGTTTTATCCAACAAACCTTTAAGGTACTAAATGAAAGCACAGCAAATTTGAATAGCATGACTCTCTCAGTGCCCCAGCAACATTAGTAAATATTGAATGGTAATAACTTTCTTTGGTTTGAACTCATTGCATTGTGTAGAGTCGCTCATTGATCGACGAAGCGACGAATCTTTTGACGATACTGCTCACTGCAGCTTATAGCGATAGGCCGGAAGCGGTTGCTGATATTTTGGAGGCTGAAAGGAGAAGGCTAGTAAGTTATGAACATAGTCAAAGTTACAAAAGTAGTAGCAATAACGAAAAATCTTAGATTTTATAACGCTACGAAAAAAAATAGGGCATATCTGTAGCAGAATAAAGCCTACGTTAGAGCGTAAAAAAGGATTCTACTACTAAACAGGATCCGAGATATAAGCATTTAGAATAATAGCTAATAGTACTTAGTGTCGGAAAAGGCTGGCTTCTATTTTAGTCGAGGAGTAACAATAACCGAATCAGTGATGAAGTAATGTTTATCTGATTATAACGGTATAAAAAATACGAGCAGCATTTAGAGCAGGATAACAGTTGTAAGATAGTAGTAGAGTAATACTTTTGTAAGAAAAATAAAGATATGAATGAATTATAGAAACTTCTTGCGGTTTCCCTAAATTGTATTTCAGCCTTTGATGTGTGCAAGTTAATTTTTATAATATAGTTTTACCTGCTTTGTTATTATATTTCTATCGTCTGCAGTTTTTTGCATGGTTTTCTATTATAAAATATTTTAACATGCTCCCGTAAATCGCAATTTCTTCAACAGAACGAGGAGGTGACAAGGCTCCAGGATAGCGTATCGACTATGACGGTGGCAATACGGAGTTACCCCGATGACCTAGCGTCAATTAAGAAGATTCACGAAACCGCAAATGACTTATATGCAAAACGCGGAAATCAGTGATCTGTGTAATCAATTGAAAGCAATGTCGGAAACGCGTAGTATAACTATTTCTGTCTAAATATCTTGTAAACACTAATGTTTTGTGTTGCGTATCTGAAGCATAAATGAGAAGACTTCAAATTCTCAGGATTATTTTTTTCTTTATTGTATAGCTACCGAGAACATAATTCATCAATAATAGGTTAAAATAAATGAACGATGATCAAAACTATACCATCTATTATACATCAGCAACACACACATATTCTACTTTTTATTGCATACCAGTTACTTCAACGATACGTAAAGCTCCGGTCATCTCTCAGTTCGACCACAACGATCCTCATAACAAAGGTAATCGTTGGGATTAGGCTAGGCAGGCTGTGATCAGTCAGACTGAAAAAGTATATACATTCTTTCATTTGAGAGTGGTACTCAAATTGTGGTTTGCTATTAAAAGAAGATTATCTGAATATATTACTTCTTAGGTTATATACATTTAGATCTCACATTAGATTGCGTTTTAGATCTGATGTAGTATCTAATTCCTAAGCCACAACAAAACTTTTTTGGCGTGCATATTGGTGTAGAAATATTTCAATCTTTTATAAAAAAAAAAACATGACGCAACTGAAGTTATTTGATCTCAACTACATAAAGCCGTTCTTATTTGAAAGGGATGTAACTTCTCGTTGCCGATGCCCCACGATGAGCAAGTAAATACCTTGACAAAAAAAGCGATTTTGCGTATATTACGCGTGGAGAAGAATGATATCCATATTAATGAAACGTAATTGTACATGAACCGAAATTATGAACTTGGGTCTTACAGTCGAAATGAGAATTAAGGGTTTGAGCCCAATTAAGCTTCAGCTGGGATCGAACCTTGGATTTCCGGATAGTAGCACATGGACTTCACATGTAATTCGTGGATTTGAATAATAGTAACTTAACGCACGTCTGTTCACTGTGTTCAAATAGTAATTGCATACTTTAAGATGGAAAGATACACCAAAAGCAACAGCTCCTTGCTAGACATATATGAAGTTCTATTTCATTTTAGATATGGCTAAGAGTTATGAGGATTTTTAAGTGCCCAGCTTTCGACGGACTACACAAGGGAAAAATCTCTTGCCATCCGGTCTGATAATATTTGGGTAGTTTATTTATAAGTAGGAATCCACTTTAAGCAGTCTCATGTAGAAGTTTACCAGTAATAGGCAGCTAAAAAGTCTCCGATGGAAAAGACAAACCATCTAAAATGTGAACGTGAAAAAGATCAAATCTTGAAAAAAAACAAGCTCAAGGAAAAATATGTTCTTTGACGCTGTTTAGAATAGATACAGTTGTAAACTATGCATAGCAAATTTTAAATTAGGAGTTTAGAATACACAGCTCTATCATTCATATGATTAAGGATACATTTTGTACAAATATACGGTTTATTAAAGTTGTGCGATTGTACTACTGGTACATATTATACAGATTTCTTCTCATTATAATACAGATTTGAAATTATATTTAATTGCATAATCCAAAAGGCTACTCTCTATTATCACATCGTTTAACCACTTCCAAGTGTAAAGAACTGACTGATGGTTCGACCATTTCAAATAGCTCACTAAAGTTTCCCTTTCTCCTGGCGAGAAATTTTGGCAGGTCGCCAGCGCGGTTTGCCTTTTGCGCGTCTATCGAACTCTGCCATAGCAGAAGCTCTACTGTCTTACGACCGTTCCTGAAACAAGACGCCAAATAATGTTGATTCTCATTTGTCTTAAATTTATATACATTTTTTATAGGATACTTTTTCGATAAAACAATAATATAAAAGTATAGAAGTCATACTGATAACCTGAAGCCGCCGCATATTATTTTATAGATTGAAAAAAGTTCAATCGAATTGGCATTTGACTATCAGAACATACAGAATCGAGCCCCAATTTAACCTGAATATCGTAAGGGAGACAGTCTCTTACGTAAATGGATAATTTTACCCGAAAAAAATTTACCCGATACCCCACGTACTTTTCATTTGCAGCGAGATGCAACGGGGTCATGCCTCCATTCGAAGTTGCGTTGATATCGGCTCCGGCAGCAATAAGAGCGTGGGCAATCTCGTAGTTACCCCATCTAGCGGCACAGTGTAGCGGTTGCCATCCCTCAAGAGTACACGCCTTGTGGTCAGCACCGTTATCTAAGAGCAACTAGAAGCGGGTAGAGAAGACGTTATAGCTATTAGCGTCATATATGAAAATACGATATGAAAATAAATGCAAGAGACCTGTAATCAAAATAAAGACGTTACCCAGGCAGCACAGAAAAAGAAAGCCTTTAGTTTTATTGCCCGTTTTTTTTATCTGCATGCTATCGAACCTGCTTTTCGTACTCAAGGACGCTCTTATGTCAGTTACTCCAATGTGGTAGTTTACAGAAGCAACTATTTACTTACTTTAACACTTTCTAGATGCCCACTATAGCTGGCGCGATGAAGGGGGGTGTACCGGTCTGAATCTCGGGCGCACACGACAGCTGGCTCCTGCGCTATTAATTTTTTCAGGTGTTCCGTGTCATTGAATTCAGCTGCTGTGAGCGCCTGGTCAAACACATTTCCCTTGTATTCCGCTGGTGGAGCTGCAAAAGTTATCGAAATAGGTACAATATAGGTTCTGTTTATTAGCTGCTAGTTGATATAAGGGAACAAGATAATATATATTCTGGATATACTTACAATAAAGTAATACAACATCACGTGTATATATGTTTAATAAAATCCTTCGTTACTTCTTATAAAGCATAATGGATAAAGAGCTGCGTTACATTTTGTATACTTGTTTTTTGAAATCGCGTGTAGTTGACTTTTTTGTTAGCTCTATACACTAATATAATATACATCAGTATTATAATGTGAGCATAGAAAATAAAAATGCATAGATACATCTTTCTTTCTTCATAGCTCTTCAATGTTTAATAATGACAGATAGAGTTTAAAAAATTTTAAATATACATAAGCATACATAATGCGTTTGAATCAAGTTATCATATATATGAAATAATGGAAAAACGGAAGGATAAAAATATTTTTCCCTATAGGAACCCTATATTAAGAACCCTACCGGGTTTTTCAAATAATTACTATACTGAAGCAATTCAAATTCTATATGATTTATATATGCATTTTTGCTCTTGGATAAAGATATACTATTTATAATTTAAAAATAAAAAAAAATAAATAAATATAAAGAAATATAAAGTTGAATAAAACGCCCCTGTTGTGCTATCTTCGATAATGAACTTTACGCACCGGTTTCAAAATCTGAGCCATCATCCGAGTCGTCGCGGACTTGGATCATGACGCCGCGCGAAAATGCCTGTACGCCTTAGTACATTCCCTTTTTAGAGAGTCAAGTATTAGTTGACTATTCTGTCATACGATGTATTCAAAGACTTTTAAATGATACTGCATGACATAAAATCGGTTATTTATGGACGAACTTGTTTTTAAGTCTGTCAACGACAAGTGTGCGGTTCGCCTGTTCGAAACTGACTTCGTGAATATCAGGTCGGTTCCGACCGATCTGCCCTTTCCACGATACAAAATCGTCTGCTGTTATTGAAATGAAAATGAGGATTCATACCACGGCGTTCTAATAAACTGGAGACCGAGAAGAACATTAAACGTTTCGAGTCTCAAAAAGACCCGACGCAAAAATCTATAAACGGTTGTCGTTCCCTGCTATATCAGTCTTTTATGTGTTGTCATCCCTACGGAGGAAATGTTTTTTTCGCAGTTCTTCGTGCACCATGACCGTAATTATACATCATATATGTCAAAATTTGTCTTCAATTAGTTAACTCGTTATTTAATAACGTTAGTCTTATAGAATCTACATTAGGGTTAACCGGTTCACATAGTTTCGACTAGTAAGGAAGCTGTGTTCTCAACCGACTTTTATATTCAATCTGACACATTCCAATACCTAGTTATATTGTTCATAACATGTCCTATAAGGGTCAGTGCGATAAACGGTAGTTATAGCGACATATTCGTTTACCTGAAAACACCGGCCGTTTCCGCAAAAAGCGTTTTTGTCTTCTACAGAATCAAAAAAATAATCGACAATGCAACCATACGGTAGGTCAACCAGGTCGTGTGAAAAAATACACTTATCTAAAACTGACAGACTCAACTGCTTTGAATTTTTTTTTCTGCACAGTAAAAATGTTTATCCAAAATGTCAGAAATGTTCACTTTCTACGATCAGCTAACGTATGACCCTTTTGTTTTCACCGCGCAACAGCCTACCAGGCCCCGACATCTCATACCTGACGTTATGAACACTTAAGTGTCGATTTAGATGGGTAACGCCCTCAATGGTCACCAACAAATCATAGAACGGAGCAAGCTCATTAGAAGGGTATTTCCGAAGATACACTTTATTTTGGATGAGTGGCTGGGTTTGATGGTCATCATGTGATACCTCTGCGCTTTCAAGGTCCCATGACAGCAGCCGAGAGTCAACTGTTTGAGTAGGGTGGCAGTTACTGAGAACTGGAATGTTCGGTTCGTAGTCCAGAGCGGCAAAGGTTTGTGAGCGAAATCAGGGAAGATTAGACGAACTTATTTGTTTGACACGAGGTACGTGCGAATTATAGGTGAAATACGGCGCGAAAAAGGATTCTTTAGAATTCTCATGAAATCAATCTTCGATAATTCTGTGTTGATAATGGCTGATTTTTTTTTATTTTTTTTTGCTGAGAATGCGTACGACACTCCGTTGTACATAAATTCAAGTATCTCACTCAGTTTGGTGATACTGGGGCACAAATGCAGAGCTGTTCATTAATGTCAAAGAAACGAAACGTGTAGTGCATAGTAATTGATTAGCTAATTAAAACTATCAAGTGCCCATGGCTCTTTCTTAGTATAATCTGGTGATTGAATGCAAATCATCTATGGAAAACTCATGTTGTTCAAATTTAAGATGCCGACTCTGTGTCATCTCATTAAGTGCACACCCTGGCCTCCTTGGGTAACCGATATCCCTCTGAAACTGTCTAGTAGCAATTTTGTATTAATAATCTACGCATTGTGAAATATAAATCGGCAATTTTTAAGGAAGAACTTACGATCCGCAAACGTGTAAGATGATATGATCATTATCCAGATTATTTAAATCCAAACTTTGTGCCTGATATAACCCTCCACTAATCTCTTAAACTGAAAAATGTTTAACAGTTTTTAGTAGTTTGCTAAAATGTAACGGTCATATTCAAAAATCATATAAAAGAGATCCTAAGGAAAAGTAGAATATTACCTTACAACGCAAAGGACAGTCGCGTGAACTTGGAGTAATCGGTGCAAAATGTGTTTACAGTTACTTGTTCCTCATATGAGCATATGGACGGCAGTGTTAACTAATAAAAGCGGCATAGATCAGCCGATCAACGTGTACAAGCCCATGATGACACAAGCATTGGAAGTTTTTTTTATTGACTGTTTATATTTTGATTTTATTGAACAAAATAAAAGCTTTTCATACGTTCACTCAAAGCGTGTATCCTGGTTTTACTGGTCCAACAGCTATTCCGCTTACAATTCATGAAAAAATATAGTTTTTGTGGTCCATGCCGCGCTTCTTCTACTTGGACATTAATTAAAACCCAGTCATCTTTTAAACTAAAAAGGAATTACTCTATCTGTCTTCATTTTTTTTCAGATATCAAAACCAAACGCGATGTCGACTAACAACGACAAAATTGCGATCTTCCCGTCACGTATGGCCCTTACATTGATGAAAAGTCGTCTGAAGGGAGCTCAAAAAGGACACTCGCTATTGAAGAAGAAGGCCGACGCCCTTCAGATTAGGTGATTATTTTGGTGACTTAATAGCCACCAAAAATCGATACGAGCGATACTTTACACTTTAAATATTTATTACATGGTTAAAGCATTATGTATTGCAAGTGATCTATTAAGTGTGCGCCTTCGCACTGGAATATACCTTGACTACCTCTATCTGTAATAGAAATCTACTGCAATTCATTTTACACCTTTACCTACCTGAGTAGACAAGCTTCAATGAACAGGTCGAATTTGACATATGGATACGCTACTCTAATGTACGGCTCTGCTTATTAATTTGATAAATATTATTAGCAACGCGGTTGAAATCTTTAATAAAATGCATCTATACGTAAGGCTAAACCTTATAATTACCTTATTTCGTGATTAATTAGGTTCCGAACGATCCTGAAGAAAATCGTTGAAACAAAGGAGCTGATGGGTGAAATGATGAAAGAGGCTGCTTTCTCTTTAACGGAAGCTAAATTTGTCACTGGCGAATTTAAGCAGGAGGTGCTTCAAAAAATCACTAAGGCACAACTGAAAGTGAGTAGACATGTCCTTATTTAGAATAAACTACGTTTACTCTGAACAATCGGCTGTAATTATAGGATGTTCTGAAATATGTTTGAAATTTCAATAATAGAAGAAAATACTGATTCCACTGAAGGTATTTTCACCCGAAATTAGACAATCGTAAATACAGTTTCCTTTGCATGCCAGAAGGACAGATTTATGGCCGCGTTCGTGGCAAGTCATGTTTCTAGGGCTAGCTTACACAGATTGTCGAATTTACTAAGTCTTCTGCAGCTAAGTGTATTTTAAGTCGCCCTGGTCATCAAACACGGTTTACTCTCGATTAAATTAATACCCGTTTGTAATAAATATAGGTTCGTGACAAAAAGGACAACGTTGCCGGAGTAAATATTCCAGTATTCGAACTATATCAGGACGGCAAAGACGCTAACGAACATATCGGACTCGGACGTGGAGGTCAGAAACTGACTTCTATGAAACAGTACTATGCTAAGGTAAAATGGGTTAAGGAAGGAAAGAGATTTGCGATGAGTCTTATGATCTTCTTGAATTTTTAAAAATGGCATGAGCGATATGGACTCTGTATTTGAATGAGGTATAGTTCGAATGTGCTACCGTTAAGGTAGTGTACTGCTTTATTATTACTATGGCCTATTTAGACACTATATATTATGACGTGGTTCCTAATATAAAACTACGCATTTTTTTTGCCTAATTCTTAGAAATAATAATTCATCCATTGATGTATTATAATGAGTTCGTAATGGTTATTGGATATATTTGTTAACAATACTTTTACCGTCTGCCCGTCTGTACGTATGTAGGCGGTTGAGCTGCTTGTTAATCTCGCTTCTCTGCAGACCTCGTTCATTGTGCTTGACGAAGCCATTAAAATTACCAACAGGAGAGTGAATGCCATCGAGCACGTCATTATCCCGAGGTAAACGGAGATGGAAGATCTACTTTATATAACACGAATCTCTTCCTTGAAATACATCCTTGCTTCCGTATACGGCATATTTATCGCTGACTAATGTACAATGCGAATATCGATTATTTGACCATGGGTCAATGCAAACCAATAAGCATATATCTCATTCTTTTCTGTGTTTTGTGTCGTGATAGGTTCGAGCGAACAATTGCTTACATTAATTCAGAACTGGATGAACGGGAGAGGGAAGAGTTCTTTCGTCTGAAGAAAATTCAAGTAAGAAAGACTCCGGCATTTTCTTCGGAGCGTATTCTTAGTTTGGTTTTACGGAGCTGCCGAATGTGGATTAATCTTTACACAGAATGTTTTTCATTGGTATCGTCTAAATCCAGTTCTATTGAATAGACCCGGCAATGATAAATTTAATATGTCTGAGTATGACTATAAACATGTTAATTACGAATCTAGGATGTTAACTAAAACATACTACAACCCGTTAGGCGATTCACTTGTCATCCTTGGTCCCTGCCCTAAGCGTCATTTAGTAAGTAGTTGAAAATATCCTTTCCGTCTTTATGAAGTTAAACAAGCCTTCTAATACGACTTTTAAACCTGATTGTTGTAAATTTGGCCATGTTTATTAGGAAAAAAAAAAAGCAGCCAAGGAAAGACACGAGAAGCAGTTAGCCTTGTTGAAAGCACAGGGATTCAATGTGGACGAAGTGCCCAATATGCTTGAAGACGAACACGATCAAGATCTACTGTTCTGAAAAGGTGGATGCAATGGGGCATAACGAAGACATTTCGACGCTCCTCAGTTCGTCTCAGCGTTTCTTAGTTGGAACCTGCGAGTATTACCAGTACTGAAGGTTGTTCGTACGAAGTCGAACGTGAAAAGGATCGAAGAAACTTTGAAGAGCAGTGCGTGCGCACGTGAATGGTTGAGTTGCTTCTAGCCTTATTTAGTGTACTTAGGCTTTCTGAATTAAGCCCGCGTATGTGAAATATACGTTCAGTATGTGATTGTGATATATCGTTAAGGTACAACGTATTTCTGGTAAACGTTTATCGACACAGAGCACACAAAAAATACTGATATTGTTTTAGAAAACGGGCTTAAGGTAACGCCCGTGCACATGTGCAATACCAAATGTAATTATGCTGGTATAAGAATTTATGATCTTTATTCGTCTATGGTAATAAAATTATTAAAACAACCAAATTTCCAAATTATAGAGGGATCAACGTCAGGAGCCTGTCTATATGACAGAACAAGCTTCTCACGTTATTTTTAACGACTCCATTATTTTTTCGCTCAAAACCATATCTCTTACTTGCACTTAGGCTCTCCCATCGCAGCCTTTCGTATCTAAGGGCTATGAAATTATTTTCCGTTTAATTCTATTATTGTTAGTGTTATAAATGTAATGGCTAGAATAAAATGTTAGGAACTGGATTCATCATTATGCCGGACAGAAGATTCATGTCAAAGACAAAACGATTAAAAGAGTATAATGCACGATTGATAAATAAAGTATTACTGTAGGCTTTTACTGACTTGACAAAATAAATGCATACGCTGTTATATATCTATGTAGAAGTATAAACCAACGTACCGCATGTCTTTCTTTCACAAGACTCGAGGTGTACCGATAGGGACGTTTGATGTTCTAGCGATTCTGTTAGTGGGCAGACATTTGTATTAGATGTATAAGAGGTCCACTTATAGCCTATATACAAATATCTTTTAGTGAAAGAATAAAAAGTAAATTCTAGCATTTTACACGCGGTAAATTCTAACAGTTCAAATTGCCTGGGAGATACTTTCTTACTTTTTTTTTTTTATATATGCTTTATTTGTTGGGAAATTGATGCGGCGTTTTGAAACGCAAGAAACCTGCTTCTTTGAAAAAATAATGGTATGATTGTTTTACTGTTGTTTTAGGTATGTGTTAAAAGTGTCTTCTATTTTTGTTGCGAAATAAATTTTTGATTTTCACCGTAAGAGACATATTTGGGAGTAACATCGAAGCTAAGCATGACATACCTTATTAGCTCACGAATTATAATATTGGCAGTGTGATTCAACAAGAAGTCTATGTGTGTTCGAAAAGGGTCACTTTATGTATTGAGTTGCTGCGCCCTTTGGGTTTCCAAAAAAATGTCGATAAGTTTTATTTTTTTTTTTCTAGATCCAACTAATGATAGTGTTGCACACTGGATCTAATCGGATGTCGTATATCATATCAGATACTTCAAATATCGTTGATCGATAGATGGGTATTAACGTGAGTAGACGAACAGGGTAATGATTAGTCAATCCACACAAATGAGCCTTAAGCCAAACGGAAAAAAACTAAAGTTAGGTCGTCCTTAATAACTAATATTAATAAGAATAAACCAGCAAGATCGTCTTCGATTATGCACATTAAAATTTAGTTAAAAAAAATCTTCGGAAACTTGACTACAGTCGATTTGATGGATTCGAAAGGGACACAGATGCTGCTTCTGTAAAGTGCAGTACTAACTATTGATGAAAATGTATTCCATATACACTATACGCATTATGAGCGGATCAGATATTCTTTAAAATAACGATTTTTTTCCTATAGTATGCTACTTGTCAAAGAAGGCATTGAATATTTCAGCTTCAATAATTAATGTGCGAATATTGGGTTAATCTTTCGCTATAAAGTCCTTTAAACTGCACGGAATGTCTTTACATATATGAGTGTCGCTAATCCGCTAATATGTTTTGTTCTGAAATGTTGCGTCGGATACTGACCACTTCAACTTGGTTCCTACTTCATATAGTTGATGATGTTTACATTACGGTAATCATCTTCTACATTGAAAGCCATAATAAATCGATTTAAGGGCTCTAGGTAGGTTTAATGAATACAGTCAACAGTTTCGTCATAACTTGTAATATTCTATTGTTTATCCATCATCATTTCATGTGAGACTGTGTACACTTATATATCATCTTGTTAAAATCTTTCGTATTTTTTGCTTTCTTTCACCATTTTTTGTCATTTTTATTTATCAGCTAATTATCGATACACTTTAGTATTTTCTATGTACGCGCGCATGAGTTCAACATGTCCTTCTTTCTTCTTTGTTTGTGCTTTCTTTACATAAAATAAATATATATATACTCCACTAGTACTTAAACATATATGCATATATTATTACTGTTAATTTCTGACTGTATATTTTTCTGTTTGGTTGCGTTTATTTGCCAGCGCTTTTCTGGTTGTATATGATGTGTACTTGCTGCTTCAGAGCATAAGAGACTTTCGATCATCTTGCTTAGCTTCCTTTCTGTGTTGCATAAAAATGTAATCTGTATTTTATTTCGAAGATTTAATTCGCTGCTAAGGTATGGATAAAGACAAAATTCGTCAAAAGGATATATAAAGAAAGCTGGTATATTTTATCTCTAAGGGCCAAATTTAATTTGACGTTCTGATATATACCTTCAGCTTTTTTTTAGTCACTTGATTTTCATATTTTTTATTTATTATTACGCGGTTATGCTCCATTTTTAATTCGTTTCGCATCGTCATTTCCTCGTTTGCTCACATCAAAAATTGCCTAATATTAATAATTATCATCGTTATATATACATGCATCCGACTCATAAAGTTCTGTTCATGTGTATCGCTTTGTTATCTGACTCATTCACCTACACACACACATACAAACTGTGACACTGTTTTTGTCATATATATTTGTGCATACTTTTTCGCTTCCATCCTTCCCCTCTCATTATCATCAACTAAATATAGATGCTTTTGTTTTCCGTATTCATTTATATTAATTGTATGTTGATATATTAAACTTCACGGTAGCGCGTTCTTGCATGATATATATATATATATGATCTCATTACAATAGCCATTGTTAACTACACTGTTTGCTGTCCTGCAACTTCTTTTGTATTTTGTTCATAAGTATCGTTTGATCACATCTTTTAATATTCGTTATTAGGATCCTATAGTTATTGTCTTCGTTCCTATAACGGTCTCATGAACGATGCACAATTTACTGAAACCACTTTTTTCTTTTGCCACTGATAATTACATTTCTTAAGCCGTTAAGTACCTTCGCGGATGTATCCGAAATAGTTGCAAAGAATTAAAAGTAGTCACAAGATATCGCTCGTGTTACGTTCCGGTGTTAAGACGATAGTTCAGCCTTTAGGCAAGGCTTGAAAATTACGATTGCCAGCAATGGCCTATTACATTAGACCTTTTCATCTATATGCAACAGCATGATCCCTGCTTATTGCTACCGTTATCTCAGTTACCGTGCAGGTTTATTCAAAGTCTTCACCGAAGCTTTGTCATAGATATTTTCCGCTACTGAGCACATTTTCGATTTGAAAGAGGCACATAATTCATATATGTAGTTCAACAACTGAAAATCACCGTTGGGCGGCGAGTAAGTAAGTTGTTCATCATAACAAAAAATCTTAACATAGAAATATACTATTGGCCTACAGCTCACTGAACCGGGTCCATCTAACGACACAGCGATTGGCGGTGTTGGCATCATGCTAGTTTTTTAGTATTTATATTACAGTATACAAACACGCATTAATCTCCCGTCCTCTACCTATCATTTACTGTACTGTTCCTTGTATTCTTTTATTTTTCATTCTCCCATTCTGTTTCACAAAATGCTTCTATTTCAATATACCAGCATTCAGCGGATGCGGAAACTTGTTCGCAAGTTACGATTCACGCGCGGAGCGCGAGTACACATATTTTTTTTTGCATTTTGCCCCTGTCTTTGTTATCGTTTTGCTTCATTAATCTAGCATTGTTCTAATCGCACACTGCGTATGTTTCAGTTCCAAGCGGTAGAGTTATAATCTCTGTTAATGATGTTAGCACTACTACGGCTATTATGTTAATGTATCGTATTTTTCCGCAGCTAGCCGAGACAATCAACGAAATCAGTCGCCTTAAAACATCTGTCGATTGTAACACATATATATATATGTTCAGTACGAATTTTCGTTATAAGAACTATAATTCTATCTTGCCCTTGTTTGTATCGTCATGGTAGTATTCATTCGCAAATCGAAAAAAATTAGCAGTCACAATTCCTAACTGGTTTGGATTGTGTCTACGCCCCAACGGAAGCTCCAATCGAGTTTAATGTTCGGCTGAGGCACGTATTATTTCTATTAGAGTGTACGCATTATTATCGATAGAGATATATACCTCGGTTTGTAGTCGATCGTTGTATGTTAGCTGTTTTTTTTTGGTATTAGCTTACCCATGATACGTAACAGTTTCATTTTCCTTTATGTTAACGCTTCTATTTTTTCCTGCACCTTTCGGGCAACGAACTGACCTCTATACCCCGCCGTGTATCTCCCTTGCAATTCCACCCTCACATAATATACAAATCTATCCAGCCCATTGGTTTAAACCACTCAACTGCTTAAGCCATTTAGCCTACCAATCAAATCCCATCAGTTATCATATCATGTGTTTACTCCGACTTTTCTCGACCGAAAAGCTACAATTTTAGTGGTAACGTTCCTTCTTGCTTGCTTTTATGTCGGTCGTAGTACACCAATGATCGGTAGATCAAAGGAGTTGAGTTCACTAAGTGTGTGCACCTTATTCACTACTGAATAGCCATTTTAGTTACTTCCGTTCATATACAGCAGCTGGCCAAATTCTCTACGACTACAGATGAGTTTCTTCTGCACCTTGCCCATTGCCTGTCTCCACGCTGATGGGCAATCTGAGTGTTGAGCGGCAGTACTGGGCAGTTTATGTTGTTCACATTGTATTTAGCTATACATGTATATATATATATATATATATATATAGATGTATCGTTTTCGTTTAGTCTTACTTTCTCTGTTTATAGGTCAATATATACATTCTTGAAAGACAACCGTTTGTTGTGTGACCTTGAATGTAATTATGGTATGATGTGCCTCTCCTGACGTATGCGTGTGTGTGTGACCTTAGAGAATGCGACCTCAACAGACGGCGGGATACGGACTGGCGGCGCACCGTCTACCACAATACGGCGATCTGTTCTTAGCTCGCAATTAGAGCTACGATATAAACGCGCCTGCATTTGGTCGACACCCGTGTGACCTCACAAATGTAGTGATTTATGTTGCTGACTGATTGTTACGCACGGTTCGGTTCCATCAAACCGCCGGGACACAATGACTGTCAATGGCTACGTCTGATCTATGTGATTTTATTATAGAAAACAGAGATATTATCATTTAGCTCTTTCCCGTTCTCGCATCATCGTAAAATTTGCATACCAGCGCCAATAAAATCAGTTTCAGTAATATTATACTCACGTAAAATTACATACACGTATATAAGGTACTCTCTGTAAAACATTCCTTGTGATGTCCAATAATTAAACTCTCTTGACCTTTTTTTGAGTCAAACTGCCTGAAGGTATTCCCCTCAGTTAACTGGTACATCCTCTTTGTAACAGCTAATTCTTGGCATAACGGGGAAACGAGTTATTATAGAAAATCTCGTATGGTATATTCGTTTATATCGAGTAAAACGGTACCTTGTATAACTTCCTATATTTCATATATATGTTTTTGTTTATTCATCATAATAAAGATAATATTACTCTTACTGTCCGTAAGTGTTCGCGGTCATTGGTCAGTCGGTAACCTGGCTGTCATCTGGTCAACGCGGCCATTACCTTTGTCAGTGTACCCTCTTCCTCTTATACTCTGTTCGACCCATTCGGCAGGTATTAAATACCGGTTTACGTTCTTATCGCTGAGCTTTTCCATCCGAGATCAGTACTATTTATCGGTTCATTATCGATACGGTCGATAGATAAGTGCCCTTCTCAAGTCCTGTCTGGGTTTCGACCAGGAAAAACTTGAGGTGCACTTCTTTAAGGCAATACGGTCGCTCTTCGATCATATGTTCGATCAGTTTGTTTGGGTCGCATATGGGTCGAATTGTGCGTCCAACCGTTCGTTGTCAGTCAACATCGGTACTTATGCATTGTGTATAATTCGTGGCCCTGTATTCATATTCATATTCTTTCCTTCTAGTCTCGCCTTCTGCTTGCTTAAATCCAGCTTAAATAGTCGATTCAGTTCAATCATCCATTGTACGAATTTTGGTAGTTAGCGCCGCGCGGTCAGATCTGCGTCTCGAGAAGGTCGTTATTCCTTGAGGCGTCTTCATCGCTGAGGGCGACCACATTGACTTGATGTACCATAGCTCCTGTTGGTGCTGCAAGAACACCAACCCCGTGATCGATCGATGCATATGAGGTATCCTGGCCACCGCTTGGCTGTCCTGACTCTACTGGATGGAATCCCTGCATGTCATGCGCCATCCGACTGTAGTACGACGGTTGCACGACTTGCGGGATAACCGGTCGTAAATTAGCG
Organism: Varroa destructor; assembly: GCF_002443255.2. Taxonomy (NCBI): domain Eukaryota; kingdom Metazoa; phylum Arthropoda; class Arachnida; order Mesostigmata; family Varroidae; genus Varroa; species Varroa destructor. Next base: position 28,232,571 of record NW_019211458.1, on the reverse strand, counting down.
ACGTTTGGGATCTGTAAATGTGAAACGTTAAACATCCGTGTAAATATGAAGATACATTAGCTAAATACATACATATATAAATTGCAACTAACCCAGAATTTTGACAATAAATACATATAGTCTTCTATACAAGATACAAAGCACGTAACTTAAGAACACTCATTGTAGCTATCTAGCTACGTAGATAATAAAGCTACATTAGAAACAGTTCATTATGAACTCACCATAAACGGTTTTGCAGCTATTTCAGAAGGTTTCTTTCGGGCGTTTGCTTGGGGCAAGCCGACCGTGTTCATGCTCTGCATTCCGTGCGTGATCTGGTGGCTCGCGGTGGACATAGTCAACGTTTGCCGATGCTCGGTGGAGGCAATCGAGCTCTCCTTCGAAAAATAGTCACTTCTCGGGCTGCTACGTTCATCGCTTGATGTCGAATTGTGGGTTTGCAATTCGCGCACTGAAGCCAAACCTCCACCCTGTATTGATGAAGATAGCTTTTGAATTGTTATGAGATGAAACGGTATGACGTAATGTAACATAAACAGCGCTGTGAAATAGCCTTTTTTTTTCACTCCGCAAGGGAAACACGATAATAGCACTTTTAATAAGAAACGGTGTTAAAGTCCAAGACGAATTAAACGTTGAAAATTTTCCACCTCCCATCATATATAATATATGGACCTAGTTAAGGTAAGGGCCGTAGCGATGCTGCTGCAGATTAATACACACCTGTTGCGAATGGCTTGCCTGTTGCTGTACTCGACCTTGTTGTTGCATCTGCTCGGGATCACTGGGTGGCGTGGGCGTCTGCGAGTGGCCACCCATAGCATGGCCAGCGCCCATCTGTCCGTGAGGCACGCGAAGTCCTGGATCTTCGCTGCCGTTGGACTCAAGTCCGTCACTAGATGACGCTTCCCTCTGCCGAAGAATGTGAATACCCACCTGCGGTTCAGGAAAACCAGGGATTAGACTAGTTAACATTTTTGACAACTGAAGGCTAGTTAATGCTGTAAAACGTAAACAATAATGCTTAGTCAGTGATAAGCGGCAGAGAGTTCAGTAAATGCCAACTATACATAAATGGCATGTCTTTTGTTGCCAATTAGTTCACGAATTATAGACAAAGTTGATAGGCAACGAAGCTAGCAACATTTTTTTAAACTCTGTTTCGGCTCGAACGAGCTACTTCCGAATTTGTGGTATTATGAAGCAGACCATATGTCCATTTCCGCTATTATGACATAGGAATGCGTCGGTCGGTAGTGTCTAAAAGTCATGCTACTGCCTAGCCAACGATAACCGTTTGCAGTTTCAACTATTGTAGACTGGTCATTTGCTGTTGAAGGAAATCCTTTCTTTATGTCGAGGGAACGTGATACAGTACGTTTCGAATGTGACGCTGCTGTGCGAGTATCATGAGCGCGGCTGCCGTTTGCAATCTTCCCTGTTATGTCACTGTAAATAATTGCAGGGACCTATAATGAGAACCCTAACCGAAAGTCACGGCTAGTTGAACTCTAATCACAGCCGAAACATAATCAGCCTGGAGGTTTGTGGAGTGCGAGTCAGGGTGCGATGTTACGTTGGACTTCAATACACGCGTTTTCGTTAATCCGGGCCGATACCGATTTGAAATCGAAAACAAAAGACGATCGGCCGACAAGTGCAATCTGTTCTTTCGAACACACGTTGCATCATCCAAAATAGCATTTTAGATATTTTATTTAGGAGTATGCATGACGCCCGGTACAGCCTGAAACAAGTTCACTTGTCGTTTTATCGGCTAATTCGTACTGATAGCCATCCACTTACCTTTTTGCTAAAGGTTATGTTGAATGAACGAGAACTAAAGCGTGCGCTGGATGAAGACGTGACGTTACGCCTACAAGGTAGGGATATGCTCGCAGATCGTAGCGGTCTTTAGGCGAATTTCATATCAAATGTGTTTAATAATTATTACCCAGAATGCAACTACACCGAGTGGAAATTTTTATAAACTCTCCTATTATCGAAACGAGCATATAGAGCATTCGCAAGCAAACAGCTACATTATCTGTATATATAGTAATACGTATTACAAACAAAATTACAACACATCATGTTTGGTAACACACATGTAAATTTTTTGCCAGAGTTGTTGTTGGTTGTAGCTGCGGGCTCGTCTGTTTCTTTCACTCGTTGAAATGCAGCTTATGGGACACGGATGAAATTAAACCCTTCAACCATAAACGCTACGTCCTAGTACCGACCCAGTCATTCATACGACGGCACCCACGCAATGTGCAGGAAAAGCTTTCCAATAGTTCAACTCGTTTGGCCGCTGAATAAAGTTCTGCCAGTGACGGCGGTAACTATTCGAACTGGGCCCCGCTACTTTTGAACTAGGCTCAATGCTGCTGCTGCTTCCAAGCTGACCCCTTCTCACGTACAGTTGCCGCACACGATGACATCTTATCCCGGGCTCACCTTCAGCTCTGCCGAACTACAGTCTTCAAGCTCTTTCTTACTTTTTTCCGGTCTTCAATATCTTACGTGTGAACAACATATTGAAATTCTTCTTTCGGCTCTAACCTTTCGTTCGGGATCTCAGAGCTCTAGGTGCGTCTATTTGACGTCTTCTTTGCCTGCTCCGCAATGCACTTCGCTAAAAAAGCCGTCCTAACATCCCATGCTCCATACCCTCCTTCACTCTCCCAGGGACAGCGACCAACAGGGTTCATCCAAAAAGGTTGTGTTGGACCCGCAGAGCAGTCAAGTCTGTCGAAAAATGGAGAAAACCGGAAAAGGCTTCTGTAGGTAGACAGAAGAATGCATCCGGACTTTTTAGAAATGCTGGTGATAGACAGCTGGCTGTGTCAAATGTACCACTGCTACAAGTAGCGGCACGAGTTGAAAATAGATGAGAAATCTGATGGTGTTAAACTCTGTGTTATGCGCGTCTCTGGGTGTATGTACGCCATATAGTTTGCATTGCTTTCTGCCCTCCAAACAGAAACGTACGAAGCGCGTTCAGCAAATTGTAATTCACTTTCATCGTCAATCCCCTTTAGCAAATATATTCTGTACATTTTACACTATATGTAGCGTAAAAATAGTAAACACGTATAAATAAGGTAACAAGGATTATGTCTCCTTAGACCAGTAAAATATAAAATAGCATACGCATAGAAGAACGGAGCATCACCCATCATTGTCCTCACGCTGTAATAATAAGTACAATGATCACGCACCCAAATGTCAAACAATATCAAAAAAAAAGAGCATGCCGTGTTATAACAGCTGGATTACCGGCGACAGTAGTAGCTTTGGTGAGGTGGGCTTGGCTACGTGGCCAAGGACTCTGCCAGTTTGGCCACCTGAAAACGCAGGCCGGAGCAAATTCTTGCGTATAGGAACTCCAATAAAAATCTAATAGCAGCCAAATGCATCCAGGTTCTACTCAAACCTCCCGATAATGTTTACCCCCCGAAGACTTCCTCTTCTTACAACCGTCGCCCGCCAGGAATAACTAGAGAGCAAGAAACCCCGAACCACTTTGATACCTAATGTTTTTTTATCACCTAGCTTTTTCCGCGTATCTCTCTCGATCTCTTGTATCCAATCTTACCGGGACCTACACAGAGCTGAAGCACCAACCAGGATTATAATCTAGCAGAATAGCGGCGAAACCAGCGGCTGGATCAGCTGTTGAGAGTTACGGCTGAAGTGAAAAGGTTGGGGTAAAAAGTGCTATAAAGGTTCTTTTGAAGGTGACACTGCTTTAAAGGGCCCGTGGCCCTTTTTTCTTTAAACAGAAACACAGCGAATATTAAGAGGTTTCTATAACATGTATAGTTTGCACTAACGAGTATTTCGATCACCTTATCTTCAATCATGTTCCGTAATCCGTGAGACTTCGTTGTTGTCACAAATTTTGTTTTAGCCTAAAGGCCTTTCTCGATTGCGCCATGTCAGCCTCGGCCACAGGACCAATTTCACCGACGGTCTTGCCGAAGTAATTAAGGTTTGCCTATTCCTCCTCTTTATACATGCACTTTTTTTTGCTTTTCAGTACGTACATGTAGAAAAAGGAGTCCAATAATTAGCTTCGTAATGGGGACATTTATGAAACTAATACATGTTGATAAATATGTTGAATAGCACATTATCTTATGCCTGATGCGCGACTTTTGCTGTATGCCGCAAGCATAATCGTTTAAAAACCTGCACTCTCCTTTCTACATGTCATGCTTTCTACATTGTGCTGCTGTCGCTGTATATCCTGAAGCTTAGTGTAGTTCGAACACGAAGATATTACAATATCCGAAATCAGCTTAGGATATTGGGGACCATCTCGCTTTTCCAGATCACCCGCAGCTGACTGCAGTGAATCGACTTTTGGCTCTTTCTGCTTTTGCTCCCCTTCGCCTTCTTTCCTTATCTCGTTTTCTTCGCACGCTGGGCGCTTGACTGGTTTTCGACAAAGGAAGTTTCACTAGGGTTCACTGGCCGACTTCTAGTATAAAGCAGGGTATAACTGACGAAAGCTTGTGCTTTGAGCACGTCCCTACTGCTGCTGTTAGAACAACGGGAGCGAATGGCATCAAGGAGTCCTCGTTCCACGTAAATTCGGCCAGATTTCACTTAACTAGCTTCCTCGCTTGATATATATTGTTGAACTGTTGACAGTTCGAAATTCTTCAACCGTGACCTCCATCATTCTCTGCGCAGAACTACAGGTGACGTAAGAACGTAGAATGGCCGCCCCATTCTCCATAACTGCGCCTACTACCGAGAGGGGTGCAATGGGACACACTGTTGTTGAGTCTTGTTGTATCCTCAGTTACCCGCGTTCACGGCCCTGCCTACGGCTGCTAGTCGCAGCGTTTTACTGTTTCTATTTTTACACGTTTGATATTGTCGACTACATAAGTATCACTTTTTCTCGTTACGTTTCGATTTGTCTCTTCCTTTCGCATCCTCTCCGCCCCTTTCCTTAGCATTATCTCCTGTTTCCTACCCGATCGAAGAGTCGATTAAGCTGACTAATTGTTGTATAAAGAAGGAAGAACGTTCGTGTATAACTCAGACCTTGATTTCTTCGCGCACACCTACAGCTGCCGAGTGCGTGAAGCGTTTACAATTTGCGTTTAAGGAACCGATCCTCGTGTCATTTATCAAACAGTATATAAAAACGCAGTAGACGAAAAAAAGTTGGAAAGAGCTGAGGGCATTGGAGAAATCTGAGACGCTTAAAATAATTTGTAGTCTAAGTTTTTCCCAAAGCAAATAGTGATGGCTGAGCTGGCCGATTTTGGCTTTATTCCTAGAGTCATGTTAGGATTTTCATCATCGTTGAACTATCGCGGTTACGTCATACGTGAGCTAATATGTGAGTTCAGTTTAAATTGAACATGAATGTTAATCCAGCTACTAATATTATTCAAAGCTTTTTACATCGTCCCTGCGATAACTTCACATCAGTATTTCAGGACTCGATGCCTACAGACGCTTTTTAATAATCAATAACGATGACGGCAACCTTAACAAGCTTAGATAATAAGAACGATGGTATTGAACACTGCTAACTACCCCATTAACTATGATATTGTATAGATTCGGTTTTATGCCACCTAAAATAGCGCTCCTACTTTTTCAATCACCTAGACAAAGCAGTAGCTTGAACAACTCGTATGGTGTGTCCTGCAATCTTCCAGAATACGGTCAGTCAAGCAAGCTATCGGGACAGACTCAAGCTACATACGTAGATTTTACACACGTCCCCAGCCACAAGTGGTATAGGCTTAAAAAAAGGTACGCGTAGCACCATGTTACCGATGACGGAAAAAAGAAGCAATTCTCCTTCTCGCAGTATCGACAGTGTAAGGTCAGTGTGGCTTTAACTTACTTTAGTTACCAGCTCTGCTCTAGGATACCGTACTTAGCCTACATCTGTAGTGTACTGGAAGACTGAGTTGGAGATAAAGTGGGACACTTGGTGTTACCCCTACAATCGCTGAATGACGGCTGCGCGTCAATGGGCTAACGCTTAGACTAGCCAATGTAGCAGCTGTGAAGCAGCGCCACGGTTTGCTCCACTACCGGCGGACGGAAGTGGCAGAGACGCCAAGGACGCTAACACGGGGAGGTTGTCCTGTCTATCTTTCACATACTACATTCTGGCAGCATTTCGAAACGCGCTTTACCCTTTGCCATAGTCAACGCCGTAGGTGTTGCGTCTCTTCTTGAATATATTGTGATCCGTGCTTCCCCTGTGCCTGAATCACTAGGCCGACTCGTGTTTGGCTCAACTGGGTTGTTTTCGACCCGTTACAGAAATAACCGAGAAGTCCATCTCCATTCACTACGTAATAGCAGATGAGCGACCAGCAAAATTTTCATCAACTAAAGAGAGCAGCTTTCGTCGAGTTTATCCCGGATTTCAACCCTTATTCAAATCGCCAATGATTTCAACAGCGACCATACATTTGAGGCGAGGGAAGTGGTAAAGTACAAATGGCATGAGGAGTCGCCTTAAGCCTAAAGGAAAATCAGAGTTCCGACCAAATTGCTTCATGTTCTTACCTGTGCTCACTATTACTTATACACTACTTTTTTGCCTGTCTGCCAGGCTTTCGTTTACTATAACGTCTGCCTCACTCACAGACATAGACTGATCAGTCGTGGCCAGTGTAATTGCAGCGGCCGATGGCGGGGCGATTATATATATGTATATGTGTATCCTTCTGTATTCTCGCCTGGGTATTGTAAAACTTACTTGTTATAGAATCTCATTACCTGTGGGCAAGGCGGCAAGTCCTAAAGGCCCTTGCCAGTCGCGGGGTCTCGCTTTGCGGACAACAGCTGCCTCCTGTTTTTCTACGTTAACCCCAAAATGTCTGCTGCTAGGACGCGGCAGCTTTGCCACGCTTCGATGTCTGTTATTTGTCTTACAGCAGTACCAAAGACGAATGCATCCCCGCTCCCTACCTAGACCAGCCACCCTGTCACGTCCAACCGTTTAGTTTGTTCAGAGCTTTGGACGGTCGCCCCAAGCCAAGCTGTCTGACTTACCACCGGCAGACATAATACAAACATTTGAATATTTAGCTATACACGTAAAGATTCCGTCACATGACCACAAACATAAGATATACATGAAGACGGCAATATAAATGCATGCATACGTATATACGACTAAACAGCGGCTCTTGCACGCCCATTCAGATGAGCAGCAGGACTTCGTCTGGCTATACAGTTCGCAATACAACGTTTACGCCTAGCCGTTCGTTCAAAAGTTCTACAGCCCGTCAGAGCACTTCCTATTTTTCACTTCCGCTTTGCCTCTATGCACATTATCCCGTGTAACCTGGTCATAACAATAGCAGAAACTGGCAAAGTCTGCAGTTGTTATACCTTTATTCATTTTATTTGCAGCAGCAATCGCACTACACCAAAGTCGTCGATCAGCACAATCTCCGTATACTCTGCCTATTCGTATACACTAAGCGCCCTTTAGCGTCTTACCTCGTCGACTACTGCTGTTACCGCTAGCCCTCGACGATGGAGCTTCTCGCCCTTCTTCTCAGGGCAGAGCGACTTGCTGTGAACAGCTTGCTAACAAAACGTTTAATCTAAGGCTATACCCGCTCTACCACCTGCTTTCTACTGGCTAGAGCCAGCATCTTACGGATCGCAGAAACGAACCGTTAGCATTGAATTGTACTTTGAGGGTACTATATTGACTGATGGGGTCGTTAGTTTCCGCTTCTGTGGCGACGGCCGGCGAGCTCGAACAGTCTGAGCAGAGCGAGATAAACGACGAGGAAGAGAGAAAAGTCGACATAAAAAAGAGGCGCTGACATTGGTAGAACATTACAATGCACGCTGTGCCACTCGCGTTGGACAGCAGGAGCAGCAGCAACACAATGTCTGAATGTCCTCTTCTCTCGCGATCGGTGATCGCTGCGATGTCGAACAGATAGAAGACGGGGAAGTTCTGAATGGACGACTTCTATTACGCCAAGAACAACACAATAACCAGCAGTCGTCGGAATGGGGTAACTGGCGAAGGTGTGCTTGCTCTTTTGTAAGCGGCTTGTCGCACTTACTACCGGCAGAAGTGTCACTGCGACCAGCGCCACCACGCTTGATAGTACCGTTTCTCTTGTTTTGCGTGTGTGTGTGTGTGTGTGCGTGTGTCTGCCTGCGTGTACGTCGTTGTTGTTGCATTTGTGTACTGCTCGACAATGTACTCTATTCGACGGGGCGCGATCTCGTAGACCAAAGGCTAGCTTATCGACGTAAGAAAAGAGGGCCCAATTTTCTACCTATACTTCAACTTCAGCCACTATTTCGCCGTTGTTATTGTTCCGACCAATCATAGTTTTTGCTAGGCCTTCCTGTTAGTCCTGCCATATTCCAATAAAACCTTTTTGCATGTTAGCCCAGCCTCGTGATGTATCCTCATCGCGGGTCAGCCAAACAAGGGTCCTCTTATATATATATGGCCAGGCTCTTTATCCTAGCAGGCACACGTTCCCTTAGTACCAAACAACAACCTCCTTTCTTCTACAACGAAATTACGAACTTGTCATGACTGAAAACAGTGCGTTGTTTTTAGAAACTTAGCGAAGATTACCCATTACATAAGTTTTTCGCGCTGAATGAAGCGTCGTAACTGAAAACTCTTTTTTCGCCCGAGATCAACGGTTTATACTGTTGCTAGCTTTCGTGTAGCTTTTGGAGAATTCTAGAAGGTTTCCAGAAGGCAAACAGTAAGATTTTCAATAGTATTTAAATTTAAAGTGTTTAAGAAGCCGTCAGATGGCGTAAAGAACCATTTTTGTTACACTTTGACCTTTCATATGAAAATTAACGGCCGTTTTAGAAAAAAGAATATAAACTGTTAGTTGGTTAGATAAGTTAGGTAAGTTCCAACGGTTCAAAAGTTTTTTGTGAGCTTTTCAGCTGTTCTGGGCCTTTGCATTTTAGAAATGTTGCCCTGTCATAAGCCCCAAAATTACATTTCGCAGGAATTTTTTGTGTATCATGCTTGAGCGATTTTAGCGAGTTATACCTACCAATCTTGCTTAACGCAGAGAATTAATGAAAAAGAATAATTTAGAAAATGACTAGTGAACTGTTTAGGCCCCAAATTGAAGCTGTAATCGCAGTGAACGGTGGTCACATTGGATAATGATCACTGTCAGGAATAACACTTCTAGCACATGCACAAAATAATTCGTTAAAGTTTTTATTTAGATACGCTCGTAGAAACAAAACATAGCGATTTAAATGTCGTACTTTTGGAACTGTGGCATTGACGAGGTTCCACAGTTGCGATTGACCAGCCGGCGTATAGTACATATCCATAGCTGCCGGACCGTAAATATAATTCATGTTGTTCTATAATTTAGATGGCTGCTTTATTTGTTTACCTTACCGGGCGAGACCCTTACATCTCGCACCCAATCTTTCGAGATATCCCGAAAGTTGAAAGTGAAATGTCGTTGCTATAGGCGATATGTGTCATGCGACTGGCTTCTCGATACTGTACCTTGGCTAGGATTTGAACAGCAGTTTTAGTGAGGTGTCGGGCTGCTGCCGCAGAGGACATTGGGGTGCGGACTCTACGGGCGGGATCGCTTGCGGGTAATCTACGGCTGTCCTCATATAGTGAATGTTGGGACATGCCAGATACCGTCGTATGCACCGGCCCCGGAAGTAGCTGGCGTTACCCGTGACGCCGGCATCCACAGCATTGAACCAATCCTGAAGGGCGAAGAAAGCCTCTACTACGGCCCGACCCGTCGAGCGGCAATCCAGAAAAAGGTGAAAAACATAGGTGCAATAGTCTACACGAATAGAACTAGGTACACAAAAAATTCTACTACTGCGAACGTGCACCTGGATACTCGTTCAAACGCTCCTCTCCAATAAGTAACAAGACGTAGAGCGGTGGGCAGTCTTTGTTCAATCCGGGTGGCTTTAGTGGCAAAGCGCAAATACGGTAAGCTCGGTTAATTGTGCCAGGACTGGCCTGGGACCCCCGCGGCCTAGAAATAGCCAGCCCTTTCATCCTTCGGTGGCAAAACTACTTATCCATTTCTCTGGAATTTGGTCGCCACCGAGGCCCAACGTAGCCTACCTAGCTGATGCGCTGCAAGAGCTTCAGAGCCAGATCGTCACATGTCTTTTCTTTCCGGGTGTAGAAAATGTCACGCGGGTAGCCGCGACAGCGCATCCGCCTTACTGTTTGTCGTGTAGCTCCAGAGCCACACGTCGAAGTTCAACAGGAGTTTGAATATGATCTCGATTATATATTTAATTAATAAATATAAATTCATTTTAATAATAAGTAATAAAATATATAATATTATATAAAATAATATACAATATAAATATTAGAAAATAATTTAATAAGCAGTTAATAAATATAAAAAAATCCTAAAACTGGATACATTTCTATTATTCCTTTTAGAATATTTGAAATTAAAGATAAAAAATAATGAAAATTCAATAAACAGATTAATATTCTTGACTATAAACCATGTTTAATAGGTATAATAATAGTTCTTGATTCTTCTAAAAAAACGTCACTTGTTTGTCCCCGAATAATAAATTTTATATGATCAATTGAAGAGAAAAAAATTAGTAATTTGTTTAATTTTAAAATATTAATTTGAGTGACTTTATTATTAATTAGATTATTATTATTATTAAACTGATATAATGAGACCAATAATATTTAGATGTGAAATAAAACTTCAATTGAAATAACTTAATTAAATATTTTTTAAAGATACTCTATGGGGTAACAGCGTTATTATCTAAGATAGTTCATATCTATAAAATAATCGGCTATAGCCAGTTTGGAGCGAAAGTACTTGCAAGTCACACTAGCGTCAGTGGCTATCGCGAACCTCCGTTCACACTCGTATGGGTAAGGCTATTGCCCAGAGAGCAGCCAAACGCTATCTCCGACGATTGTTACTTCGTTTCGCCAAGAGCATAGGCTACCACGCGCTTCGCATCGCCACCGAACTGGACGAGCCTCCAAACCGGCTTCACCCGCGTTAATTTGTATTTCGCTCGGTAAACATTCCCCAAGGTGTTTCAAAAAAGATCCATTCGTCCTTCAATGCTAGAAATGGTTTTTGAAAATTCATGTGGAAAAGACGTTCGTTTTTGACAAATCGTATGACGGTTTGTTTAAGTCCTGTGCAAACTAGCGGTAATAAGACACCAGCTCTAGGAAGCTTCATAATTGACGAAAAATAGTTGACAGAACTGGGGCGTCTATCGCCGTAAACTTCTTTGGGTCAGGAAAGATTGTCTGTGGGGAAACTCTCTGACTGAGGTACACGACCTCTTGCTTAACGAACTAACTTTTGGACACCCTAAGGTTTAGATCGGCAGCCCTTCGGAGAGGAAGTATTTCTCGGAGGTGCTGTAGATACCCTTCCAATCTCTAAGAGAATACAGTGATATCACTGGGATAGACCAGTACATATGGTACCGCAACGTGCTTGGTACCCCGTCTATCATTCAGAAAAACGTTGGCGACGCATTGGCCAATCCGAAAAGCATCGGTTTAAATTGATGTAGACTGATTGAAGTAAAAGAAGCGGTTTCCTTTTTGTCACTAGGCAATGAAGATCTATCTGTCAATGGCCGCTACTCATCAGGCTCAAAGCGGAAACATCTGGATTCCTTCTAGCACATCGGACATACCGTTGGTCAATAACAATGAAAAGACGTCTCTTTTTGTGACCGCATTCACCTTTTGGGGATCCACGCAAAATCGAAATGAACTGTCTTTCTTTCTCACCAAGATGACGCGAGAAGCCCACTGGACGAAGCCTCGATCATGTCATTGTCCAACATCTGCTGCAGAGGGAAACGCAATCATCTGTGGGTACGGTGACTAACCAGGTGTAATGTGGGTAGCCTTCCCGATCTTTAAAATAAATACCCGAACTCGACACGTAGCAGATCCTTACGGCAGATTAATTCATACAATTGTAGACGTAGAATTCGAATGGCTTTGTTGAAGGATGAGACACGTATCGGAGACCTCTAATCTAGTGAGTCATACGCACACCTGAACTTGGCTTACCTTGGCTAGCTCTTTTCATGTAGACCGGCCATCATTCGAGGTTAGTGATTAAGATTTCACATGCCCCTTTCTGTTCAGTGGTACCCATGTCGTACGGAGTCATGAAAGTACCCACTGAAGATGCATACATAGCTCCATCCGCCTGGATCGAAGACCTCAATAACCCGACTGTTGCAAAGCGCTTCGGAGATATCACTGTTCTATTTTGGCTGAGCGACCATGACGCTGACGGCTTGTTTAGCAGTCCACGACTATGGGGGGCTATGCGTCGGTGTCATTCAGGCACCCGGCCGAAACATCAGTTGTATCATCCATCCCAATGCTCAGAATGGCCGAGACTAGTTCCACACATCCCAGTTTGACGTCGATCTTAAACTCTGAACGGGCAGCGATTCCGTTGAATTGAACGGAAGGGGGGAGGGGCAGCACTAACGCGACCAGACGTTTGGCAGTCATGCACGCGGGCAATTAACCTAGAGGCGGCCCCGTTTCTAACACCAACAACACACTGCGTCGGTATCACAATCCGTAGTGCCAGGTTGAGCAGATAGTTTCCCGTACTGTCGGGCTTCCCTTGTCGCAATCTTCTGGCGTATAATGCTAGGTGGTCTAAATCAGGGCACCATACCAGGTCGAATTAACCACCGCAATGAAGTTCGCAAAGGGAATCAACCTCACTCCTTTCGGTCCTGGTCGGGCAGTTCGAACTCCTGCTCGTCTATGAAAGCCCGCTTGGTTTTGATGAACCCGTCGAATGTCTCTCTCTCACTCTTTATCCGCTTGAAGAACTTTTTCGGTGGATCATCCTGCTTCGTTGAAAATCGTTTGTGCAATTTTTGTTTAAAGGTACGATCTCGAAGTCGACAACCGGGCCATGTAGATATGGCTTCATACGTCGCACTACGTATTCTTGTATCTATTTCCTGCAACTATTTGGTAGGACCGCTACTATCGAAACCAGGAATCCGATCCTATTAGCCCGCTTCAGACTCTTCATGAATAGACGGATCAGATTATCAATTTTTCCTGACTGCGAAAAGATATTATGTACGCACAGCCGGCCGGAATACATTGTCATTATATATTTTATACGTCCGTGTCAACATACAGAGGTATAAATGTCCTCCAAATAGCCAGTAGCTAGTCGGATACTAGCTAGCATTTCAGCCTACTCCAGAAATCGAAAATCTTTGCCCGCTTTCCTTCCACAGTGAGATCATACCCTTGTAAGCAGTCACATAGAGCTGTAACAATACGCGAAGCGACATCGCTCCTTAGTGAACACCCTATGAGATGAGAGCATTTTGACAATATAACAAATGGTTGAAAATACAGTCGCATTGCCTCTCGAGGCATCTCGCCAAATGCTTGCTATAATCTTCTAACTTAATCCCCCAGCACCCCATTTCGTCTCGTGCACGAACATACACTCTCCATTTCGAACAAATAGTAGAAACATGGTCACAGATATATAGTAGATAGATACAAAGCACTCGCCTAGCTTATGTAGCCCAAGCTATAATCGAGAAAGAGAAGGCAATCAAGATTGTTGACGGAGCAGGAAATAGAATAGCGCTGCTTACCAAACATATCGAACTGGCCTTTCCTACTCGTGCCTGTTGCTCATTGACTGAATAGATCAACGCATCAGCGGCTGTCAAATCTTGTATATCGATGCCGAGGATAGCGATTTGTTCACTTGTTCATCCTTCATCCTAATAAACTGTTTTCACGCTCTTCGATAACGAAATTGGCCGATGCACGTAGCAGCGAAGGCACGCAGATGGTGAATGAAGGGTGATAAAAGGTCTTCGCGATTCAGCCACCGATAGAAAAGACGAAAACGCTTCTAAATTTGCTATAGCCACTGATAGCAATCTTGGTAAAAGATCTGCAAATAACTGCGACAAGATCGACTGTAGAGAGGAAGGGCACGCGAGGATTGTATCAAGGTCCGCTTTATAGAAAGACAATTGCAAGCCAGGCGTTGTTGGAGATCACTGCCTGGAGTCACTCGATTGTTTCGAATAAGGTGGCGTGAAGGCCAGGCCACTTCGCATTTTCCGTCTAACATTGCCTCGTAAGCACTGTTTCAGCCGCCTTGTTTTCTCCACGAAATAAATTGTATGCCTGAGCCCGGTTTCGAACCTAGACCATTTCATGTACTCATATCATGCAACATATAAGGTAAATAAGTTATCACTCCAGCATCGTAAAGAGGACTTGAATCTACGTATAAAAACCAAATAGGCTCGAAATGTGGCAGAAAACTAGGCTAACAGTTACAGCAGTTGCTGCCTACAACGTCCTAACTGTAAATTCGTGGGTGTTGTTTATTGTTTGACTCTACTGTAGCCCATCTGCGCTATATTCTTCCCTGCCTTGTAATTCGCATTCGTGTTAATCAATAACATCGAATTTCGATAATCTCCTTAATTAGATTTTGCGATTATGTTGTAACGGATTTTCCTGCGTGCTCCATCTCCTCCTACCCTTCTGTTCCGGACGTATGTAGTTACGACTGCTGTTAAGCTCTTCTGCACACGTAGTTATGACGAACTTGCCGTGCGTTAGATTAACGAATTGAGTGGTTGGTGTTTACCAGTGCAAGTTCCAAGATCGAACTGTAAATAGCACCATCTAGCGGCCCTTTAAACATATACCTTTCAAATGTAAGAATCATATGCCACAGGTACGAGGCAATAGCAGTAAATATCACATATCCCCAAATTTACAACTAGAACAACAACTTTACTTATCCCGGTTAATCGCTGGTTGCCCAAATCAATTCTCCCAACTTTCTGTCACTTTTCCATTCTTTCTAACATACTTTTATCTTTGCCTGCTTCTCAATGTAATTTAATCGGGGGTGCTTGGCGTCTTCGGTAACTCTCTGGTGAGCAACGGTGGTTAGCTCGCATAGGCCACAGCGGGGGCCTGAAGGGTTGGGACACGCGGGAACTGCGAGGCCGCCGCATAACGTTTACCGTGCTCGTCGGAAAGAGTGGGTGGAGCTAGAAATACGCCAGAGTTTCACGCTTCTTCTGCCATCAAGGGGATCTGCTTCGGTCAGCACCATATTGTATATAATTAAATTAAGATGACCACCTCTGTAGGCTATGTCCGCTTCTACAGCTTTGTTCACCTAACGGCAATGAGCACACGTTTTAAATATGAGAGGCAGATGTATGGGATACCGTTTATTGGTTCGGGTGGTTGGTTGCTTTGTCGACCGCACAGAGGAGGAACGATGATGGAAGCAATTTTAGTGGTAGCCGAGCCTGGTAAAGCTGCATGCTCGTAGTATTTTGTGCATCAGAATTCAAGCGTGGGGCACGTGTGTGCATGCGCAACTAAAGAGTACGATAGTTCACAGTTGGATGAGAAGCGGATTGCTCATAAAGGGAATCGAGTGAAGATGACAAGGCGTAAATCGGGATCAATATTCCAGTTTACAGACATTTGATATAGACTCGCATCATATCACCGACATTAGAATATACATGATACCCTTCTTGTACTTTACCTATATATAGATATATTTTTCTAAACGGCGACAGTAATTGGTCTATAATGGACACATGATATGTAAGTTTGTCTGTCTTAACTGTTGTTGCTTACCCTTCGGGGTTCTTCAAGGAGGACGTCGTTGTAGGTTAACGAGGACCTCATCCGAGTGGGCAAAGGTAGTGTCGCCGTCGAATGCATGTTCGGGCTCCTCAGAGAACTGTGTCCGACAATCATCATTCCTCCGTGGACCTCGTCCGAGGGGTGAGTATTCCCCGACACCATCGGCGCCATCACCATGCTGACGCCGCTATTCGCGCCTCCACCAGCGGCATCAAGTGTGTAGTTGTTTGCCTGTGAAGTGAGCAGGCGTCGCGTCCAGTTCACCACGTTTATACACGGACGCGTATCGTTTGGCTTTAGATTCGGTGAAAGTCAACATGGTTGGCGAGTTAGCTGACCAAAATCTAGCTGTATGAATTGTCGTCTTTCCCCATATTATTGTTATATCCCCATATTATATGTTGTAGCACTGAGCATATAGAAAAAGGGTTTCCGTGTATTAATACGTCTGACACGTATGTTTTGTATAAGGTTTATTATTTGAAGAAAATGCCAATTTTTGTCAATAATAGACTTACCTGTTAAAGGCCGAAATTAGGTCTAGAATAACGTTTACATTGTATTGCTGAAGTAATATTTAAATACAGTTTCAGCTACTGTGTATTGCGTGTATGTAATTCACTGTAATATAAGCATTGACTAGATGAAGAAACAGACGAAAATGGCTTTTTGAGCAGTTATTATTGTACATCACGTCGATGATGGTGGTGATGCAAATGACTATGATGTGAAGCGTGATGACAAAATGCTGCGACATGCGAATGAAAAGCGATGAGATAGGGTTAGCCAAATCGACCACAAATTGCCCACAATGGCACACCACGGGAACCTGTCATGACCCTGCTTCCCAACACGCACATCCACAAGTACACTCGCACACAGACAGACGCACAATTCCAAGAGACAGCCGCTTCAGACAAACCCACGCGTACCTTTTTGATGTCACCTCAATCGCAGACATTATCGTCGTCTCCATGAACATAAACAACAATCTCTTCCCTCTCTCTATATTTTCCTATACTCAGCTGTTCCTCGCTGCTAGCTTCGCTAAAACCTGTCGAGCAGCGCCCTCCTGCTCTAAAACTCGCTCTCGTCCAATCGGGACTTCCCGTTCATTTGATTTGTCCCGCGATTTGTTCTATTTGTCTTCCCTCACCAACGTCGTACCTTTATTTTTTTTTTGTTCGCCGACCCCATCATCGCCGAAAGTACTTACCAGCGAGTGTGCCGAGATGTCGGCTGGGTACTGGTGGCTACCCACTGCGTGCGAGTGGGCACCTATGTGAGTGACATGACCACGTCCACTTAGTGTCATATAGGCGGGGGGAAGCGTTCCGTACGTCGGATGGTGAGCAGAGATGGTATAGTCACCGATGGTTGTTGGCTGAGGCGACCCAGATTTCCGAGCGAACTTGAGCTGTATCGGCGCTAAAGGCTGTTATTTGTCGTTGTCGCAGTTGCCGTAGTTGTCGTTGTCGTCGTCGTTTTGCCAAAAATAGACGGAAATGCGATATGGCAACACGGATATTGGGGGAACCAAACACGCGCATGACATGCGAATTCCACCAACCGCGTTAACAGGCAGCACACGACATATCACAAAACAGTTACAGGATCGATCACGGGACGACGTCCATGAATCAGGTCACGCGTCACCACGCCACACCATGACGATATTGAGAACGCGACAGTCACGCACACATACAAATAGGACAAATGCAAACAAAAAACAAAGCACGAGCGGTCCAAATCAAGAGGGTGACCGTCTCACGCGAGCGAAAAATAATCGGACAAAGGACAAAAATCGAGAGACACGTTTGGCAGAAAAAATTACATCAATGACAAAAAGGGACATAAAAAAGGCCAGAAAAATTAAGTAGAATCAGAGAACGAACAAAGGGAGTAGGAGACAGAGCGTGTTAGTGGAACGATGACGTTAATGCACAAATTTTCTGATTTAATTTATATAGTTAGTTATTACCGTCACCGCGATACATATATATAGA
>NW_019211458.1:28101860-28214738 GCF_002443255.2 Varroa destructor | reverse complement strand
TTATATGTAAACCTGTTACAGAGTTATAACCGAAATACAGAAGATGCGACAACTGAATAAAAAATTAGCTTTCCGTCAATTGCCTCCTAGCTTATATATATATATATTTTTTATAATGTTACCCATAACAAAGTATATGGCCCCAAAAAGCAAATGTTCCTGCGATAATTATTAAGAGATCGAGCCGTGCGAATATCGTGGTTAGATTACGGCCCTTGATCAACAGACAACGAATCAACGACAGAAATAGGCAGAAAGTACTATTCAGGATTAAGCGTGGCCTTGACTCACAGTTTTTTTTGTTACTATGGCTCATTCATGCTTCTTTCAATGAACAAAAAAATATTAGTATAATCTTTACCGGGGGGTCTACTATCTGAGTCAATCTGCCGCACACAAATAGTATTTCGACATAAAATACCCGCTTTTTCTTTAAGCAATCATTCTTTAGACAACTTCAATCTGTTTGTTCATACTGTTGCGCAACGAAATGATGTCTTGGACATTCATAGACGATTCCCCGAATAACACGGCATAAACCATTCTTTTATCACCTCAGATCAAATATTAAATAAAGGTGACATTTAGCGTTACTTGTTCCAGCGTTGTGACAAAATTGCCCAAAAGATATTTTCTCGACGTACCTTCTGCGCCGACCTGCTATCGTTTGTCGACTGATAGGCCGCGGCTGTGTTTGTTGTCTCGGACGATGGTTGTTGATGCATCTTCGGGGAGGAAGATAGGACGAGGTTGTCGTCGATGACGTCAGCGCTGCCACCGGCTCGGACCTCGTATCGGTTCGTTGAGGGCAAACCGTGGGTACCTCCATGAGCGCCGAGAGTACTGCCTAGGGGTAACCGGGGACCGGCCTTGCCATTTTGTTGGTTGCCAGCGTTGCCGTTCACGTCCGACTTGGCGTCCACTACCTGCAAAGCGTCACGAATCATATTGAAATATTCGTAGATAAGCCAGTGTAATATAGCGCATACCTATATAAATGCTAGAATATCATCTTTTTGGCTGAGATAATCGCTGAATCTGTCACGAAAACCCATCATGCTATTCGTTAGAGCTAAAAACAAGGTCGGCTAATTACCTTAGTCAGGGCATTTAGTAATAATGGGATTTGCAATTTTCAATACCATAAGCAAAATCAAATAACTGAAAGCATGAGAAAGTTGGTTGCATACCCTTCTTCGCCGGGGGGAGCATATCGTAGCTGACAGGGAGACGAAGATGAGTCCAAGAATAATTCCGCTGGCCCCCGTCATAGCTAGATAGAGGACGTGCTCTGGATACTGAGTGATCATCGCCGTAGCGCCGATTCCCACCGCAATCAGCACCATACCTAAAAGGAACCGTGGTAACGTCAGTGGCCACCAAGAACGCGGGTTAGATCAATTTTTAAGTTCATACAATCGCATATTTACGAGCGAAAAAAAAAAAAAAAAAAAAAAAAAAAAGATGTGAAGTAATCTCATTATTTGTGAGAGCCTGTGGTATGAGCTCGACATTGTCGGGCACTACTCACATATGCTAATGAATCAAGTGTTATAAGACTTCAACTGTAATCGATTGCAGGTTAATATGAGTGCAGTATGTAGCTCAGAGTATGTGTATATAACTACAACGTTTCTATGTTCGTGCGTCAGAGTATTTCCACGTAACATTTCATTTCTAACTTCCAACTTAAACGAGTCATGTGTACCTCATCACATCATTTCGTAATTTGCCTACCTGAATAGTAAGGCCAAAGATAAAGCTTAGTTAAGCATAGTATTCTACGACATTCCGTATCTAATCGCTACGAAGTGCTAGTCACCGGCACTTTTGCCTTCATACATTCGTTTCGTTAGCTGGAACATGATCCGTCCCCTTTGCCCTTCAGTCAAACGTCAATTCATTAACATGCAACATCATAAAAAGGCAAAAGTTCTAGAATTCGCTACTACTAGCGCTACAACAGCTAGTTCGTCACGACGCCAGCAGCAATGAAGGCCTATGCTGTCCTGCCCTTTCTCGCGCTGCTCCTGTCTTATCTGGCTGTTCGGTTTTTATCCATTTTCCTCACGCGGTCACCCTTCCCCTTTATCATGCATGCATATACTGAAGCTGTGCTTTTTATATCCAGTTATTCCGCATTGTTTCCCGGGCAGCGTCTCTTTCAAATTCTCGCTATTTGACGTACAGACAGGCAGCGTTTGAACTGGCCCAGTGGGGGGCCTAGCCTCTTCCACTACGACCCTTCGGGGCGCCCCATTCGTTCATTTCTTTTTTTCACTCTTAATTTTTCTTGTTGTTGTTGTTCTTCGACTTTTATATGCGCAGCTGAATTTTCCTTCCTTCGGCTCTGGTTATTGCAATTAGATTAACAAAAAGGAAAAGCGATGGAGAGCGCGAAATGGAACGAGGAAATCTCAAGCTTCTCGCTAAAGGCTTTTCCGAACAACAACAGTTCGAGCACAACAATAGGGAGGGACTCATAGTCTAGCAGTAGCAGTAGCTGCTGTTCCTTTTGCTTTAGTTTTTCCAGCGTATTCTCGACACGAAGCACAAGCAGGAAAATGATCAAACGGTTCTGTTTAAGTCCTTCTTTGCGTTTAATTATGAAGTGGCCCCAGGAGCATTAGCAGGTTTGTCCGCAGCTAACGTTACCGCGGTTGTACCCGAGGGCCTGTGACAGGGACCAAGCGACGTTAAAGTACCCGAGGTTTGTGAGCACGGATATGCCGATGGTTCGGGTTCGAGAAACGGAGCAGGCCCTTTTTATTAGATCACCACCCGTTATAAGTTATGCTTCGTGATCCTTAGGTGACCTGTCGACTTCTTTGGATGCTGCGTCCTCCTATGGATCATATGGTATTGGAAAAAAAACTGCTATGCTAGTAATATGCCGTTTATGAGACCTGCATACAACATAGTTTCCTCTTAAAGCGGCTATTAAAACTCCAATAGAAGCGCTTTCTCCCAAACGATTTTTATATTGGAGTCGGTAGCAAGTTGGCATTAGTTTACTAGCACATGCAAGCAGATCGCCCGGAGCAGCGTCCGCCTTTTAGATGCTTGCCCTCATAGATTCAACCTTTTTCCTGTCGAAAAAACAGAAAGCATAAACGAGTCATTGAGTAGGAACGAGAATACGAAGATAAAACAAGAGTGATAATGCGGTGTAGGGATCGAATAATTGGATTTAGAAGAAGATCCTGAAAAGCCCTCCGCGTTTAGCAAAATCCGACCTTCCCCCTCGCTGCTACTGCCGCCGCCGCCGCCGCCGCCATTCGCTACTCTCTATCCTGAATTCTGCCGCTGCCGTTGTTGGAAGGATCAGGTTGTCTGTCTGTTCGTGCCCTAATCTAGCCGCGTTTCTTGGTTGTTTTAATTTAATCTAACCAAGAATTGATGGGGAAGGCAGAGCTCACAGACTATGTGTCTTGGCTCGCGGACAACCACTCACTACGTTCATGAAGTTTGTCGAGGCGGTGGCTAAACAAGCTTATTTATGTCTGTATATGAAATGAAAAAGGAATAGTAAATGGAAAGAGCGCGCAAAGGAGGTGAACAGTAAGCAACAATTTTCATTGGTTTTCTCGATGAGTTTAATTACATGGCAGTATCAGATATAGGAGACTACTGAAGTTTGGCGTGAACTCGCTGTCGTCTATACGTCGGCGTTTGTGAAATTACATCAATTAGAAATAATGTATTAGTGATAATAGGCTTTTTCATTACTACTATATGTGTTGACTATTACATTTAAGTCTTATGAGGTTCTAGTGAAGGCTATAAAATGTATGAAAATCACCGTTCAGATGAAGTTGGTTTGGGCCGGAGCCTTTACGAGCGGTTAGAGGTTCGCCGGCCAAAAAGCGCTTTGAGTGGTCTAATTTTTACAAAAAACTTGCTACACATTGGATTGAATCAATTTAGGTCCATTAGTTCATGCTTCCAGGAAGGCCTTGTTACGCCTCTCCTTATCCTAGGAAACATGAATTTAATTTAGTCGTTAGAGTGTGGCATAGTTTCTGAGCCACTTAGAAGAACCCCGAAGCCCAACTTAGACAGCTGAGATTCCCTCGTTCGCAGCAAGCAAATTTTATATTTAAAACTACTCCATGTTTAGACAATTATTGGTTATTTACCTTACAAAATTAAATAGTAGATAACATCTAGTGGTAGCTAGATGTTGACTCGTAATGTCCTGTGGGCAAGCAGTTCACAGAACTATAATTGAAGATTATACAGCTCGTTGAGCCGCTTTTGAAATGCCTTACAAACAGATACATAGATATATACCCGCTTTATATTATATAAATGTATGTTTTTTTTCGAGAGTATGCAATATGGGATCATCTTCAAGTAGAACCTACACGTCAGTAAAATAATTATGTAAGGCAATCTATAATTAACACGTCACTCACCGACAACGTAAAAGAAGACTATACAACAGTTGACGCATGCCCCCTCACTCTCATACGTCACAACGGCTTGGTCGGCGTTATACTGCGGCTTGTGCTTGATGGGCGACGGTGAGCTGAGTGAGATCGCTGAACTCCCGTTCGACAACGTCGTCTGTGAATCCGCTGCTTCGGCCATTCTGCCTACTCCCGTTATGGGAACGGCCCCGCCGGTCAATTCTAGAGTCCCGCCACCGCCGCCTTGTTCCACCGACCCTATATCAAAACAAAAGAAAACCATCTACAATTAACACAAACACGCAACGTTGTGCCATCACGAAGACATTACCTACGCCAGCTGCTCGACAACATACCGAAATGGATACGATCACTTTGTCCAATATTAGCTGGTATCATATTTTGTATCATTGAATTGTTGCCACGATGAACCCGCTGACCTATTGTTCTCTTTCTTTTTCTTTGGTTTATTTTTGCTAGGTCAATTCACATTGGGACATACTGGGACAACAAGGTTCTTGGGGCGTCATAATGGTTCCGAGTTATGCCAGCAGTGGTAACTTTAGAGCACAGCAATAAATTATCTAAGTTTCGAAAGTGTAAATCGAAATATGCTCTCCTGTCCTGACTATTTTCTATGTATTGTTACAGAACAACTGTTTTTTTCATTTGAAAATGCCCATTTGTCGAATTGAACCACCCCTGTAGCAAATAGTCCTTTCGAAAGTTTTCTAAAGGGTTTTGAGTTGAGCTGGCCGCGCATTGATTCCTATAATTAATACCGCTATTGACTCCAACCCTCTAGCATTGACTAGACGGAAAGGCGTCTTCTATTAGCTTACAGAACATCATCCGCCATATTTCCTACGTTTACTGCAGTCGAGATGTAACTGCGCGCTACACGGCGTGTTTATGCTCGAAAAGGAAAGACAAATGACATGACTACTAATCTATGACACTTTAATTAAGGACGCTTTTATGTAAAAGTGGCCTATTTTATGGAATAACGATGGCGTTTTGGCAACGTGATAACGTTTATCGAACTTCTATTCGATTCATTCACGACTGGCCTTATAAGTTGATCCTTTTCATGATTCGATCGTATGCTATAATGGTCTGTACAGTACGGCGCGCTCAGACCTTCCATTTCCTCTACATGCCCTTGTGTGCATAGTTGTAGCTTGCTGCTTTTTTTTGTTTTCTGGTAACATATATTTCCCTTATCTTTCGCTAGAAAAATGAAGTCTATTCTAGACGATTCACTTTACTATAGTTTTATTCATTGAGCTCAGGAAGCCCAGTTACTGGCCTTAGAGGTTAAAATAGTAGCGTGGCTTCCCATAAGACTCTGGCAATTTTATAGTGCTCGTTTGGTTGTTTTACTTGCTGTTCGCATTACCTATTAGCTGGATCCATCTAGCCATCCTGACAGAAACTAACTCCTTGAGCCTATTGTCGAAGAGATCAGGCTAGTGGGCTGGTCCATTCCCCTGCTGCCATATGGCTGCCCGGAATCTGCCAATATTTTCGATTTACATGACCTATGACTTGGACGGTACTCAGATGCGCGGGAGTCCGGCGACTCGCAGAATGCCGGCGACCATCCAACAGGGTTGCAATAATATAATAATGTAATTAATGTATTCCCAGAAGTTAGCCAGCAGTAGCAGCGTTGCTAACGTTGTCGCCGTTGTCGGGCGATAGCTGGACGCTGCCTGGCTCCTTGGCTGGTGATTCGCTGCTCGCTGGGGGTAGTCGCTAGGGTTGTGCTGGGAGTTAGCATCGAACGACGGTGATGGTAGCGCTAGTCGCAGTCGCCAGCAGTCCCGTCGCCAGAGCGGCCGCCATAACTTCAGTAGGCATCCCGGAGAAAAAGAATATGTAAGATAAATATGTTCGCATAGTGAGCCCTAGAAGAAGACCGATGGGTCTAGAATTCGATCCGGAAACCTTTGGTCCCACATAGTTCGGCTATCCCTCGCGTTGTCCTCTGCCTCTTACGTCACCAACGCTACCTCTACCATCATTACTAATGCTGCTGCTGCTGTTGCATTTCCTAGGGTATACAAGCTCATAGACTGTTGAGTTATAGAGCGCGCTGTCACGGCGCAGAACAGGCAGACAGACAGTGGTAACTGGCGCCAATGGTGGCGAACAGTCAGGAACGAGGGGCGGCACAGGGAGACGTTCGAATGGAGGAGTCAGCTTCAGTGAAAGCTCAACTCACCGCACGACATCTCACGACAATACTTCGTCCTGGTCGGTCAAAAGCTTTGATGGTGATTGGGTCCGCTGCCTAGTATTGCGAGCTAGAAGTAAACTACTACTACATAGCCAGCTAGCGATGTACCTAAATTCAATGCAATGTTATCCTGTTTGTCCTATCATGTCCTAAGCCGCTCCCTCGGGCTGCTCGACAAGCGGCTTCAGCAAAGTATCCTTCAGCCCATTTCGGTGCGTCCTATATCGTGCATTTCGCAGTCAACAGCTTCATAGTTAATGGAGTTGAATGAACAAAAATCGTCTCCTCTGCCCCGAAGAACGAAAAAACTGGTTACTGCTTCCGCCAAATGCCGAACTCAGCTCGGAATTGCTCTCTCTGACCACGACCCCGCACGATCTCCAGTTGTTTTTCGCTGCCAGTTTCCCTTCGCATTGGTTCCTTCGTTTCTTTCCCCAGTCCCCGTATATCTGTCTGTCTCTTGATCGAGTGACTTTACAAACTGCGCTGTCCCCTCCCTGTTCAGGCAGTCAGCCGGCCAACCAAAATCCCAATCTAACGAAACCCGTCCATCGCGTTCGACCTTTCTACGCAGTAAAATGACAGTCATCGGCTCAAAGGCAGACTCACTACCGGTTTGCTTTTTCTCCACGTTGATAGTTCTCGACCAACCTATCGTCCTTACATCCGTCTCTCCAACTGCCGTCTTTTCTTTATCTTTTCGATCACTTTGTCTCTTTTGTTGCTTGCGCTTTGCGAAGCCAGCCCCAATACGCCTGCGTACCGAGAAGCGGGCCAGGCTGCTGCTGCTACTACTGCAGCCGTTGCTTCTAGCTACGTTTCAAAGGGACCTGTCCACTTTGTCCACTCGGCTCACTGCTAACACCCCCGGTTTCTTTCCTTTTAGCATTGCTTCTAATATGGCGTATATATTTCGCATCTATATTCTTTTGAAGCTGTAGCGACTGGGGGGCATGTGGGTAGGTGCTGCGATGCTTTTGCCAGTTGGCTGCCTCTAGCGCTTGTGAGTACGGCCAAGCCAGGAGGTTGGGCGACCGAGAACAGACGCGGTGTGTCGCTTGAGGTTGTATCCTGTGTAGAGCTGATGCTCAAAAAGGTCCTTCTATTCGACACCGCCTGCTGGCCGCATCAGCTGGTGGCGCTAGCTCAGCAGCCGCCCATCGCCAATCATCCTTATCTTGAGGCTTCCCGCCTCATTGCATCGAAAATATCGATGGCGCGGACACAATTCCTCGCTTTTGCTCCTCCATCAGAGTTTTCTGTCTGTTTCATTCCATGATGTCCCATTCGGTTGCTTTTCTTCTGCCTTCCTTCTGCTGCTTAACCAGTCAGTTTTTTCCCTCTCGCTCTTTTTTTCTGCTGCCCTTCGTAACTTTATACAAACACTTTGCCAGATCGCTCGATGTTCTTTCGCCAACCTACCTATACAGCAGACGAAAGCAGCAGCAGCCGTAGCAACTGCGCGATAAGACAAATTATAAAACGGGAAAAAAGCCAGTTAGTTTCGTCGGGCACCAGCTCGGATAGGTAGAACTGGTAAAGATGTTGTGGTGCAGCTGTCCAGCGCCTGCTTGCCCGTACGCTAGTTAAGCAGAACTGTTAAGTTGTAAATTCACTCCCCCTTGTATGTATATCTCTGACATCCCCCGGCACTGTTGCGACAGCAAAAGTGGCGGATCGACTTATCCCATGATAGTCCAATGATAAAAGCATGACCACTGTTTGATATAGTACTACCATCGCACTCAGTATATATATATCAACGGCAATTGCAACCCCATTTTCTACTGGGGTCGATGAATAAGTTGTCGCTATCGGTAAAAAGCGTCGAGACGTCACGAAATAAAGTGTAGCCGGGTGCCTTGTCGGGGGCTTGCAGATAATAGAAGCAGAAAGGAGTTCGGAAAAGGCTGCGTCGTTCTCGCTGCCTGTATTAGCGATGACGAACAGTGAAGACGCTGCAATAGTGGTCGACGAAGGGACGACTTTCCGCCGAGAGCACCACCCGAAGGAACGACTTGTCGGGTCAACACAGTATGGGCGGGAATGAAAATAACTCCGATGGAGGCGGAATGCAAACATAACAACGAGACCAATCGCAGAAACACGTCGGCCACTGCTAGACGAGAGTGTGGTCACACGTCTTAGGCGGTAGTGGAGGTTTTCTCAATGGGCGGGGGATTGTTGGGGTCAGGGGTAGTTGTCAGCACTCACATGCGTGTAAATAGTAAATTTATAAGGTAGATCTACGTTAGCTGTACTTGCTGAGGCTGCTTTGGCATCAATGTGTCATATACGATTTTGCTGACATCAGTGCGTATAGCAGCTCAGCTCACGCATAGCAAGATTACGGCCTCACTTGACGTTTTTATGTGACGACAATAACGGCCACTTCTAAGAGCTGAATTTGATTGGTTTTGGCAACAGTTTAAAGTGCGGTTCGTTATTATGAGGTTGTCTATACGATGATAAATGGATTAAGCTTTATGATGCTATGTATAGGTAGATTATAGTTTTATGATAATGGATAAATTATATAACAGTACGACACTAGTGCATTCGGCACTAGTATCTGAATTGATATACTAGAATGATTCCTGAAACAACTTTTTTGAGGTTGCACATCAGAGGGACCTATCGCTTAATTTCCCTGCTAGAAATTCTGGTCAGAATCTTGTTAGATCTTTGGACAACGATGTAGTGAAAAGCACCATTGAGAGTGTCGCTCATATTCCACTTATATGTTCCACAATATTGCTTTACTATTTCTGATCTATTCATTTTCTACAGAATGGCTGGCCAGAGAGTTTTTAGAGTACAACTTTCGTCTGCCGACAAAGCTCTGCGTCGGGTGGTTTCTGCGAACAAAAAATCTGAAGCTAGATTTTGGAAAGCGACGATGAAAATTTGATCTGTAGCACCGGTGACTTGGTACCGTGCGTGGCTTACTTTGTCTTCGTTCAATTACATGGTATATGTACAGCTCTCATGACGGCATCCGTGGCCGTTCGGGCTATAAGAATCTTTACTTTTCTTTACTCTTTTTCAAGAAGATTTCATCTTAGGACATTTCTTAGCCTGTTGCTACACAGTTGCCTGTAGTCAGGTTGACAGTCGCTTTGCTCGAATCCTCTTTCTCCGGCCTTGTCCTTTTTTGCACAAAGGTCACTGGTAGTTGGTCACTCTCAAGGACGGCATGGTATAACTCATGTCAATGGCGGCAGGATACGATCCGGTAGTAAACATGGGGACTGCTACTGATGGATAGCGGTGCGCTTTATAAATGAACGCCGAAGTGTCGGTTGGCGCCGCTGTGGCGGTTCTTGTTGTTTCTCGCCGATTTTTTTTGCTTTCCTTATTTTACATCGTCATGCCTGAGTTCCTTCTCTTCAGGTGCTACTTGAGTATTTCTACGCTTCGCTACCACAAATTTGCAGACGCGCCCCAAGATCCGACAACATTCAACGTGCGGTCGGGAGGCGCTAGAAGCTGGATATCAGCCATGTTTACTGGGCAATACCGGCTGCCATTTTTTTCAAAGTTGCAAGTGTAAATTACACAAGAAGTGCCCCAGATGGACTTCGCCGTGATGCTCCATCCGTCCGTCCGCATCTTTGTGTAACAACAATAACTGTATTTAATTTGCTAACGTTTGCTATACTCATGAACAAGAGACCGATACAAACAGTTGTTAAACACAGGGCAGTGTGAACTAAAGACAACAGATGCTGCTCGGTGCCTGCTGGCGCTGTCATCGCTTAGGCTTGAGATAGTAGCTTGGCTGATTAATCAGCATGCTTTTTGCACGAGACAAACATGGCGAGGCAACAAAGAAAGACGAAGATGCTGGTTCAACTACATCGGTATCTACCTAGCAGTTTCGAAGCACAGGGCGCTGTCTTGTGGCGCCAGTCGTTATTTTAGCTGGGCTCAGATACGGTCTGGGCATGTAAGTTGGGGAGCGTTTGGTTACAAGAGCACTAACGTACGCTTGGTAACGTAGTGTTTGCCTGCTATGAGTTCACGTACTCAAACGCTCTCGCATACACAGAAACACTTCGAATCAAGCCCCATATACCTAAATAAACGTGCGTAGCTGACAACAGCAAGAATGGGGCAAAAATGGCGGCTATTTTCGTCGTAGCACTGCTAGCCTCGGTCATGCCGCACAAAAATACCAAAGTGAGTGGCCTTTTTTCATATCACATAGAAAATTGACGTCAGCTGAAGGCTGTGCCGCAAATGAAGTGACTATTAGCAAATCTGAGCTTGGTAAAACTTGATTTCTTACGTGATACTTATTCTAGCTCGCTGATAAAGTTTACATCTCAGTCAAACAATTTCGATGCAGAAGACAACTGCTGATGCACTACATGGAGTATGAAAATAAACAACTGCTTCTACAGCTCGGTCACGCCCGTAGACGTGACTAAATAAAAAAGAAGAAGGGCCTAGACATTACAGAAAAAAGGCACGCAGCTTTTACAGATAGAATACTACAGGTGAGTCGATGCACGTTACGGTACTGTATCGGATGAAGTTGAATGAGGTCATTACCCCTAGCATTACAGAAACGGGACCTGGATGGTCTGAAAAAAACTATAGCAACAACAACAGATACTGACGGCGCCATGAAGTCCTGCTCTCTACCTCAGAAAAATAGGCTTGCCTGCTTCGAATCGTCCGCCTTCTCCGGATATCCGCTTATTCACCACCCATACCTCCACCGTACCCGCTTGCTGCCGTAACGAGTTGTTGGCGTCGGTCTTTCCATTGCGGGCTCTTCTACTGCTGGCAGTGGTCGGGCTGGCACCGTAGCATCGTACCTCTCAACAAGTGAATACCTCAGCTGTTTACAATTTACGAACCTAAACCAGCCCCTCGCATCGCTTGCTCTGGTGTACAATGCTAGTAGGAACGAGAGCACATGCTACTGGTGCTTGTCGACCCGACAAGGCGGATAGGCGTGTGTGCTCTATCTATTTCTAGCACGCAGCGGCATGCAATTGCTCGAAGTTTTATTTAGTTATTTTCAAGCTGGTTCATTATATATATATATATATATATATATATATATATATATATATATATATATTTTTAGAGGGGGGCCGTTTATTCAAGCTTCCTTTAAGAGATTCGCGCACCTTTAACCTCGGCTTCATTTTGGTTGTCGTACAGAACACTGCTAGAAATGCATTTATGCACGACAGAAATGTGCAAACGAAACGCTGCAGCAGTTTCCCGTGGCTATCAATTGACTGCCGTCGTACGTAAGCGTCGTATTTAGGCTGAATGAGATATACAGCTTTCGGCGGCATTGCCGCCTCTTTATTTTTCTGTGTCAATCCTATCACAACATGTACAGGTCATCTTTCTTAGCATCCCAGTAGTAGGCAAAAGCTACGTCCATCGTCGTTATTCAATGAAAAGGACGACGAAGGACGATGCTGAATGAAATCACTACCCCCGGACATCCTTCTGCTTGTTAGGCTCCTTTCTTACAGCACACTTTCGTAAACCTGCGCAGACGTCGTTGGTTGGTGCTGCTATCTCTTCCGTTTGCTCTCCGCATCTCGGTTTCTTCGTGTCTCGTATCCTTCTATCTCGAATGGATTCTTTATAGGTGCCGTCGTTGGATAACGATATATGTCTTCCATGGTCGTTGCTTCCTACTCGCTGCCACTCGCTGTCGGACATTCGCATCGTATCGATATCTTACTGCCGTCCTTGCAGGATATTATAACGACGACCAGAAGCGGCAGGCAGGAGGAACTGGATGAACTACAGCAAGTTTAAGAACGATGGAGGAAGGCTGGTTTGCCACCTTTAACGTTCGTGGGCCCTCTTTCGGGAAAGGGGTTTTCGCGATGGCGGTGACAGTGAGGTGAGGAGCTACGAACGCAGCTGGAGGTCCATATCAGCATCAATTTGTCATGGCCGCAAAGTAGGCCTATCGAAGGGGCGATGTGGAAATAGCTGCAGGCCGTTCGGTCAACTGCCTGGTTGATGTTGGCATAATTGGGGACTAATGTAGCCGGGCGTCAACACACCTGCATTACATTGCTAGGCCGGTACACTGCTGGACGGGCTTACTCGTACAACGCTTGCAGCCGACATCGCGGTTTATCCGAGCATTCATTGGATGCGGCGCTGCTATCTTCATGAGTCCGAGAGACTCGATCGGCTCGCTGGGTCGCTGCTGAATTAAATGGACAGTGTAAGGGTATGGTCTGCTATGGAGAGGCGCATCGCGAATTCACAGCGAGGAGCAGCATCATAAGGACCATCACTCGTCACCGTCAGTTCCAACCGCATTCCATGTGGCGGTACGCGCAGATTGGCGTCCAGTATCTACAGGAACAACAGCGACAACCCTGGGAGTTAGGCTGTGGCGCTTGGTTCCTACTGATGCTGTTGCTGCCATTATTGCTACCGCCATAGAGCCTTACGCAGAACCGTGGGCATAAATGTGAGCTTCATCATCCAGCTCAAACCACCACTTGATTGCAGTATCATCGTCTTCGCCTCTTTACCGTTACTAGAATTATTTTCACTTCCCAGTTTTTCAATTCCTATCCATCCTTATCCATCGAGGGCGTCGTATGCTGCCTTTTTTGCTTTGCTTGGACGCGATTCTTCACCGATTTCCGTTTTCTGTTCTTTGCGTTTTCCGCTATGTAAGCGCTTCTCTACCCCCCTTCTAGCTCATGCGTTACCCACCATTGCCACCCGGCGCTTATTGCCACACCGATGTCAACGTTGACGCACCACCAATGCCACTTCCACTGCTACGGCTTGTCTTCTTCGACGGCGATTGTCACCGATAGCACTCACTGCCGCACAGACGGCACCCGTATTCGCCGCATCGTTGTTGCTTGTTGTGTCCGACACGCTATTTGCACGTATTGCAGTATCCTGCGTCTTCGAAGGCTGACACGGCACTGGCGCCGTATGCTGAGCAGCCGCTGTTGACGCCGACGATACTGCTACTGGTGCACTTCCGGCAGATGGGCCGCATCGACGGCATTGTAGCAGTAAAATAGACAAGCGAGACGGCACTGGTTCGAACGAGGGTCACCGCCCGTTTTCGAAACCCTCGGAGCTTGTAGTATGACTGGAAGCAGCGAGGAGAGATCCTCTGATGAAAGAAGGGTAAATAGAAAGATAAGAAGTGGCTTAAGGATACACCAATCGACTCAAGGCGAAAGCATGGAGCAATAGTATACATACCTATCACAGACGAATGACATACCCTCAGGCTGGCAGAACCCTGCGGCAGTCGGTCAACGAGAAGAAGAAACCTCCTAAAAGCACAGCGTCTCCATGTATAGTAAAGCAATACTTGTTGCGGAATTATTACTATTGATAAATGAAGGAAGTGCTACGATTCATATCCGAGTTGTTATATTATCCAAATATAAGAAAGTACTACTAGCCGACAAAGGCAAACTGATGAGCAACAGAGAAGCAAAGCGCCGGAATAAATTCCGAGATTCTTTTTAGCCACTTTTCTTCAATATTAAAGTACGCCGGAAGATGTAGGTAAAGAAGGGTTTGTTTGCGCCATTTATTCACGCGACAGTTTGCGTTGCCAGAAATCTGGCTGAGCACCCGGGTTTACGATGGTTTCAACCTCCAGTGCTCACTATTGGCTATCGAGCAACAGTCACCGCTCCTCTTTTCGTAGTGATGCTTCGTAATCATGCTGGTGGTTTTCTATGATAGTTTAAGAAGCCTGACTCCCAGAGACTGAAGGCCTACATAGTCTATGTAATAAAGGCATTGCTCAGAGGCTTGCCAGTTGTTAGAAGCTATAAACGATGCCTGCTAATGCTATTCCTAGTAACTACACAAGTACTAGTAATAGCAGTAGTGTGAGGTTCGTAACGTGAGAATGATGCTTTTCAACCGCGCAGTCTTCCAGCATTGCCGCTACCACGGCTAGTACACAGCTGGCTGGCTGTCAGCTGCGTAGCGGATGAGGCCCACCATGGGATGGCAGAGAATAGCAAGCAAATTGAGGTAACACAACACTGCTCCTAATGACGTTTATTCCCTGAGGGAAGACCGGCCGGTGAGAAAGCACAATGCTTACTCCTATATCAGAAAGTGCAAGCCTTCACTAGGGCAGAATACAAGTGATCGCTTGCACGCTCGCTTGGGTGCTCGGCCGACCCCTGCCGTTCACTGGCCCTCATCGCCTTACTGAACAGCACCCCCTGCCATTTCCTTAGATGAACAACTTCTTCCGGACAGCCCACAGCAACGGCCCCACTGAACGTACAACTGGACCCTAGTGTAACCTCAGCATAGGCGGTAGTATCGGCAGTGTCGAACTCTAGAACCCAATCGACTCGTAACCAAACTACATAAGTACTTGGGTGCTAGCAGTATCAGTGGACTCTCTGCTCTTTTTTCACGTCTTTTTTCCGCTGCCTTGTCGTTGGCTGCCGACAACTTAGGGCAAGGACGTGATCGAGAGAAAAAGAGACAGGATCCGGTCGATTCTTCTACAGTAAGTTCTTCTGTGCCGTTGTTGTTACTGTCGCTGCTTGAATGTAGTCTGTCTGACTACACTCAAGCTAAATATTAACTATTGCGGTAGATTCGTGTCGATGCATTCTGCTAGAAGGCTGCCAATCTGATTACGAGTGTATCGTAGATGACCCCGGCCAATACACGATATAACATTTCCGTACCATTGACAATGTTTTCGAATTGATTGCCTATTCTCTTGCGTGTCGCTGCTAGCCACCGAAGCAACCGGTAACGGTGCGATCGCTTCATCAACTTGCTGTCGTTATGTTCTTCTGATTTAAAATAGGGAGCGTCCCTTTCTTGATGACGTCTGCCGATGGATGTCGTCATGATTGCAAGTAACCCATCAACCACACTCATCCTGAGTGGTTCGTCTTATCGCTCCGTTGTTGTTTGGCCTGGTCGGGCTCAGTCTGATGGTACCCTTATAGACTAGTACAACCGTGGCATCACACTCTTGTTGCAGTTCACCGAGCCAGCACTCACTGAGAGACAAAGTAGCAGCATTCGAGCCAAGCGAAAAATAGATGCCATGTCTCTGTGAGACAGCGAACGACAAAAGTCTGAACGACAGAGCGGCGACTCGCCTGCTTACAACAAGACCAACATAGAAAGCGTTCGATTAGTGCTTATTCGTCCTATGCGGTTCCTATCAACAGAAGCAATATACTGTTTGATCTGGCCGTCGTTCTGACATAAACAAACGGAGTCATATCATAGCCTTACTGAAGTGTAGGCATCTCCCCAGCGTCCCTCACCATTCACTTACCCCATTGCTCTCTGGAGTGAGCACGCTTCATCTAGGCTCGAAGCAGCTGTACTTAGAGCGCCATGTAGTCAATGATTGATACTGAATGCACAGAACAAGTACGTGTACCATTGGTAGAATCTTAACCAACCCAATGCCGGATGAGTGCGGTCACTGCTAGCAACAAGAATCTTTGACACCGCACGAACTGGCGATGCTGCAGTTCTTCAAAGCGGCTTCGTCTATAGACCCAGTGCCAGACACACGACAGTTCACATTATGACTGCATTAAGTCATCACTCATTAGAAAATTCATCGTCGTAGTTTACTAAGAAGAAAAAAATCATGCGACACTGTGGATTCAGCCGGCTTTACAGTACAATAGTGAAGGTTTCACTATCGTGTCTTGAGTACGAGGATAAGCTATTTCTTAAAGGTTTTGAGTTCGTACGAGAAAGCTAAACCGAGACGCAATGAAAAAAAAAAGTTTTTTTTGTTGTTTCCGAAAATAAAAAAATGTCAGGCAAAAACTGCAATTATTCATATATAGTAAAGTTCTACATACGCTCTGGTACAGCAGTTTCCTATCGAGGAGAAGCATGGATTCATTGATTCTAGCGTCGGTCATAGAAAAAATTACTCGCTAATAGCTAAGTGCTCGACCGATAACAGAGAATGAGCTGAATCGATGGCGACCAGCCGGAACAGATCCCGAGTCAAACAAGGATCGAGTCCACAGTGTCAGATCAGGCGGGGGCAGATCGTCTTGCAAAATGGAGTAATAATAGTTCACTTTAGAAAGTAGAAATTCTCAAATCGACTAGACGACTCATATCGACAGCATGCGAGAACTTATTGATGATTTTCGTAGCGGGCTTCAAGGACAACACGAGGCTGGTGAAGGCCGTTCAGGCAAAGGACACTGCAGTACAGAACGATGAACACGACAGCCTACAGGACTCTACCTGCTACCATTAATCGGCCCATCGTGCTAGTCTCTTCTCTAAAAGTGCGATAGTTTTATTCTTAGCTGCAACGTTAATGATGGCTCTAGACAGACATTTTCATATGTACTCTTTTATGTGTTGAATATCATTTCATTTATCAATAAACTACTATAATTCGTCCAACTATTGCTGATCGTTGGTTGTCTGTGGTGCTCAACGCTAGTCATTCAGCTATTGACGTTTTAACGACGATTATTGAAGAGTCATTGGCTGAATGGACCTTCTACGTTTATGCTGTTACATGTAGACTGTCAAACCGTTGAAACATATGTTCTGAATAAAAACGAGTACAACAGTGAGAGTATAAGGATAAGATAAACATATCCGAACTTCAATTACCTAAGTGAAGACTTCCTCTTTTCAAATTGCAACCTTAAACTTAGCCCTATTATAAATCTATTTTTACTGCCGTTTCTTATTTTATGCACAGTGATAATACTAGGCCAAACAAACCAATGCAGATTCTAAAAGGCTAAACAGGAAACCTTCGGACCAAGGGTCATTTTTACATGTAAAACCAGTTAGAGGTTGCCGATTGTGAAAATGAGTTTCAATAAGAAGAGAAATTGTGCTATACATGTTGCGTGGGGCGTTTAATTAGTCGTTCCTATATGAGTTATAAACAACGAAGGCTCTCGGTATTTTTCGTTCATCACTATTCATAGATGCCGTGTACTTAATCCATGATTAGTTTGATCCTCTCTTGTGTGAAGGAAATACAACTCTTAAGATGAACGCACAACTCTTAGTAAACGCAAAGGTACGCGTTCATCTTATAAGACTTCATCGAGTGTTTAGTTCGCGAGTGTTTAGATTTAGGCACAAACGTCACAAATATAAAATTGTCTGGCTATTACAATATTTCAGTACATAAAGATCTGTTAATATATGCATCGGTGTTTTACTCAAAACATTGCTTGGTCGTTTGGGTTAGTTTTGTATGATTAGAAGTTGCCGCATCTGGTCAACCTTCAACCACCCGTAATAATTACATTTAATTTTCACATACATATAACATCTACATTACATTTTCGGTCGCATTATGACCATCAGCAGTTTTCCTCTACCGTTAATGTGCTTTCTTACGCATGTACTTTCTGTCCCTGCATGTATCATGATAACATATTTTCCACAACAGTTTGTCGTGTTAGCGCATGAGTAGTCAGACACACAAGCCCGTCGAACTGATCGACTCTGGCTAGTAAATTTTTCTCGTACTAAACGATATCACTGAACAGATTCCATTACAAACAAGCTTTCACTCTTCGGGACGACCTTCGACACTGAGTTGTTACTCGGACGCTTCTTTTATCTGTCCAACTACCCACCTACCCCAATGTTGTTGAATCAGTTGAAACCGCTACAACCCTAGCGCATGGTTGGCTCAGCCAGGAGCGTGCTATAGCTAGCGAGGTGGCTCTGGATCGGTCGTCGTTGTCCTCACCCTCACGGCAATTCTGACGATCCAAGCCGTAGCACAAGGCGAGCTCCCGTTTCCGGCCGCACCTCAGGAATCTCGGGCAATTACATCAGAAGCAGTCGTATGCCATCTAACAGAAGCTACCACCGTGGCAGCAGGAGGGACTGGAGGAATTAGAAAGAGCCTGGTGGGTGTTTGGCACGTTCAGCCGTGCCAGCGGTACCTATATATCAATGGACTAAGGCGAGCGACGAACCGGAGCATCAAGAGCACCTTCTGGTACCAAAACTCTGATTCCTACTCTACGTTTGCCTATCCCTGGCCTTTTTTCTGTGGGTTTTGGTAAAGCTCTCAGCGAAGTTGCTAGGCAAATTACCAGCTAACTTTGGCACCACTAGTACCCGTTAAACGGAGAAGTGGCCGTGTCGTGTACGCCATGTATCTTGATGCGTGCCCCGTGCTGTCCTCACGCAGTTAACGGTGCCGACAACTGCTACTTCAGCTATTGCTACTTCTGTGGGTGGTACTACTGCCTCTAAGCGAATGGAGAAATGGCCGCAGGCAGCGAGAGCTGCAGGCCCGAAGGCCAATAAGGAAGGGATTACCAAATTGAAAATGAAACTGTCACCCGGTATTTTGACCAGACTGTTAGGGCACTATAAGGACGGAGGCCAGCGCCGTTGGCTCAGCGGTAGATGGCCCTCAACAGCGAAGGATGATGGCAGCTAGTATGAAGGTAGCCAAGAAGGCCAGCCAGCAAGCAAGTTGCCTGCGAAGCCGTAACGAACACAGGACATAGAAACGGTCGCGTGCCAGGGGAAAAGGAACTAGCCCGAGCAGTATATCGCCTCGGGCGTATCAGATTCTGTCGCTTCGCCTTTTTCATTCCTTCTATCTGTATGTCCTGTAGTCTCGAATTTACCCTCTAGCCATGTCCCTTACTGAGCCTGAACATTACGCCGACAGAGCGCCCGCCAGCCAGCACCTACCGTCTTGTTCGCTTCTCAATTTGGACGACTCGACTCAGCCACTAGTACAAGAGTAAAGCACACTGAGTGGAAGCTGCGAATGCATTGTACGCCTGCGCATCCGCGCCCCCTTCTTACCAAGATATCTTGTCGACTTCAGCTATTATTACGCTTCTCACCCAAGAAGTTTGTCGTTTCGGCTCAATAATAGCCGATTGAATCGGTTGCTTCGACCACTGCGAAGCATAGTTTTACTATAAAGCAGAAGACAGTCAACTATAGCAAAGTAGCAGTAAAAATAAATTAGCGAAAATAATACTAGCTAAAGAAAAACATCACGTGACCAATATATAGTGAAGGCGTAGAAGGGCACTCACAAAGCAAGGATGAATTTTTAAATTGAACGAAGCCTAGGATATAGCAGATATGGCTGTGTATAATTGTCCTGCAAAGGCTTTTACTCGAATTGTATTGTCCTACTCAGCTCACTGATGGACGGGTCATTCTTTTATTACAAACACTCCAATATCATTATCATCTCGCATTATGTACCGATATCACCTTGTGTATTTCTGTAGTGCCGTTTTTACAGCCCAATTATGCGACCATTTTTCAATACGCGTGAAAGCCAATAGTGGCACACCAACCCTGACTCAGTGTGACTATCGGCTACTTCTGCCAATCGTAAGCGCTTCGTATTCGACCACGGCAATCAGCTATCCGAACGATCCCTAGTAGATAGCTTTGTGTAAAGAAGAAAACATTCTTTTTTGTGGCAATGCAAGGCTGAGCCGACTCGGTAATGACAAAGCCACCATAACTAGCGCGTCTGGCAAGTTTCTGTGCCTGGGCTTAATGTTAAATAATTTTTTCCTTTTGCATGCGCGCTCTGCAAGCGTTTCCACAACCATCGAAAGATCTCATCAACCGATCACTATTCTTTTATGCGTTCTGCTGACTCGCTGAGTAATCGTCAACAGCAAAGGCACAAGGAGGCATACGGTAAATTCGAAGCGACGTGTAAGCTCGTCAAGGCGTCGACAACAGCTGCTACTACTTAGATCGGTTCGGATTCGTTGCTAGCTCATGTTGAAGCCGAACCTCGTGTAGAAGCCTTTGCTTGCTGCTAACGTTGTGCTCAGGACTCCTGAAAGGAGCGAAGGGGGAGTAAAGGACCTGCTCCGTCGACTGAGTAGTGCCACAAGCAAAGCGCATCAGAACTGAGTGGCGATTGACCGAGCGACGAAAAGGCGCCTACAGGCCAAGCCGCCCCAAACTCATAACGACAAACCGAGCAACAGTTTCTGTAGTTGCAGTAGTAAGTCGAGAGCGGAGTCATTCTACTGTAGATACAGGCTTTTCTTCCTTGGCGAATCCGGCTTCTGTTGCCCGGTAGCCAGCAGCAGTTGCTCTATCTGTACCCCTCAGTCCTTAACGGATCGAGAGTTCAATCCGCCACAGAGGCATTGGATCCACTGCCGGTAACGACAGCAGAATGAGTTCGCGGCCTGCCAGGCAGTTTGTTCGGTGGCTTGACGGCATCAAGCTATTCATAGGCGAAGCAGTGGACCGAACGCGAGCTCTAAGGGGTTAGCGAGTCAAGCCAGCAAGAGCGTCACTGGTGTCGCATAACGATGGTTGTGGTCGTTGTGGTGAGAGCCCACGACGCGACCATCTGGCGACTTCTGCATCCTTCCCTATTCTCAGTGCCCAGGAGCTCCCAAAACTCGAATTGATAATTTCGACCGGAAATGCGGCATCGACTGTTGTCGTCTGAGGCCGACCAAGAAGGAATCGTTCGGCTGTACTTTCGTCCAACCACACC
Source organism: Varroa destructor (assembly GCF_002443255.2). Lineage (NCBI taxonomy): Eukaryota > Metazoa > Arthropoda > Arachnida > Mesostigmata > Varroidae > Varroa > Varroa destructor. The sequence continues at coordinate 28,193,578 of NW_019211458.1, read as the reverse complement.
GAAAAATTTGAGAGAGTCGTCCAAGCAACCGCCCGCTCTTTCAATATTATTCCCGCTGCTTGACAACCATCCTATGCCTAGTCTCTGTCCATTGCGTCGCGTTCACTCTACTAAAATTATGTATTGGGAATGGAGTGCGAAAGCGAGTAGGTCGCAAACCTAGGCGACTACTATCTGTCTTGCATGCAGTAGCCAAGACGCTCTCAGTTACGGACATGAAGTGTTCCGTCCTTTTGCAAGAAGGGGCATGCCTGTGGTGTGTACAGTAGCTGTGCATACATGTTTGTATCTGCTTGCCAGATGTGACTTATGCGTCCATGTGTTTGCTAAGACGTGAGCCGCTAGGTGAGCACAGCACGTAAAATCTTCTTAGCCTGAATGACACCTTTTATTGGCATCAGTTCCCTTTACAGGTACGTTTCTACCCTAGACGCGCTAGCCTTGAGGGAATCGGTGCAGCTCTTTGGCACCAGCGCTGACGGTAACGGCAGCATCGGTAATTGAAGCGGCTAGTAGCTACCTCGATTCAACGGGCAGGAATTGGCAGAGAACTTGTCGAGTTGCGGAGACGTAATCCTCGATGCGCCTCACTGGAAGCTGATCGAGCGTAGACATAGACCCCATTTTCTACCCCCCCCCCCCCCCATATCGTCGTCTCTGGGTCTGCAGGTCCACCGACTGGTCCTTGCCTTATCAGTGACCTTGTAAACCATTTCATACGGTACACCTATTACTGCCCGCTCGCCCCCAGTCTAAACATCCGTTTTACAATAATACCACGTATAATGAATAAATCTCTTGTTTAGCCAAGCGATACCAATGGTCGCGATATAAGCCCTACTTTAAAATACAAGGACATAGTCGTCATAGGTCATACATGCTGTTCGTGTTCAATGACGTGACGAAGGAAAATGCCGTCGTAAAGAACGCGGACACTCGAAAATGCGAAGCTACTCGGTAGCTAGATTTTGCGGACATCCGCAAATTCGCCCATGGACATGAGTCTCTTAATGCACACACGCGCTGTTCTCACTGTGTCAAACCTTATTTTGACGTGCTTGAGTCTGTCACCTTTGATTTTGATATTCACGCCCCTTCTCTTGCCATATCGGCTGCATCTATCGTTTCTTTACAAATATCCCGATTCTTCAATATATTTGTGCTTGGACGCATCTCAAAGTCGATAATCCGAGAAGTACATCTTGTTCATGCCATGTATAGGTACAAAGAGGAGGCAGGCTTCATCTTCGTGAGCTTCTCAAACGTCTGCCTGGAGAAACAGTAGTATCCATCGCTAGAAGGGGGAAACGGGTGACGTGCCGCTGCGCCTGTTGCTGAGTAGTGACTGTGAATAACTAAGTTTGAGCAGAGGTATAAGTTCGCGTCCTTCGTTAGTGGGTATCTTCGTTGTAGCTTTCTTGCGTATTTCTTTTTAGTTGACGTACGGAACACGCGGGGAATGAGTAATTTTACAGACCTCATTACCGCTACAACGTTTTCGCAGTGTAGAAGACTTAGAAGGGCTAAAAGAAGAATGGGGAAGGGCTGGAGACCACCTGAGGGTTCGCATATTCAGTCAGTCTTCGAGTCTTGGCCTACCAGAAAAGTGAACCTAGTGCTGTAGCTGTGAGCGAATATTCGAACGTTCGGAACTTTAGTTTTATTTACATGTGGTTAATATATAAATTACGAACGAATCTACATAAAATCTATAACTTTTCCTTCTATCATAACCGTTTAAAATTAATAGGTACATATACTGATGATAAGTGTGGACTATTATCCCCGAACCTCAAAAACCTTTCATACACTTGCTCAATTACGGTCTGGAGTGTCCCCGGTTTTCTGGTGTAGACTTCATTTCTAAGATATCCCCCCAAGAAAAGTACGTTAGGTCCAAGCAAGGCATTCTATTATCATCGAGATGTGGTCTTACGCATCAGTGATAGTTTCTAGATGCTTTATTCTGTTGGAAACAAAATTTGTTATTTTCCCTTTTCGGTGCATAGTAAAACAAATCATTGCAGTATACCCAAATCATTATTGGAATATCAAAAAAAATCAATTTAATCTATTGGCTAGAATGCCGTATGGCTGTAATTCTTGTTAGATTTATACGACATTTCTGCCCAATAAAAGCATAGTCTATCAATTGTGCCATAGAATTCAATAGCTCCACCGTTTCAAACGATCTTTTCTGAAAATTGTGCATTTTGGTTGCATTTTTCGAAATACTTATTTACAAAAACTTCCATGTCTCTTCCACGACTTCACGTCCATAGCACGTGCCATGTTTGGCACGTAACTTTCTTTTTTACAACAGCCTAAAATGCGATGGACAATTTTTGTTTTTTTACTGTTGTCATTAGTCAGATATATATAAGCTATTAGTCCATCAGGTTGTAAAATGGATTCATCTTCTTTTAAATCGCTTTTTCCCATATTAGCCAGAGTCTCCGATGCATATATTTTCTTATTTATTTGTTACTTGTATAATAGAGTTCCGCAACTTATTCATTATCACACGTGCCGGCAGGTGTTCATATAATAGCTGCCATTCCGAACGAAAAGGGGAACTTATTCAAGACTCATGAACTAGCTTCTTATTATTAATGTGGTACTATAATATTGCATCGACACTCCTCACTGTTCTCTTTTTAGTGTGAGTAGCGCAAAACTCGGAACAGACCCGTTTATAAAGAGAGACCAAGCTCAACTACTCGATGGTGCCACCATACGAGTAACAGCTCGGTCCACCACAGCGGCTGTAGGCTTCTCCCTGGGGGGAAGGTCGGGTGAAGGTTTCGGCGAGCCTTTAGCCAACACGGGCTTTTGCCATCTGTGTGAAATATAGGTGCGTTCCGATTACGAGTGACCACCATTGTGGAACTAAGTGGCCACCACTATCGCAGACGATCGTTGAGGGGCCAGATCGCCAGAATCTACCACCTTTCTTTGCCCCCGCCGATAAAACTCAGAGTTGGAATAAAAGTGCTCCCAGGCCGCGAACAACTGCGGTAGGAACGACCGTTAACCAAAATTGGTGTGCATTTCAGCTATTTGTCAGCGCCGTGTACGGTTGTAGAGCAGCGAATTCGTAGGCTGGAGTCACCGCCTCGGCTCAACGCTGTTACCTCGTAGCGAAGCTGCGATGGTTTATCACTACATAGCTGCACCAATCTTGTTCTAATTCTACTAACAGTTATTGTTCGGCATGACTTGGAGCGGCAGAGTGGCTGACACGACCACACACGATCCCATCGACGTGGTCCACAGGCCCAAGCGGCTGAGACTCTCCCGGTATCACCACCTATCACCTCGCCTAAATAAGGCTTCACATATGCTGATCTCGTGTACTAGTCGTAACAATAGAAGATCTGGCGGCAGTAGCAACACTGTGTCGTCGAGCTTTGTACTACAGCATCTTTTTCGTCTCTCCGTTGTCTATTCGTAACGTTCATCCTTCTTCGGCCTCTGTTTCTAAGATGTTTTTATCCCTCTGGCTTTTCAGCCTTTCCGGAACGAAAATGACACAGTCAATGTATCCAGGGCGAGTGCAATGTCTGTGCTGGTATCGGCAACGCAAGCTCCAAGCGAACTGACGCCCGGCGTAGTCTCTCCTGGAGGTGGCAGTGCCAGTCGTAGCGGTGGTAGCGGCGTAGCTGTTGGCTGGAGGCAGCTAGGTAGCTAGATCATTTCATAGCTGCGGCAATAGAGTGCCAGGAGGTCCCTGGGGCACATTCTCATCCTCCGGCTAGCCCCACGAACGCCTGCCCGCCCGTCCAGTCACTAGCTGGCTGGTCGGGACCCTTCCCGACACAAGAGCCGCCCGAAAAAGGCTGCTGCCGCTTGGATGAATCTCCATACAAATAGGACAGCTGAGGGCAAGTCGGGGGCGAAAAAGGGTGCAGGTATTCGAAGCCTTCCCGCCTTCGTTGCCCATGGAGTGCAGCCGGAATAGAGGGGCAGAAAGGAGAAGCGGGATCACCAACTATACTCCTGTTCTCTTCCTATCTCCTGTCTCTCTCTATATTCGTACTCGTCTTCATTCGAGGACTGGCCGCGGTAGCAGGTGACAGGTCTCTTTGGCTTAGCGGATTTTTACCAACACGGCTTTTCTTGCTTCTGTCCCGTTCGTTGGCCCGGCCCGTATCTAGGTCCATTTTCGAGCTCAGCTCACCTCCTCACACCAGTTCGCAGCTTCTACTTACTGCTACTGCTTTCTAGCATCGTTTGTAACGAAATATATATGTATATATAAAGGTTGAAAGATGGAAAGATGACTGCAGAAAAACTTTGGGGAAAAAGGGTGAAATAGAAGACGGGCTGTTCGACTACAGTCTTGCTGCATCGTATAATATCTGTCCGTGTCATCGGTGTAGGCGCTATCTAGCGATTAGATTCGTCCGTGGCAGCAATCATGCTGACTTCGTTTCGATTAGGCTTGCCTTGCGGCAACAACTGTATCATCAATAAAATCAAGTCGCCAACGATACCTACAACGTGCTTCAGTAAGTAGGAAATAGTCCGAGAAAAAGCTCCTATTTACATATACAATGTATATAGTTGTTCTTTATTTGTAGTTAACTAGAGGTCAAAAGCAGGTATTGACTTTGTCATTTCAAATTTCGCGCGCGCGTAGACAAAAATAAGTGATCGAGAAATGGGTGTGTTTCTTTTTATTCTTGGAGTAGCTGAGTTATCTGTTCAGGCCTCAGTTTCTAGTTTTTTTCTGCTCAAGTTATGCTCACCGACTCCAGTTGCCTCCAGTTAGATAAGCGCGACTCTCTTCTAGAGAAGGTGCCCACGGAGAGGTCTTCCCCGCAAGTTGGCCTTCCTGTTGCTATCCCCTGCTTCCCCTTCGGCTCTCTATCTTTTCTCCTTCTCGGGGGCTATGCCGCTCCCGCCGATAATAACAGGCGATGGTTGTACTGATTCCGTTTTCGCTTCTTGACTCAGGCCCTATCCTATAAATATCTCTTTGGCAAATGGCGTAGAGCGCTGCTCAGAACAGCAGCTGTCGGGTAGGTAGACGGACAACTCAATAACTGAAAGATCACGTCTCGATTCAATCAGTACCTTCTGGCGTACTCCGGCGCAGTGCACTCGAATAGTCTAGAAAATCTCCTGAAGACGTAAAAGGTGTCAAGCCTGGAGGCCGGTATCATTGGCGGGTAGCCTTCACTTTTTTAGGTGCAGCAGCCAGCTATCTCTACTGGTTGGTGGAGCGTCCTATTGCTCACGGCCAGCCGCCAGTGAAAAGGCAGTAAACGCTTATCCGTTTGTCGCGTCTTCATGGGTGCTCCACTCGTTGTGGCCGAAAATGAGCCAATCGCTAGTATGTGCAGCTGACGTGCTTGTTCACCCTCAGCGTTGTCCACCTTGAAGCTCTTCTGGAGTTTCTACGGCTTTTTCGAGTTCCGACGCCAGCCTGTTGGCGGCAGCGTGGTTGGGTGGCTGTTGCTGGAGGCCCGGACGAACAAGAAGTTAGACCAGTTGGCTGGGCGAAGTCGGCTTTGAGAGATGTTCTGTTCGACTAGCTTGTACAGGGGCGGTGTGAGGAGAGATTGTCTATTCATTCGGACATACCTGTGTGGAAGAGCACATTCGTCGGCGGCATATTCAAAACAGAGATGTATCTAGAAGGCAAACGCAAGTACAAGATGCCTGCTCTGTTTTATATCTATACATATAGAAGGGGCAGAAGTGCATACCCTGCGATATATAGCAAAATCACAGAGGCGTTATATTTTCAGAATGTGATGAAAAATATGCAGTTAGCTTGCCAATTCTAGGCACGTATCGATTATCCGATACGCTTTTTATTGAAAATCTGCCCAAAGTAGTTAACTCTGTTTGTGAGGGATGTAGCATGTCATGAAATACGACTGCTGTTATGTGTTAGAGAAACCGCGATTATATGGAGCTATATGAGGTTTGCCCTTTGAACCTTCCTCCATGTTTTCGTAACTGGAGGTGACTTCGCTTATGTTTTATGCAGTAGGAACACCTTTTTGAAAGTGGTGTGTCATATGTATATTTGTGGCCATAACACTCCCATAACCCGGGCAAGAAGTAAATGACGTCCTGTATGGATGTTTGTGGACGTCTACAGGTATTCACTTCTGTGTTTGTCGCTGCCAACGTTATACTTTACGTTCGAACTGCTTCAGTGGACCTACTACAATGACTGAGCTTGAAAGGATGGGGAAGTTACTACGCGAGCCGCCGCCAGGGCCAAACTGGGTCCTTCAACGCTTGCCGTCGTTGTTTAGCTCTCGTGAGGCTTGAAGAAGCGAATCAAACAGAGCCACTACTATAGAGCTATGAGAGTGCTTAAGAGCTGCTCGGCAGTTGCCTGAAGTTTTTAAACTTTTGCTTGGAGATATGATCCATGCGTATTAGAGAGAGGTCGAGCAAATAGGCCAGAAACGCCTGTAGAAACCCAGACCAGCCGCAGGGGCTCAAGAGACCGCAAACGACTTCATCTTTACCGACAACATCCCGGTGTAAAAACCGATGTGGTAGCGCAGCTGAAACGTGTGCGCTATATCGAAAACAAACCTCTTACATTTGCTAGCCAACGAACCAGCTAAAAACAACCACAGCGTCCAATGTATCAGTCGTGAGTTGAGGGAGGAAAGCCTTTAAGCGCCACCGGCTGTAGTGGGCCTTGCCTTCGACAATCTATTAAAGCATTGATAAACTGACTCGGTGGTGGGCGCACCGATAAGCCACAATAGGGTCGAAAACTCGAGCAGGTTATCGAGAGTTCTAAAAATTCTAGCTAGGCACGTTCCTCGTGGTTGGAGTGCTAACAGAGAAAGCGACGCTTAACGAATACTTTAAACCTTAACGTAAGCTTTCGAAGCGGGTAGTTCAACTTACGCGGAGACGCCCCTATCGTCGTCTGCTTTGCTGCATGCCTATCTACGTCCTAATGAACTGCCTCCAATTACTGCTTTAGCCAGGGAAGCTAATTTTCTTGTTCAAAGGCGCACTTGCATAGGGGCAGTAAAGCATTCCTTTTAGTTTTTCAGCAGAATGCCAATTGCCACCGGTAAGTTAGCTTATTTGTTGGTTTGTCGAATTATCGAGGGTTCGATCAATACGCACCCAGAATGTTAAACAATCTAACCCAGGTAGTTGCCATTTTTCTATCTGGTCTCCATGTATGATCGTGTTTTTGCTGTAGTCTAGCTACGGACTGCTATTACGGACGTAAGTAGATCAAAACGGTAAAGCATTTGTTGTGGCTACCGTACGAAGCAGTTATCTCAGAATGTACATACGGGTACGAAATGGATATTAGGTAGACGGATAATCCTAAGTATTTCACGAGAGGAAAATTGAACGGAGCACGCAGTTGGTTAGCTTTATAAGAATATTGTTGTTAATCCAATGGTGAATTACCAATGGTGAATAACTAAATATTTATTATTATATAATCATTAAGTATCTGACAAGAATGTACCAGTAAGTAAATGATTTAAATGTAAGGGTAGATTACATTATATTGCTACTACTAGCAATATACAAGTCTGCCGGATGATTTTGGTTATTTATACTTTTTTATATGTTCTGTGTGCTAAATTTTAACTGATACCTTGTAAACCTATAAAAAAAAGTACATACAATGGCGGCTAATTCAATTTCAATAAATTTTCGATCTCACAGAGCTTCACCCCATTTGGCGTATAATCCGCTGAGGCAGAAGCGTTTCACGCTAAAGCAAACAAGTTGACGACAACCACTTGATCATCTATTCTGATTCTTTCCGTGGTTCCGTACGGGTCGATTCACCAGACGCCACCTATTAACAAAGCTAATTCTGGGCTCATCAAGCTGTGACTGCTCATCAATCGAATGGGCGTGGGCCAGAGTGTGGTAGGTTACTGCCTGAAGAGTTGCTGGTTGTTTTCTACACCGATTAACCTCAACATAAAATGGGTGAAAGCACGGTAAGGAATAAAGCGTAAGCAGTAAACAGTGTAAATAGAGGTGTATTATGCACGCGATGTGTGAGTGCCGTCTGATAGAAGGACCAATTGGAGTTAAAGCGACAGTGCGGCCTGTCATGGGCATTGTCGGTGTCCTTCACGGAGGCTTTACAGGGCTTGGTCATAACTACTAGAGAAAGTAGAACATAAACAGTCCATCTCTCTTTTAACATTAATTATCGATAACCCTAGGGTGCCTTAAGATCGCAATATGCTACATTTCATCAAAATCCATAATCTCTAAACAATGTGTGTTCTTTCCAACTATGTGAACATTTCGTTTATTCGATACGTTCTATATTCTGATTTATGTTGTACTATAATCTAGGGAGTTTACTTAGCACTTAGGCTTTTTGAGTATCGAATGTATATGTATGGTTACAGCTTACTCATTTAACTGGTTAATGATAATAAAGGAGCTACATTTCGAAAGTTGCACAGCTTTTTACATTAGCTGACGCTAACTGTCATCTTCCTTTGATCTTCAAATGCAACTTTCTCTTGGAGTTCAGCGCCTCTTCAGCTGAATCCGTTTTACATGAATCGTTTACACTCCACAGATTCTCTTCGAGTGCCTCGTCTTGGATAATATTGCAATGTCATTCATAGTTTTCAGCGTAATATCCACCCTTGTACTAAGTAGTCACTGACGAACGCCTTGATTTTCGCCAACAGTCAGACTATGAAGTACAGCCGACATCGGCATGTCCCGGCATTTCCCGCTGCTGACATCACCCTTTTACAGTCACCCTTCACTCTTCAAGTGTATCGTCGCTTTTCCACGTTTTTTCTGAATCTTTCAAGGCGTGGCAAGCTGCATCAGCTCTACTGACTCGAATACGACAATAGTGAAAGGGCTAGGCTTTGACCGAATTATATATAGTCCAGTAAACAAATATGTAGTAATAAGGCAGAAGGCAGCTGCTGAGGGAAATTCGTAGCAAGTTAGGTATAATGTGAGGTGTCAGTAGTGTGGAGAATTATCCATTCCGATTTGCGCAGATAGACAGCTGTGCTTACGTCGATAGCTAAATCAGCGGTGCAGAAGCAGCGTTGGTACTGTCATATGTACATATACATAAGCATTGATACACATACTTCTACAAGCCTTCGCCCATCCTCAACTCATCGCCAATTCCCATTCTTCGTGAGGTCTCGTCATCTTGTTTCAACTTTCTTTGCCTTCAATTTCCGTTTCGTTTAACCTCTTCCGAAGCATAATACGATAGCTCTCGCCTTGTCCTACAGTTTGCCTCTTGGCCTTAACATATGGAGACGAAGGAAGAAAATCACATTAGATTAAATCCTGCAATCTCATGCCCACAAAAACCTCCCAGTAGCGGCTGCCACCACTATGAATGCCTGTGGCGCTAGTCGTGGTAGTTTATGGTACGTAGTTCGCTGAATAGACACTTCCGTGTCGCCGCCGTGAAACACTGTGCTCCTTGGTTGACTGCGGCAGATGCCGCTAGCGACAACGCTGCTGAGGATAAGTGAAGGATTTCGCGATAGCTGTCTAGCTGGCTAACTGGCAAGAAACCTGCAAGAGTAACGAGCGATTCGATATCTTAGCCATTTGACGAAAAACTTAATTCGCCAACGGTCGATGAGATAATGGTACAGAGTACCTCAGCGGGCATTACCACGAGCGCAGGGAGAGTTACGAGATAGTATGTATCTACGAATCAGGCGTCGAGTTTCCTCTAATGTTACTTCTTTTTTTCTCGCCGTTGTTGTCCCCGGTTGCTTAGTAGTAGAGGAACTAAAAGCGTTACGTTTGCGCGAAAGGGGACTGGGTCAGAACGTCGAGTCCTAGTAGTGGCTGGCGCTCGTTCGCGCAGGGGAATCTCAGTGGTAAACGTGGGATAGGCGTAGTAAAATGACTCTCGTTCTCCTCAGTCCTTAATTCTAGCGACGATAAAGTGAACTGCGCTCATGTCTAGGGACAAGGGGATTTGCTGCTATTGCTTGAAAGTTTCGGGAGTAGACAAAGAAGGCTCGGCTGCTCGACCGAAACTCTGCCTCCAACGCGGGCAGTCAGCTTTGGATCCGCACAACTCTGGCACGGCCAGTTAGCAGCAGCTATTGGACCCCACTGACCAACTGGGTGAGGCAGGGACAGATAATATGATCCGAGGGACACGACCTTTCGGCGTACAGTTTCTCAAAACTCCCCTATTTTATCTTTTTTCATAGCCAAATGCCGGTACTTTTATTGCGTTCGGATACCAGCCCTAATAGGGGACTGGCATTCTTCTCCGGCAACTTACTTTGCCTCCAGCAACTCTCCCGTTTTGCTTTCCGGGGCGTCCGGCGACTCTTTTGCGTCACTTCCTTTGACTAGTCCTTAGCCCTGTACAAGTTGAGCGATCTCATCTGGTTATGATCAGGATTAAATCAATTGCTGATGACCGTGACAAGGGACATTCCTTCGTTGCTTCTTTACTCTGAAGGTTTACAACAAACTTCTGAAGACAGGCTATCACCGCTGCTGTGTTCGACTCGGGCGTACAGAATTTTGTGTAGTTGGATGGGCCAAGACCAGGCCGCAACGTCTATAGTAGCTTCACAACGTCAGCGTCTTTTCGCTGGTTCGTTGGTTCGCATACTATTATTGGTCGTCCGACTAAGACCAGGAAAGGCCTCCCTTTCAAGTAAAAACAGCAGGCATGCCATCATCATGCTGTACTTCGGTTCCGACGCTCTATGACCCAATGATGTGGAACCTTCTATCCTTTGTTCGTCTTCCACCCTCTTTTCAACGTCCTGGTCGGAGACCCGGGTACCCCCTAAACGACACAGAATCTCCAGGAACTCCATAGGTCTTACGGCGTTCTCCGTGTGAAGTCTCGCTAAGTTTAGCCCAGTAAGGCTTTCTCCTTGGTCAACCCCCGACTTCTGGAGATAGTGCCGTCGTCGGTACCCACGTTGCTCTCGTCTCATTTCAGCCCTTGTCCTGCTCATCAGTTTTCAACCACAAAGCTTCCCACGCTGCAACGTAGCCCGAAGCTTAGCAACGCTACGTGTGGTGTTGCGTTGTTACAATAAATATATTGGTACAGAATTAAGATAATTTTGGGACAATAGACCATCCTCTCACGACGACGAAGAGGTATTTTATAGAAAATAACGTACTCATAGTCGCACAACATAGTACTATAAACACTTACGCAGTCCCAATATCGGTGTGAACGCAATAGGTTGGTTTACTGTTTAGGGTTGTAAAAAAAATAGTGAAGTGGAAGGGTCGTTAAATATTTGATATAATCGTGTGTGACTTAATTGTCGTCTAATGGTATGTGATCAATATTGTATGAAATCCGGTTGGCAGACTGTAATAAACAGAACGATAGCGTAGTTAACCGGCTGACAAAAATACAAGGTGTGATCACCGTTTTGAAACAGAGCCTTCTGTTAAAGATTACGAAAAGTCCATAAATTCTTGACAAACATATAGTATGTAGGTAATTATATAGGCTAAAATCTATATGCCTTAGCTGATTTTCTGTGGTGTACTTATTTTTCATAGAAAAAAACGACACCCGGCACAATATAATGTACATACATTACAAATACGAAATCAGTAGCATCATTTCTATTGTCAAAATTATTTGATTATATGTTTTTGCTGGGCTGGAGCCTTCCATGTTCCCTATACAACTATCGAAAGGTAATCCAGCGGTAAATTGGCGTTCTCACAAATGACTTACGATAAGAGGCCGTTCCTGATAGCACAAAAGGTTTGACCCTGCTACCCAAAACGTGGGCGCTAGACTAAAGCGACAACTGACATTGCTCTACCTCAATTCACGCTGGTTTACTTACTCGCTCTCATTCAGTCAATATACGACTATGACTAGGCACCAGTGGCACACCCATATGTACGGACTTATACGTTCTTCCCATGGCGCTCTGCAGGCTTTGCTCAGACGCAGCACGCACCATCGTGATTTCGCCACTGGACAGCGATTGACAGTGCCAAATAAACAGAGCGAGACAAGTACGCTAGAGGCGGCACATAGTCGAATGAACGAGGGAGAGCGAAACACTTCGAAAGCAAAAACCAAAAATCTGAGAATGGCTTGTAATTCTGCCACCTTCACTTTCACAATTACGTCGTATGGGACACTGCTTGTGAGACGCGATTCAGTCCCCAGAAGTGGTAGAAGTAGTCATTTAGAGGACAACGGCCCCTCGCTCCAATGCCGTATGCTGTACGCACATCATCACTACAGAAGACCAGTGGCTCTTACCGTGGTTTGTTCCTTTAGCATGTAGTTGCACAACGCTGAAAAAAGGCAACCATGTCATACCAAAAAGTGTGAAGTGCTATTCAATCCTCGGCGTGGTTCGATGTCGGGTAGGCGCTTGCCGTACCGCACAGAAATACTCGTACTTCAACCTCTCCTTACTTGAAAGCAACGAAGCAAATGAGAATTTTGGTTAGATATATCAAGTAGTGTCGCGCCTCCTCCTGTATGTCTGTCCTATCCCGAGTTGTCAAAAAGACTTCTGATTTTGCCATCTTCCGAAGTCTGTCGTTGCCCACCCCTATCTTGTTGCCCTCTTCTACGTTGCCGTCAGACACCTCAGGTCAGAGCAAGCAATGGCGAACAGAGCAGAAGGTTAGTACAGGAAAAGTCTGGCAAGATGACGCAGTACAACACAAATTGCTGCTCTCGAGGGCATCGCTATCACGCTTAGAAGGAGTGTAGTCGAGTCGGACGTCGAGCAACGAGACCTTCTTTTTACCTTAAGAAAACGCGCCCAAGTAGGCGCGCGCTAGTATGAGGTTAAGACTCGATGCGTATGAGAGAGAAAAACGGAGGTCCTTTCTTCACAAGGAACTACGAGCCCGTTGTCTTCTGATGGAGTACCTTACTTTGTCCTATTAGGCCTTCACTTCGTCCCAGCTCAACATTCTTGCCAGTAAGGAAATGAATCGTTTGACTCGACACACCTCGCCCACGGTGCGTTACGTTTGCCGTGATGTCCATGCCGTTAGGGCCATCAAAGAACAGTAGCTTTCCGTGATTGCCAGCATAGGCAGCGTGACAAAAAGAAAGCTGCACAGGAAACAGGATTGCTGGCAGTCCTAGTAGCAGCAGCAGCAGCAGAAGTTCCATAAAGCAAGATTATGGCAAAAAAGGTAACGAGCTACGACGAAAGGACAGGAAGGGGTCATGTTGACAAAGTGCGTCTATTTTTGTCTAGAGCCAAAATATCTACAGTCGTGCGAGGGTGAGGAACTGAGCGAAAGCGGGAAAGAAGAGTTGTTATGAATTTTGCTTTGCTACCTACTGCTTCGGCTGGCACTGCTCGGTTATGAAACGACACCTTATTACAGAAATAAGTGACGATGATGACAAGGCATGACGAAGGCGAGAGAATAGTCATCAGTGACAAGCAAGTACCGACGAACAAGTTACACAGAAAGTGAGCAAAATGAAGAGAACTTTAGCGCAGCTTCGAGGCTTGTGATCTACAGAAGCATTATCGACTGATTGAGTGGCAGCTAAAAAAGCGCGACACAATGAAACAGGTCGGTAATTACCAGCCGTTACTTATATTTTTCGAAACTGAAGTGCTTAAAATTGAATGTCAAGGACTTCTGATCTGGTGATTCCATAAAGTTATAGGCTGCATATTGCCACACAGACGATGTTGTCTTCGAAACGCGATTGCCGCTTCGAATGGCTACTCTGACCAGACTCGATGAGGCCATAAGGCTCTCTTTTGCTTGGATATATGCTCAAGCAGAGGGAATTTGTACACAAAAGCTTGCTCGACCGACGAAAAGTGACACGCTTGTCGCGTTGGGGCTTTCCGAAAGGCTGTTGAGCCTCCCATATCTACGCAAAACTTGCGACCAGTGCAGGCATAAGGTGCGCCCAATTTAAGGTAAGCCTTGAACAGGTGCATACACGACTCGACTTCTATGCTTTGAAATTATATCTCAATCCTTTCAAATTCGCTTGGTAATTAATGAAAATGATGCTGGTTTCAAACGTATGATCTTTTCACCTTTCAAATAAAATGAAATTTCAAATCCCTAGAGTACTCAGCTCGGCTACGTCATACCGAAGTTTGTCTGGATACACCGCAAGGTAATATTAAGGTACGTAATGTATTAAATGGTTGACAGACTGAGAATCAATCAATATATAGGACCCACAGTTCCGACTTTACGACCGCAGTTGCCACTCTTTAGATATGATTTCTTGTCATCCTGAGCAAATGGACATTTTTGGTGGCAAATTATAAAAAATTTGTGATACATATGTCTAATTTCGTGACAAATGTCATGTCAAAATGCGATCCTCAGTTTTACATTCCATTCACAGATATAATATCGCCTTCATAAACACAAACTATACATAAATATAATGATATATTTTATTATTAGGTATATGAATATATATAGTATACCGTGGGATCATAGCACTTAGCTACGAACACGTGAGACCTGTAAACAGAATTCAGTTTACAGAGTCGGAAGTTTTCAACGTGGAAGGTCTAAACATTGGGACGGAAGCGTCCTGTCGAAGAAGCGTGGCCTTTATATAATCGGGAAATGTGACTATGAGTTAGGCCATTCTTTCCCACTTTCCACAGCTGGCAGTTCACCCATACATTAGCATGTCGTTCTGAAAACTGCGAGAAAGAAATATTTTATAGCTTTACGCTAAAACGCGATACCGGTATGGTACGCTCGGCACGTAGTGGGCGTATTAACCGGGCTAAACGGGAGATATTTGAAGTTCCCTTGAATGTGTCTGAGCTGGGCATCAGAAACTGTGTACGGGTGTCTTTGGCATCTTTGCCATCTGCACATCAACACAAATTGCAGTCAGGAAATACACAGTTGACGATATTCTCAAACGTTGTCAGTAAGCAACGTCCATTCTTTAGACCGGCTATTGCTTACCTTCTCCGCTTACCTTATCCGGCTTACACATACTATAGCGATATTAAATGTGAACAAAGACGGAGCAATAGCAGTATTTTGCGTATCCAGTATCTTGAAATCTAACAAAATAAGCACATTTACGTTTCGGCAAATTACCTTTTGCATACATATTGCCTTATACATACCAAAAACAACAAGAAAAAATTTTAAAAAAACGTGTCTAACAGACAACGATCAGCTTGGCTAATGAACGCTCATCACGCTACCATATTACGAATATTGTATGTATAGAAAATGTTCTCTGTTTTAGTATTGATTCTACCTAAACTGTCTGTACATTACCCCCCCCCCCCCCCCCCGACCACAAAAATTGAAGATCAGTGATCAGGAAGCGGCTGAAGCCTATACATCAATCGTTCTATAGTTAGTATCCAGTGTTCATGGCCTGTTACATACCTAACCTCATTATTGTAGCGCTCGTCATAGGGAGCAGTAGCACTTTTATTCAAGTCCTTCTGTATCTCTCCAGGTCTCAGGATGTTGTACCACTCAAAATTCAAACAGGGATTCTGCCGTCCAATAACTTTCTAGTCGTCCTTCCGGTTGGGCGACTGGTAGGACAACTCCCGGCGGCTAAATAAAAATACCGCTTACATAAGCTTTTGTACCGTTTGACGTCGTTCATCAATTTCTTCTGTGTCTCAGTCGCTATCTGCCCCGTTGCAAGTTGGGAAAACCGCGCCTTTGAGTTCCCTCTCTTTCCCGAAGAGTCATCTCTATGAACGACACCTGACCTCAGCCATGCAGAATGTATAGGAATGGCTTTTACTAGCTGAAAAAAGCAGACAGAACACCGGAAAGCCACGGCTACTGACTCATTTGGATTAACTTCAGGTTTCACGAGCTACGTCGTTCTGGACTCAATCGTTCCGGTCTCCCAGTCCAGATAGTTCAGATCTGCCGAACACAAACCGAACCCCATCCAAGCTAAGCTGCGGATGTAAGACCAACGGTTACATAAATAAAGTTAGAAGTCCTTCAGAACCGTCGTTCGTAGAAGCCAGAGGTCACTGAGAACCGTCATGTCGACCGATTTAACCAAATCGCTTGGCATCGATCGATCTTGCCAAGTAGGGTTGTTTCCAACGAGTTCTTTAATCGATGACCAATCAGCTTCAAATGAAGCGAAACTTTGTTGCATTTAACTTCAGTGGCTCGCCATTCCATTGACACTAAGAACTAGAACAAAGGTAGTCGACACGACTGATTTTCAAAGACGTCAAAATCGAATCTGTCCAATCGACGTCGCACAGTTCCAAAGTTACTGTGTTTGAACCTGACTAGGAGCGAACGGCAAGCTAAGCCCTTTCCGTTTCTGTGTTTTCTGTCCACTGCCAACATACGTGGGGATATCGAACGTCATGGCCAGAATAGCTAATCAGATAGCTTTAAACTTGTACAGAAATTATTATACAGATATATATGCGTCGTATACATACGTATGTTGCGTAACAGTTACTTCTAGGGAAGTAAAACATAACAGGAAAAATATAACAAGCATACACTGGTCGAATATATCATATGTGAAATTGGTCATCCGTTTCGTACGCATTTACACTCTATAAAGACAAGAACAAAACAAGATCCCAATTAATGATGGTACTGTATAGTACCTCTACGAATAGGCAAGATATGATATTAACCGAATATCACTTCCGGAAATCTGTTTTATGTGACTTTTATTGCACGTGGTTTATTAAAAACCAAAAATATTTGCTACCATTAACAAACAACAATTGGGCACCGGTACAGTATCAACCACTCCTTATATGTGATAACCTCCCATTAATATAAAAAAAATAACAATGTATATGATACAACTTTTTCTTCCGTTTTCTCGCTCTTGTTCGTTCTCCGAACTCCTTGATCTTGTGACTCTTGGATATCCCTACTATGTGCCCCTCCTATCTTCTACGTGTTTTTTATGACGTCTGATCCCGCTATAACTTGCCCCTTCGGGTAGCGTCGGGCAACAAGTGTCTATTCCGTTTTGCCTTTCGCGGATTTCTGCGAAAGAAGACGACTGCAGGAGAACGGCACTTTTTTTGGGCGACGAAATTCAGGTCCTTCGGCTGTCCACCTTCGGCAACTACCACTACTACTCTGGGTTAACTCAATTTGTCAATTGCAAAGCTCTTGCCAGAAAGACTCAGTGTGCAATGTAATTTGCATTCACTACTAGCAGTGGCTACCGGTGTTGTAGCAGCGACTAACACCATAGCGGTGGCTGTACTAAAAACTACCTATTACAAACCGGACTCTTCTAACAGCCATGATGTTCGCTGGTCGACATCTCACGGTTGCGGTGGTTTTGTCTGGACCATTTCGGTCGGCGCAAACCAACCTCTAGTCTCGGCTACGTAAACTACCTAACCTTACCTGCTATCTACACTAGCGTCCCCTAGCACAGCTCGTGAGTTCTGTCTCCTCCATGGTCTGCGGTGTATACCTCCTTGCTTCTCAGAGCCATATACACCTACTAGCCTTCCGTATATGGTAGCCCGTCTTTCGTTGGCTACTAGGACTTCGTCTTCCCTTGGCCGGCTTTTGGTGTCTTGCATTTTCGACCAACGGTCAAGCCGCCCCATTGTCATGTCCGTTGACTTTCTCGTAGCGTCAGCCCTAGCCTGTTCGGACAAGCTAGCAGACGTAAAGCCTCAAGAGTTTCATTCGCCCGCATTATTTGTGACGTGACCAGCGTAACAAGTCGCAGCGGCCACAAACAAACACCAGCTGAGCAAAGAATTGCTCCACGGGTTACACTGAAGGCGAGATACGATATGTGAATCTGTACACCTGGTAACCGTATCCACCGATATTAGGCATAAGGTAGAACTCAGAACAGGAGGCAAATAACTAAAGGGTCAAGTAGGTTAATGCTGAGAAAAGTTCCAAAGGCGCGAAAAGCCGCTCATGTGGGGGTTCTCCGACAGACGGCTATTCCATTGGGGGTTTACTAACAGTCTGCGTTGGAAGTGTGTTCATTACGTCTTAAGCCTTTCGACCAGGCTCGTTTCTCAAAATTTGTTTGCCGGAGTATCGTATCCTTTTGTCACTTGCTACCAACACTCGGCTCACTTACTTGGTAAGAATCATTCTAGCTGTAATATAATAGTGCGCATATGTCGATATGGTTTTACATGTGTGTCGATTTCTCTACGTGTTTAACCAGAGTGACGAATGACCTCCTTGGGGATGGTACCATATCTTCGACCCAAAGCAGTGAAGCTTACTTGCCTGAAGTAGGCTGCGCAAATAAGCATGCATAGCTTATATTGAATAGGTAGAGAAAAATTACGTGTCTATGTGTAAATATATGCATTTAAATCATATAAAATTGCCGTCTGCTATAGACGCTAAACATGCAAAATAAGGTAAAACTTGCATAAGTAAATTTCTCACAGTCTGACAAAATTACGAACATTGTCTCTCAGCTCAATAGCTTCCTTCTCATGGCTTCCGTTTTCTTTTTGTTGGCATCAACTTATCTGTTTGGCATTCTATGGGTAACTTCCTGACAACGGCAAAATAGATTTTGACCGGCATCTTCAGGCCGCTCACTAGTGGAAAGGCGCCAGCAGGCCATGCGGTACCTACCATAGTAGCTCACATCTTCCAATGCGACAGTGCTAAAAGCAGCATTTACACGTTCACTATCTGTGCGCTATCCACTTCTTCTTCAGTCTCTCTCCAGCAAGTAGCTTTTATGATAAGTGGATTCTATAGTGAACGCTGCATCGTATCATCCGCCTTGAACTCGATCACTTCAGCGAACCCTCTTTATTTTTGTGCTCTCTGTACATGTTACTCTGCCGACGCAACATCTTAATTTTTTCCTGGTAACAAATTAAGCTTGAGTAGTCGCTCGGCAGTAGTGCTTTTTGTTCTTTTTCATAATAGTGCAAGAACTTGCTCTCGAACGTCAACTTCCAGTTTCCTCCCAAAAGTTAGAACTGGACTCGAGGGCAGAGGACTTCCGATGTTTCAGCCTTTGCCGATAAATAAAAGCTGACAGCTGTTATTTCTTTTTTTGTAATTTAGTTTCTCGCTAGACATTAATAATTAACAAAAAAAACATCGTTGGGTAAAGATATAGCTAATTACGGGTACGTATTCATTCGACCGCCGAGAGCAAGATACATGCTTGTTTAGTTCACTAAAAACAAACTAAAAGATCCCATCGAATAGAGAAACCTTTCCTATAAAACATTCGTTTCTTTCTAGGTCGGTCGATTTCTAAAGTTCGATGATGATGAGATTAACGAGCTCGAACGAACTTCAGCCAATGATGCAATCTAATAAAACTACAGTGGACTGTATAGTAAAATCTGTATAGTATAGAAAATGCTAATCTTTGTAATATCTTATAACAGCATAGATGTAGGCTAGCTAGTAGATTAATTAACCTTACTATTATTATAATTAACTAGTAGATTTGCGAAGGTAGCTTTTTTTGGTTAAATACACTATTATATCTACATAGCAGCGAACAATGAATAGGTTATCTGTTTATCATTGGTCGTCCCACTAAAAAATTAGACATACAATTAACTGCCAAGTACCTCTATTTTCGAGTTCTACATCCGGTAGCGCCATTAAGCATTTTGTCAGGTGGCTGTCTCCCAGTATAAAGCGAACCCAGATCACAACAGTCCCTAAGATTAGCAGACACGAGGTAGACCGTAAAGTAATAAAGACAATCTTCAACAGTAACCAGTGGTTTCATCGTTAACTTTAAATCGTTTTGCTTGTAAGTGGCAAACAGAGGCATCACTGAGGTACTGCGAGAGGCGTTTGACGTGTGTTTGCGATAGTACTATCCGCACCATCACAAAGCCACCTCTGCTGCTGTTGTCATCCCTGCGTAAACCCGTAAACGAAAACGACGCATCCTACAAGAGTGGACACGAACCAAAGGGAAAGAATGTAAATCCGATGTGATCTTCCAGGCGGCTCATACAATCAGTACGCGACTATTACGGTTGTTACAACTGAGTGACCCTGCTCGTTCTTTCTCCTTGTCATTCTTACAGTTGACCACCCACTCATCTAGCCCAATCCCCGCCATGATGGCCGCCGCCGAAGTTTCGTTAGCACATAGCCAAGAGTAGCTAACTGTTCTTATCCTCCTCGCGCACTTCTGTTTTCCTTTTTTTCCACGAAGGCAAGTAGAGCAGTGGACAGATAGAAAAATAATTAAAGATATAGGTGAGGGTTGCCTGCTGAGGAGGAAAAGGAGCCAAAGTCACTCAAATTGAAGGAAAAGAGAAGAACGAAGTGCCACAGTCCGCCCTCCACCAACCGTCGCTTTCCTGCCTGCAGCGCTGATGCCATGGGAAGACCCGCGAGGCCCGATGAGAGCACGCGAAGAAAAGCAAAAAAGAGAACTAGCGGATCCTGAGACCCTGAAGCCGCCCACTGCATCCGCCGGCTTGTATGCTTGCCCAGTCCAATTCAGCTTAGTAAAGCAGATACGTACAGACTGCCGGGGACGTAATGGGTACTCCTCCCGCACCAACGAGTCGCCGCTGATGCTCCCCGCTCCTTGTGGCTGCTCTCCCGACCCCATGTCTTCGCCTTTTCAAGCTTCTTCACGGCTACTCTTTAGGCCCCTTCGTCGTCTATTGGCTTCCGATCGCTCCTACTAGTAGAGTCGTCGCAGCCCTAGCGTTGAAAGATTACCTTCGTTTCGGCGCCCGATGGTCCGATCTGCTCCAAGGTTCTGGAATGGGGTCGAAAACAGGACTCTGCTCATGGGACTAGAAGAGCCGCACACGTTGAGGGCATCGTTGAAGGTGACGGCAACGACGGTAGCTGCAGGAGCCAAGTTGTTAGAATAGGATAGGCAGTCGCCTAGCTTGGGTCGACTTAGCTAGCTAGATACCTTCGGTGATTTTGCTAGGTGTCGAAGAAAACAAGTAAGGAAGACTATCATTACAATTATTACTTATTGGGAAGAAGGGGCGGCCGAAGCGGATGAAACAACGGCCGTGAAGTTTCCGTATAAGACCTTCGGGTGCTTAGCCTTACTGCTTTGTTTTTCCGTAGACAGGCTCCAGCCTTCTGCTAGAGTCCCCGTTTCCAATTCCTGGAAAACTCCGCTATTTTATTTCTACCCGCCACAAACCGAACTCCCGTTCCCTTATTCTTGCCCTGTGTGTTTCTTTAAAGCTCTATTAGAAGAGACCCTTAGCTAGAGGTCGAATCCGAGATCCAGGAGCCGGCCCAAAGGGACCGTGTATGATATGTCGCATCCTGAGATCGAGGTCATTCGGCCCGAGTTCGCCCACGTGAGTTTCGAGGACCGCACGCAAATCGGTACTGCTGCTTCTGTTACCTTGCTATCGCCATTTGGATGAGAACAAAGACCAACTGCTCACTCACAAGCGAGCTTTTGCCCCACTTTTGAAGGGCATGGATAAAGGTAGCCGTTGGTTAGTTGGTAGTCGATAGTCGTAGGATATGTTGCCGCAGTGGTGGTGAAACTAGCAATGACACCGAGAGTAGAAGCGTCAGTAGAAAATTGGGTAAGGCAAAGATGGGGCATGTAGCGCAGAAACTCACGACAAGTGTGCCTGATAGCCCCAACGCTGGACAGCGCAAAAGCTGCCTTCTCCACTTGCACGTCGCCCACACTAGACCTGCGATCCTTCGCTAGTTCTACCGTGGCCGTGTAGCGCTGCTGTCACTATCATAAGTTCTCTAGATGCTGCTTTCATTAAAGCCCCTGCAGACAGGTCTTTTAGAAGTATTCTAATCGAGAATTTGCTAAAAGCTTCTGCTATCGGCGGAAAGGACCAGCCTTGGAACAAGAATAAGTAGGAAAATCTTCCCCAATATATGTGATTCCAATGTCTAAGTATCGTAGTGAATGGGAACCTGCTGGACGCAGGAAGTGGGTATTGCGGGCTTTGCTGGGACGGAGCAACAAGTGTGAATGTGTATGGATCTTTTGCACCGTAGAGAATCCGGGAATTTAAAACAGCTGGCGGGTTCTCAAGCCCTTCTACTTCTATCCCTCAAATAATAATATTGCGTAAAGGATGTGTCGAATATCAAATAAAGTGAGCATGACGCAACGTTTTTAATCGTAAATGCACAGATTTTGTTCACTTCATTGTGTGTTTACAAATAATGAGT
The DNA here is from genome assembly GCF_002443255.2 of Varroa destructor. Classification (NCBI taxonomy): domain Eukaryota; kingdom Metazoa; phylum Arthropoda; class Arachnida; order Mesostigmata; family Varroidae; genus Varroa; species Varroa destructor. The sequence goes on along the minus strand of NW_019211458.1, from coordinate 28,171,468 downwards.
CCAGGAGTTGAAGGCGGGATCTCGGTAGGGGCACATGTCTATGTACATATTAGGCTTTCATTTTGAGCTCAAGCGTTTCAATTGATTTCAATGGCAACTTTTACCTTGAAAGCAAGTTCTATTCCATATAGTTTCCTTATAATATATTTATGATATTATGTTTATATTTTTTTAATATTCGAACCATAATAAATAATGAGTTATTTCAGAGGGCTCGTACTGGACCTATCTCGGTTTTTCTCCAGCAAATCTATGAAAAACAATATGAAATGTTAAGTATTTGTTAACACTAAAGTTCGAACCAGCGATCGCTATATTTTCATGGTTATCACGGACATTATTTATAACAAATGAATTTGAAAATAAATTCCCCTGAAGCATTTCTTTTATTTACAAAAACTAACAATGTTCTTTGTTAATTTGATCGGCATAACAGTGCAACGGCATTAGAAGACCATGAAATAGCCAGAAGGAGAAAAAATCAGCTCTAACTGTTTATATTCGTCGATCCTGACTTATCGCCGTTCTCTATATGACAAACTTAACATGCGACTTCCTGATTTGTCTAAAAATATGCCGTAAAATTATTTAACTGATATAATGACTCGTTGCGACCTCAAATGGTAAGTAGCTTGAGTGGGTTGAGCCACAATGCACCGTAATCATCGCATCAAATTGGTGCATCGTACCCGTATCGCTATTAATTAACGGTTGTCGTTGTGCTGCCAAGGCTTGTTTAGGGGTTAACGTGTAAATCCCGTTCTTAGGCTTCATATTTGGCTATTTACCACGATCCCGTGAACCTTTCTTCTGACTGCAGAAGAATTCACTGAATTTACTCTTTCTATCTCAAATCCTGCGTTAAAACTATTTCAACTGTGTCATCAACCTGTATCCATTACTTTAGCATCTTGCTCAGGGCTTTTGTGTCGAATATTTTGCCTGCAGATCAGCTTTAGCTATAATAAAACGGTTTTGTTGAACAATGTTGACATTTTTGCGACTTCACGTTGGCCGCAAATGGGCTGGGTTCTCGGGTAGACGATATGGACCAGTAGATTATGAATGCCTAGGTAACATTCATTTGCCATCCATAACGTCGTTTCGTAGATAGATTCGGTCTGATATTGACCTCAGTCATCAGGCAATCGGCCCCCAGTGTGCTGAGCTGACAGTGTCAAACCGAGCTAACTCAAAGGCGACTTCATTTTGAGCAGCAGCTTGTTCGGGGTCTTCGACTTTATCCTATTCTGTTGTCTCGATATTCCTTCCTGAAGAAAATATCGATTTCCCATCCGCGCAAAAAATAAATATGATTTGAGACAGATGTGCTGCTTGGGTTTACTTAAAAGCCGCGCTAAAGAGTTTGCATTTTGTAACATTTCGTTTCCGAAGATCATTCAAAAAGGATTAGAAACTGGTTTAGGAATCTTTTAAAATCGGTGGCGCCATTAGCCTAAACGCGCCCCTACCAGTAGACTGGAGCATGCCGAGATTTGCAGGAAAGTTCATCTTGCTTCGTTTACCTTTACCTACCTTGCCGTTGTGCCTCATATTCGCCTAGAGCCTGAGTAGCTTGATAATAATTTAGGCTAGAATAATAATACAGCCGGCGATTATGGACTACGTGGAAAATGGTACAGACAATTTAAGCTTTAAAGGCTACCGTTAATACAGCCGGCGATTATGGACTACGTGGAATATGGTACAGACAACGAAGATAACCGCGTGGATAAACTCTGCCTTATTTCACTACAACGCACTGTTCTCAGCTAATTGTTGTCGACAAGGCATATCGACAAACCTTTCCTCATCAGTAGCAAACCTTTCAAGTGGCAACAAGGTAAACAGAAACTGGATATTGCAGGAGTAGGCGTTAAAGATCCGGGATCTCAAACAAAGCTTTGCTCGGTCTCCTTCCTTATTCCGTTCTGTCCTATTGCTGGTTCTATTATTGTGTTGCTGGAGCTGTTCAAACGCCACTGACTGCTTGTCGCAATCAGGACACGCACATATCTAAGCCAAATAACCAAAGAGGAACGACAGCAATAAACAACGCCAACCAATGCACAGGACTGACCCAGTAATTAGACCAACGGCTTTCACAGAGCTTGGCTACTGTTCCGAAGCCTGAAGGGACTCAACCAATACCGCACTTCGGCAGCTTCACTGGTTAGTGAGCTTCAACCGCCGTCGAAGGGCACCGTCCCCCGCCAGCACCCGAAGCAACATTGCCGACAATATCGTGGGACAGAGCCGGGCTAACAACATAGTAGTACACAACCTGTTGGAGACAGCGCAGGGTGACAGTGACACAGTTGGCCAAAGCCAGTTCGAGTCCCCACAACGGTTCTACAGGACGCATTGCCCGCCCGCCTGCATGGGTACGCAGCTAGCATGAAAAAGCTAAATCAGTAGTAGCAAAGGACTGGCTGAGACAGTGACTCTGCCCATGTGGGCAAAACCAAGCACGATGCTTATTATTAAGTTTGCTAGCTCGCACACTCGTTCACTTATACTGTTAACGCTAATACCCCGATACCACAGCATCACTATTGACTGTTAGCACTATCATTCCTTGTAGATCCTCCGATTACGCAGGCAAGAACTGGTAAACCAACAGCCAAAGAGATCATCTAAGTCGCGATCCCTGCTACTTCTTGCTGCTAGTCAAATAACAAGCCAATCGTTAACAGTAAATTAGGCAATCTTCAGTCGGGTCAAAGACCGATGTCTGCAGAAGCTCGCGAACGACCACAAGGCTCGGTATTCCGGTGAGGACGAAATTGAGCAAGCGGCTAAACATGAAACTGAACCGGCACCGTGACAGTGGACGGGAGCGAGCGTGCTTCCCAGGATCGTATAGCAGTTTTAGCTAAACGTAGGCTACTTACTGAAGAGCTAGTTGTATTTGCGTTCCCATTGCTGATCTCCCCGTCAGTCCCGATTTAGGGAACCCAGCGGAGTCGCCATGAGAGCCAACACAAATCACGGCGAAATTACGATGAACAGACGATAAACAAAAAATAGTGAGAAAAGGTCAGGTGGAAAGGCATAGGCAACAGCAGTAGTTGGCGGGATTGGACAGCGCGCAGAAGATGCGAGACATGAATACGATAACGGCTGGTTGTAGAGAACTGTTCGGCTTGACTTTGCTAGCCGTCTTAACAGTGGGTTTGCACAAAGCGTGAACGCGGAGCAGCTGAAGCCAGGCGCTTTAGTGTTTCAGGGTTGCCGTTGCTACTGCTTTTGAAACATTCTAGAATAACTCCACCTCCTGCTCATCTGTACGTCAATGCATCACGAATCCCAATTGAAGTATTGGGAAAAGCAGCAAGTGAAGCAGTAATAAACATGCACACTCGACCCGAAAACTATAAGCACAGTGTCACGATTAGAAGGAGCCCCATGAAACTATGAAAGATCACAGTCTATCTCTTTGAGAATTCTCGCTTTGCTCACCCATATGCTGCTACTGGCTAACGAGGGACCCCGTAGGCATGGTTATGATTAAGACACCGTCCGAACAGGGCGACCACATACCCTTGTGTTCGAGAGAACATCCGGAACAGCCGAGATCTGAAGCCCCACAGCAGATGCGGTGCTCATTGGCACGATGCCCCCAGAAAGCTGAAAAACCGCTGACTTAGCCACCGCTAGAGTCATTGCCGCCGCGTCAAGCCAGCGAAATCTCGAGGAAGACGTCGTTTCGTCAGCAAGTCAAACAAACATTGCTGGCTACTGATAGCATCACATTGTATCGCTACTGTGACATCAGCAATTGGCTAGAGATAGAGACGGCAAGAGGGGGCAAGTTTCGATCCGTTAATTCGTACAAGCCTTGCATAAATTGTGCACATTGACGACCTGTATAGCGATAGAAACCAGCAGGTTGCGCGATAGACTGAATGCTGTCGTTTTTATATAAGAGATATTGTAACTGAGAATCATATACTGGTAGATATATGTTTTGTCTATATTTACCACATCGATGGTTGCTAACGTGTCTATGCTAAGGCTCCACAGCTCGCACCTCGATAGATGTATCTCTCTAGAACGGTTAGTTTTATTTCTTTGCATCATGAGCAATTTGACAAGTAAAACCACCTTCGTTTAGTAGTACTTCACTGTTATGACTACAATCCAAAACACTAGCCGCTACAGGCGTTGCATGTTGCTGAAATTAAATGGATACCATAATTTTTTGGTGGAAAACGAACGCGTAAGCGGTGTCGACCCTCCATTTGAAGCCACGCTTCCGTGGCCAGAATAAGAAATTTCTCTTTGACTAAGCTTACGCGAAACGTTCCATCTGATTGCTTCAGAATTTCCTGGAGACTCCATGATCTACGAGGCCGTAAAAGAGCGAACCAATGGTTGGTATTATTGCAGAAACTTTTTTCATTACAACGTGTGCGCACTGCTATGCCGATATTGCCTGAGTGGGTGACAAAATGCGTTTTATGTTACCGGCTGTAGCAAGCCCGGATGCTTCAGCTGCTTCAATAATGGAACAACTTGAGCATACGGAACCAAGCTGTGTTACACTAAGGCCGCAGGCAACCTGGAGCTAGCCACAAGCCTAGGGGACTGCAGCGTGCTCCTCGCCTGAGCAAAAACAATTTACTATTTGCGTTGTCGTCTCCATCGGAGAATAAACTCCAGCGTCCCTAAATTGCTGTGAACGATTCCCCTGAGACACAAGAAATCAAGCAACACATTATATGGCATGTGTATGTATATAGCCCTATACCCCTCTATCTAAGCCACTTGTTTGCGCACTAACAACACGATGACACTGCAAGATTTTTTTTAGGTGGGGTGGATACTCACGTTGCTAGATCGTCTTAGGCGAGAGGCAAACGACGCAGCACCCGAGATCGTCGGATAGCGGGCTAACTAGCTCCTTCATAATCTTACGGTTTCTCGATGAGCATCCACCGTGTTGTGCGGTCATGCCGTTCGCGGTAATCAGATCTTGTATAACTCAATTACTTTTCTGGTAATGAAAACCGCGCACACGGACAAAGAAAACGAGAAAAAGCTCGTTCTCTCCGTGACAGCTCCTGGGCTTCGCTTTGCTTCTCTAAGTGTTGCTACCGCCCATCGGACCAGTCGAACTCCTACTATTGAGCCCAGCTAATAGCACCACTACGTATAACGCTGTCACACTGGTCTATGACTGTAGCAAGGACGCCCACGCCAGCCCAACCGAACATTCACCCGTCTAATGATGCGTAGTGACCCGGTCGTCGACCAGACGCCGGGTCACTACGCATCATCAATGCTGCCAGCGCCAGACATCGCTTGAAGGCTAAGTTATAACTAAGCAAATCAGAACAAGGTGATCTGGGTTAGACCGAAACATCAGTCGTATACCCTTACGACTGAAGTAAGCAGGCGAGACAAACTGACCAACTGCACTAATGCGCTATAATACTGTACAAATATAAGTCGTACAATATGGTATCGGCAAATAAGGAACATATGATCAGAGTAAACTAGTAAAGTGGTGGTCTGCGAATTACCAGTAAACGCGCGAGTGCCTTCTATCGGCGCAAAATTGCAGCCGGCTGCAGTGTACTCCTTGTACTCTCGCAAAAAGCTTGTTCTCGCACAGGAATTCGCATATCACACTGTATCAACATACCGTTGCTACCCGTTACCCTTTGCTAAGAGTTACTAGTCTGTGCCATGGCTAAGACGTGCCACGCTGGCGATGGCCGTACGCCACGTGTGACCACGACTCTACGCAAATAGACTCATGCAACGTTCAAGCGTATCTTCAGGCGCAACTCCACAGTCCGTTCCCTACTAAACCCAGTAGTATTAGTGAGGTGGTGACTCAGCTTAGCCTGACTGCTAAAGTGTGACGGTAACGGCATTCCGCAAGTTCAAATAACTGCATTACTCAGCCAGCCCTTTTTCGTGGAATTCCCAAACGTTGACGTCGTGAGCTCATTCGCTGCTTCAGTGACCTCCTACAAGTCTCTCTATATCCCTACGACCACTACTAAATACTGCCAAAGACTACTAAAAGACGCACTCGCTTCCAGCGGTGAATAATATAGCAGCACCCAGAACGGATGGCCGACTGCCCAGAAAAACCTATCCTAGTTGACGCTATATCGCAGTTCGGTAGTGGTAATTACGATGCATTTAATTAGTTGTGCCCCTTGCCGCTCTATCAGCAAGGAGCAGATCGGACTCAAGCGTCCTGCAGCTTTGCGTTCTGACTTGCGTCTTAGGGTAGTCCCACATCCTGCCTCACCGAAGGAGGGAGAGAGAGAGAGAGAGAGAGATATGTTCGCTACAAACCGTACGTTATCTCAATTGAACTGTGTTTCTTGTAATCTATTTTGCGCGATCTGTTTGCAGTCTCTGTAGTTTACTTGAACGCAAACTCTAAGCAAAGACGCCGACAGTAGGACAACGGCTCTTCTACACAAGACCACTTCGAAGTATACTGTCCACCATAGACTTTTGAAGTCTGCGGAAACATCAATAAAAACAACAACAACGACTGCATCTAGCACGTACACTCGTTATTCAGCATTATCATCATAGCCATCTTGTGCCAGCGGGAGGCGTCAAGCTGCATTTGTTTCTTAGCATCTCGGTTCGCTCGTGTTGTGTTTGTCTTGCTGTCTTGCAACTGCATTGCCATCGAATAGAAAAAAACGAAAAAGCCGAGTTACGGGGCAGCAGAGAAAACGAGCTCTTCGCTTTACCATCAATAAGCAGTGGCTGACTATTCGGCCGCGGTTGTTGCAGCTGTGGCAGAGACAACACCACTAATACCCTTATGCCTTCAGTTCCTGCTTTCTTCTTCGGACAACACGACGGGACGGACGCAGCATATGCGACAGGCGTCACCGCAGATGCTCAGCAGGGGCTGGATGTATAAGGTTCTAGCAGACCGACAGTGACAATCTTTTTCTACCACCTTCCTCGTCCTTTCATCCCAGTTCCGTGGCCCTCCAACAGTCCCCAACAAAAATATCCCATTCTCGTTCATCGACACGAACTCTCGTTTGCGCAGTCATTGACACAAAGGGGTTACCGCTAGGCCGGGTGTCGTATCACCCCCGGCCATCCAACTACAGTGTACACTACCGCTAAGTTCTGAGACAGTCTGCCAGTCATGTCTCGCCGTTGAGGCAATCGTCGAATGAACGCAAGGAGGACTATGATAGAAACAGGGAAGAGGACGGCGTGGGTTATGACAAGAGGAAAGGACAGTTACTTCAGTGGTTTTGGGCCTCGGCCCCGTCTGTCATCGGCTACACCATCGCTGGATGTCCATCGATGTTAAGTCGTCTCACTGAGACGGGCAGGAAAACTATGAAATGGATCCCGAGCAGCGTGCGCGTACTGTTAGACACTTCTTACTGCTATGCAAGAAGCATCACTAAGTCTCCTTTGGTTCCTATATTGCCGTGGCGGTTGCTACTGCCAGTGTTCCCTTCTCGTCCGTCAACTTCAACAACAGTAGCGGAAAAAGCACCAGCATAAGCAGCAGCCAAAGGGAGTCCATCCGGACGGATAGATTTATTTTTTAAAAAGCAATGGTCGAGCGTCCGAGCAATGCGTCGGGAATGCGGAGAAATGGGAAAGCCCACAGGGCTTTTTGGGATGGCAAAGAAAGTGTATTGTGTGACCGGTTCCAAGGCTGCGGCTGCCGCAGACAACGAGACCGTTGCCAAGACAACCGCCGCTGGTCGTTGGTTCTTGCGAGTCGGTCGTTACTAGCGGTGTTCGCTGTGGCTGATGAATTGGGGCTATACAGGGACGCGCAGGGAAAACGACGTTCTCTCAATGCAGACTCGAATGGGGTCTATTTTGATAAAAATCATCCCCGGAGGAGATCAGCAACCATTGCGTTTGTCCGACTGGATCCCACTGATGTTGCTCCAAGTCGTTCCCTTTGACTCCCCGCCGTCGCTGATCTTTGGCGCAGACCGACCTGACGCATCTTGAACCGCGTTGGTTGGGATACGAAAAGGAGAAACTAAAATTAGGGGAAACAGAAGCAAAGGCAAGAACAAGATTGGATGAGCCGGTCCGAAGCTGCAAGCCGAAGCGGCTGTGCTATCAGACATCCGCAGATTCTGAAATAGCTCCCTGGAGGACGTAGATGACCTCATGGACTAAGCAGCAAACTAGCCATCCTTTGCCATTCTGTCTAGTGACGGTCTTGCTAGTCATGACTGGGTTGCCTCCTTTAACGTCATTTTCTCACCCGTTCCTCCTAGGTTCGCTCCTTTGGCTTTGTCATGTTTCCCAGTCGGTGTTAGTGTTGGTGCTGACTATCGTTGTAGTATATATATACGTAGAAAAATATTTCCTATTTCTTTTATATATATATATATATATATATATATATATAGAAAAAGCAAATATGTTTACTTGAAAGGTTGCTCTGATGCACACAACTGGAGAGTAGCGCTAGCTATAGCAACGCAAGTACAGCTTCCGCCTTTCAAAACACTGCGGCTTCTACGTATGTACCCATTCAAATTTGATTCTTACCCGCGTTACTACTTAGTATTTCTTATGCATGACTGTTGCACTGTTGTTACACGACCGACTGCAAGAGACACGAACAGTTCTTTTTTTTTTAATTGCTCCATTTATCTATGTCTTTTTTATTTCCTCGAAGCAGATAGATTGATATTCAAGATTAACATTGAAAAGCATAATAATGCCGTACGACCCATAAAATTCGCAACGTTCACGCATTCACCAAATCCACGCTTTCCTATTGTACCTCTACATATATGACTTTAGCATTGTCAATGATGTGGTATACTCAAAGGCCGAGATGTATGAGCCTGCAGTAAGGTGAAAACAGAGAACAGAAAAAACTCCAAAGCCCGTCCTCAGCAGTAGCTAGCATCATCGTTCCTCAGAGTTATAAGCATTCCTTGTCGTCTATGAGACCTCTGCGCACGATGCGCTTGTCGGTGGCTGCACTTGTCGTGCTTCTTATTGTGACTATTGTAGTGTAGTTTGACGGCCGTTATCATGTTACGGTGACTACGGCAAGACTCTGCAGAAGCAGTGCAGTTGCGGACGCAATAGCAGTTACTACTACCTTTCGAAGTAAAAGGGCCGAAACGCCACCCGTTAATTCCGGCTGCTAGGGACGGGGAACGGCCGAAGCCGCGTATGAACAATGGGGCAGACAACAGCGCCACGACTACTCCCAACGGACCGCCCAGCAACCAGCCGTATGACGGGTAACCTACATAATACATCCTTCACTGAGGACGTCATCAGGCAATATAGGTATGTATATGTATACATATGTTATAATCTGAGCAATACAGTGCTGGCGATAGGTCCTGCTTGGTTCCCAACGTGGACCCATTTTGAGATATGCAGTCCATAAAGACTGTTCTCTTGAGCTGCTAACACTGCCAGATATTGCAGTCTTTTACGCCAGCGGCAGCAACAACAGCAGGATGGCAGTTTTCGATTCTTAGTATTAACAATTTCACTACTCGCCAAGTACACTCTATGAAATATGTGTTACGAACGTTGTCCACATGGATCGGTACATAGGCGTTCCAGTAGCTTGAAGAGCTGAAGAGTGGTGCCTTATTATTTGATCGTTTCGAAGTTTGTAGTTTACAGTAACCAATGATGTACCAAAGAAACCACAGGATCAGCTGCGCGCAAACGAGCAAGATCCTATCGAGAACAGAACGTTGTATGCGGCAAAATACGCTTCAATATGCCGTAATTTCGGTAGTCTCCTATTTGCGATTACCTGTTGATGATTCTGAAGGTGCTGACAACGGTGACAGAAACGAATTAATTTTCATCCAACGAATAAAAGTTGGAGGCGAACTCGTCTTTCCAAGTAAAGTGGCTCATTCTACCGTAAAAGTGACATAGTGTATCCTCGGGCAGTTCCACCGTTAGCTTACACGTGCAATAGACTTCACGCGATAGAAGGCAGTCTTGCCCCTAAACAGAACGTGAGACATGTACCCGATGTGCGACGACGCAAACGTTATGGCGCTGTACGACTTCATACGATGTACGATTACAGTACTTCGTTGGATTTTCTCAGACAAGAGTGAAGGATCACGGTCTGATAAAACAAACCCATAAGGCCACTTCGATAGCGCCATGAAGGATATGATTCGTTTTCTACCACATATGTTATTGTTGTGTATATATCTCTACATACCTGTGTAGTAGAAGAATAAAATTAAAAGAAAAACAGAGGAGGACCGTCTGTCCAAAGTACGAGCAAAAGCGTCCAGAACAGCGTTTTCGAGTAACGAGAATTGGCGCTTTCAGGTTGTGTCAAAGGGGGAAACCGACGAAGTTTAAAAGGCGATCGCACGTAAGTCGCTATTGGTCGGACCTTTTGCGTGACATACCTTTGCCTTGCTATCAGGACTGGCTCGAGATTTACGGGAAGGTCCTACTAGGAACAGAGAGTGGTGTTCTTTAAGCTACGTGACAACGAAAACGACAAACTAGAGCGTGGGTTCCATGCTACTCTACACAACTATGCTAGCTACGGTGGGACTAACATAGGGAAATTACATGCTGATGCCTGCTTCGCCACTCCAATGGGCACGCATAGGAGCTGGCGGGCTGGAGATATCGTCGTTTGCTTTACTACGCCGCCTTACAAAGACGATGCTAGAAGGAGATACTGCCAACTCAGGACGCGGTCTCTATAGCATCTGTGCAGAGATGTTGCAGAGGTTGCGTCTCTGCATGATTGCTTTACTTCGTACTTACAGTCGTTTTCCTACGCAGTGACTCCCTAACAAGAATAGTCCATGCTACTCACGCTAGCGCGCCGTAGCAAAGGTGGCTCCAATAGTAATAAACATTCTCATTCCCATTGTACGCCCCTTTAAGCTAAACGGCTCCGACATTCCCAACCGACCGGGGTTTTCTTACCAACAGTCCCCTAGCCTATTATTTCCATACACCCACACGTACACACAGATCCCGTAATGATAGTCGTAGTGGTGGTCTACCAGTTTCAGCGTTTGAGACCTTTTTCTTGTTTTCTAACCATCGTTACCGCATCAGCGGAGGCAGGAACGTGAGGGATGTGGGGTGTCAGGCACCACTAACATGGTAGGTAAAAGCGGATACCCGTCGAGTAGTACAGTGATCTGGCCAAACGCACTGTTTAAGGAGAATCTTTGTGAAACTCCATATAGCGGCAAGAACACAACTCCGTTTTTCCGAGTAACGCCGTCTAACTCGTAGTCACTAGCCGTTCGTGGTTCGACGTTTACCAATTTCCTTTTTACAGAAAGACGCGAGAAAGGAAGTACGTAGGGTGAGAGGTAGACCCAAGGTCGGTGCAGTTCGGCCTTGCCGTTCGCCTGAACACAGAAGGCGAAAGGGCAACATAGTAAGCTATTCTGTAGTTTGCTTACTTGCTTGTTCGATTCACATCTCATGGTCTACGCAAAAATATTCTCATACTATCAACCAATGGTCCAACCTTCGAAAGGGAATGGCATCTGGGTATTTCGGTTACAACACTCGGAATTACACAGTGGCCTTTGCAGCGACTGCTGGATCCTGCGCCTCCGTCGCGGGACGCTTCGAAATTCCAAACAGTCGTCCGCTCGATTCAGCAGGGCAGATACAGGGATTTACCTAAAAAAAGAAATGGTACATTGAAACTTGAACTTAGTCGACAAAGACCAACAAATTTATTTATCCATATTGTGAAGCCTGTGCTCTAGAATAATTATTGACCGATCATTGTTAGTGAGACGTATTCGACAGGCAGAATTTTGAAAGCCAGGCTATAAAATAGTCTGTAGCCGACCTCTTAAATATTGATGCTAGTCGAAATGAGACTATGATTAAGATAGAAGCTGACTTACGCAATCGACTGTGGTTACAATTTTTTTTTTTGTTGATTGTTTACTCATTATGATTTGCTTTATTGATTGACACCACGTACTCAACTTGGTAACCAATGGGGTTACTTCCAATATTCAAAATATTGTTATGTTTGTTAGTCCGTTCAGTTTTTACATTTAATGCAAAACCTTATCGTCATCAGGCATAAGCCTGTCATCGGATCGGATCACATGCTAAAATAGGATAGTAAATAACTTAGTTTCAAGGGGCAGAACAGTACGCAAGCCATTGGAATGAACCGAAATTTCGGCCGTCGCTTGGAAAATTTCATATTGTTTTTGCGGGTGTACTGTTGTAACAGTTATTCGGCCATTTCAAGTCTCATATCACCATAAAAAAAATGATACATGATTGCTCTGCCTTGCAGGCTTTCGTTCTTCATTTAGCGCGACCATTTGTCTAGTAACTGCATAGCCATGAACCCTATCAAACGCTGCTTAGATCAGGACAGCATAAACCTTTTTTCTACAGGGCTTCGCAGAAGCCTTTTGTTTTGCTAATCACACTGTTTCGTGTTTTCCTAGTAGAATCTATACTATAGGTCTATACTATAGGGTACTTCACGAAATGGCCCGTTCGATGCTACGATAATTTTCGAGCTTCTAACTTCACCGGTTCGATATTAAGGAAACTACAAAAATGCGATTGCTAGTACCCCGGATGCATCGTAAGCAACGTAGGCAAAATCGACGCTTAATTCGTATCACGTAACAACTAGTTGAAATGCTTAGGGTCCTCTTAACGTAGCAAAAAACATGATCTGGGTACACATGCTTTCAACTGATATCCATACATGGTCCGCTTTTTAACAGTGATAACGTGTGTCCCCGATTTCAAACTTCTCCCTCGGATTATCTGTTTCTTATCAGTCATAACTAGGTATACTCTTTTTCTTTATGAAGCAGAGTTTTTATCAACATATAAACACCTGAGAACCCGTTCTCTTTTTCAGTTGAACTTCGTGAAAGGTATCATTGCTTACCGGTCGCATGACAATGGAGGCCACACTGTTGACGGCCCATTTAGTTCAGTATCAATCTCGTAAGCGACGAGCCTCGACGAACACGATAAAATCAGGCATGGCCAAGCCGGCTGATGAAGTTAACTTGTTTGCCAAGTGACCTCGCTTAGTGGGCGTGCGCCCTTATGCCGTTCTACTTTTAGGACTTTCTGCTTTTGTTTGATACCTCTGTTTTTTGGTTTTTGATAACCATCGCTTTGGCGCGTTGATCCTAGCTAAAGTTGATTCAAATCAACTTGCTCTACTAGAACCACTAGCGCAGCTACCAGTTGTTAAGTTTTACCGCGATCTTTGGGTGATCCACATCATATGAGCGCTGTGGCCAGGTTTGATATGTAGCCTGCGAAGAGAAAGCTCATGCACTGAGGGCTGCTGAAAAGAGAAGAAGCCAGCACAGCGAAATGCAAAGAAGGAGACGAAAATAAACAAAGGCCGGGTAGTTCCAATTCTCACAGGCGCCCTAGTGTGCTATTTGTACCGCGCATCCGACGAGGTTTAGAAATGTACGGGTCGATGAGGATGCTATATAGGAGCTAACAAGGGCATATATTGCTAGCATGTTTTCCGACCTTTCTCAAGCTTCTGTTAATCCGTTGAGTTGATGACCAAACTGGCAGTGAGACCCTTGAGCGGTTATAGTCTCGTCATATGGTATGAATCCCAGCCCTCTATGGCGGCCATACCGATTTTTCTGCCGTAGATTGTCGCTCATCTGTGGGCAGCTTCTATATATCATTTACATTTTTATCATTTTTCGAAGCAAAGATAAATGCAGGAAGAGGAGGGATTTAACACAAAAAAGAAGACTAAGTGAGGGGGCGATAAAGGACGCCCGTTTTTCTGTCGTTGGAACAGCAGGCCAAAAGGTTATCACTCTCCAGTTTCGCTCTACTTATCCTCCCCCATTTTCGAATGCTGTAAGCAGAGTGGTTGCCTTTGAACTGTTTGTCTCATCGTCAAAAACGATCGGCAATCCCAGCGCCCAGTCTACTCGCGGCGGTCCCAATTACAGCAAACGCAGTGGTAGCGACGGCCGCGGTCGTGACTATAGATCCAGTGCTCAGTACTACCATTACGCGAAATAAAAAACGAAGCAAACGACGAACCTTTTTGACGCCACCGAAAAATGAAATCAAATCATAGACTAAGCCAATCCACGTGTATTCTCTGCGCACTAAGAGGGAAGCGTGCCTTGAGAGCGCAACACATTCTATCTATGGTCACGTAGCTGTGTTCGGCCCAACAGTCTAAATTGAAATAGACAAGAAAATCTGTAGAAACATCCTTTGGTGGCGGTTAATGTTCTACTATCGAAATCGATTGCTTCCCCGGCCAGTGGGGAACGGCAGCAGCCTCCAGGTCGATAGGTCGTTCGACGTATTTGCAATAGTTGTTCCCCCTTTCTTTATTCGCTTAGCCAGGAGTTCGCCTGCTTGACCCTTGTATAGTTCACGAGTGAGCAGTTGCTGCCTCTCATTTGGACTAGTTGGCGAAGAATGAACGATGACGGCGGTAGCAGCAATAGGAAAACACAACTGACAACGAAAATACCCTTACCGCAGGAAAAGAGCGACGGATAGAGAAGAATGATGAAAGCATAAAGTCTGGCATAAGGGTTATCTGAAGGGTTGTCAGAGGAGAGCCCTTTTCCGTCGAGCGAGAAAGGAGAGCAGATGGTGTAAGGTCTTTAAAGATGCCGGCGGGAACGTTTTGTAGACGTGTGTATATGAGAGTGCTTGAGTGCGTGTGGCAGGAGTCGTGTAGCGGGGCAAATTGGCGCAGCTGCAAAATAACCCTCAGCTGCCGCTATTGGCATCGTCGGCCTTTGACGATAGATGGAAACTAGTGGAGGTCATCAACAGCAGCACCATGCGAACTCCCTGCTACCGCAAGACTGGTGCTACGAGCAAAGTAAATGGCGCTGACAAAGGCAGAAACAAGAAAGAAGTCGAGGTTAACGAGCAGAGACTACGCTGGTGGCCGCACTTCATTCAGTGGACCCTAACTAAACTTTGCCCATTCTAATACTGTGGCCGTCGTCGCCTTCATTGTAGCTGATCCATTGCCTTTGAACCTCCATGAAAACCGACGCTGAAAACCAGTGGGAGACTCGCGGATTATTCTTTTTGCAGAAGCCTTACGAGCGCTTCAACAGTGTCAGTCTGCCGCAGCCGCTTGATTCGCTTCTTCTTTTCCTGATTCTAGCTAAATCTCTGTTCACCTGACCAACGACAATGTGATAGTCTGATAAGTTTGACTCCCTGGTTGTTGCTGCCGTCCTGGGCGCTCTTCAAATCACCGCCTGAGAATTCAACAGATTAGGCATCTCGCAGATGGCGCCGCACTGGGGGTAATGTTTTACGCGAACTAGTGATCATAGACAACGTAGAACCAGGCGCCTCCGTGAACTCCTAATAGATGATAACACTGGACGGAGCGAGCGATTGAGAAAACAAACCTGTACATAGCGCAGCTACTGCGACGCCATCGAAAACACTTCCACTGAATTTTCCTCTACTAATTTTGATCACTTCTGCCCATTTTTTGTTAATCTGTTCTGCAGATTTCTTAGAAGTCGCTAAGGTAGTTAGCTGCTAAAGGGGCAGAATCGTTAAATCCAGAAAGTGACCTGTCCTCGTAAACGCCGGCTTACTTACCGATGACGCTAGCCGCTAGCTACCGAT
The DNA here is from genome assembly GCF_002443255.2 of Varroa destructor. Lineage (NCBI taxonomy): Eukaryota > Metazoa > Arthropoda > Arachnida > Mesostigmata > Varroidae > Varroa > Varroa destructor. Next base: position 28,155,841 of record NW_019211458.1, on the reverse strand, counting down.
GTGTATCTCACGATCGTAGGAGTAAACGTTGTGCTTTATCTCTTTTTATTTTTCTCTTTTCTTTAGCAAAAATATATTTTCCGTTCTTTACAGTTTTTTGTTCTAAATGTTCACATATATTTGCATTTACCTAATCCATTTACTTTTAGTGTTCGGCTTTCTTTATTCAGGTCGATGGTCCGTCATTATGTTCCGCTTTTTAGCAGGCCACTCCCACTAACCTTGTTCATTCAAGCCAGTTTTTTGCTCGCAAATTATATGCTCGTTCGATTACATATTTTTTTTTACAAGAAAGGATAAATAGTCGTAGTAATAATAGATGTGATGCGCTCCCTGCGAGAGCTAACAAAATTTCTCAGAAGTTGCTCATGCTCGCATTCACTGCACGATTGCTTCTGGTTGACTATAGCTAAGGCTTAGTGTGCTTGTTTGCGACCACAAACCTCCTGGAAATACGGCGTCAGCCGTTGCCGGCACCTTCGGCCAGAGCGCCAGCAAGGAATGGCGAACAGCGGTATGGACAAACGAGCCCAAAAGAGCCTTTGGTGGTACGAGTAGCACAACTAGCAGACATCTACTATAAGACTACCCAGCCTATCACAGGGCTCTTACGGAGATCCAAGAGACTAGTGGACCAGCTAGCTTCTATGGGTGGGTTGAGGATCATGGTGACAAAAGCGACATCAACCAACGCTTACTCCAAAGCGAGCGGCAACGATCCCAAGAAGTATGCGAATCGCAGGGTCCTTGAAAAAGGCCTCGCTACGCTAAAAAGCCAAACAGGACGACGTGACAGGAACCATTGCATTGACTAAGGAACAGTTTCTACTGTTCGGGCCAGACAGGTTTAGATCAACTGAAGCTAAGCAAGTTAAAAGGAAAACAGATGCTAGTGAATGACGTAACGGCATGGAGACGGCCTTCTTAAGTTAGTATAGCATCGGTGTCTGCAATCAATCGTACGATTACTTCGGAACAAGTGCAAGGGTTTAGTTCCTTTAGTAGACATTCGACTCATCACTGCAGGAGGAGCAGGCTAAGCAATAATACTCGTTTTGTCGCTACTGGTGCTGCTAGGTAGAAATCAGCGATGAAATTTATGCTTGCCAAGTGTCTATAAATTTTGCCGGCACACGCATGCACAGATACACGTACTCTAATTTTAAAAGATAGATAACTCCCACTTTCGCTATTTTCCTCACTTTCGACCTTCGTTTCTTCTTTCCTGAAGCGATATTTGATTGCTACAAATATCCCAGTCGATGTTGACAGTTTTTAGCTTGACCAGCGTAACATATCCCGTTGAACGGTCTTTCCGCTTGACTCTCGATCTGATACGTGTCATTCCTACCATTGGTACCATCGCACCGTCGAGGTCTACTTGTCTGCGCAGACTTTCGTGTAGTATTGCTGACTTCAGAATGATGTGGCGGAGCCCTGTTACTGAAAGAGGTGTGCCTTATTATAAAGTCCGTTTTCCTTCAAGCACGAAGGGCATTGTTATCCCCGTACCCTTTTTATTTAACAATATTGAATGTGCGGTCAAAATAGGTTGGTGGCTGGGAACGGCGAGCTAACGGGCACAAGAATCGCTTATTCGCGTCGAGAGTCGCAATGATATCACAGCTAACCGCTGGGTCTAAGCTAAAATGTTCGTAGGCCTAATTCAGTCAGGGTTTCCGTGGGCTCCCAGCTGCACAATGGACTATCTCAAGCGGCGTCATTGTGAACGCGATGCATTAGTCGACAATGTGGATTTTTTTTCGTAGTCAGGACCGGGTTTGACAGCGCGCCGATAACCAGCTTCGCTCTTCGGCGCGAGAGACGGCGCCAAAGTGAAACGCTGAATGCCATGTTAACGCGTCGTCTGACAAAAGCTATAGATAATATTTAATAACAAAAATAGTTGGTGTTTAAGAAGTCGATAAAAGTGTTTTTAGTTGAGTTGCCGAGCGACCGGCTGCCATATTAGTCATGTTTTAATGCCTGTCAGCGTTCTGTGGTCACAGTGGAAAAATGAAATTGTGGGGCTTAAAAAAGAGAAGTTCTTTATCTCATTCCACCGTATAGCTTTTTTTATAATTTGTAAAGCATATGAAGCGTGTATATTTCGAGCGTGTCCTTGCATGTCTTGATAGTCCGTTTTTGTATAACCATTTTTCTACCTAAGTGATTGTATTACCGGAACCATCTAACTAACAAACTCCGAGGCGTTTGCCCACGTAGCTTCATTTCTTAATTAATTCGAAGTTAATTAGGCTCGTATTATCGACTTATCTCCCAGTTGCACTTAAGCAGTACGTTGCGAGCTTTGCTCCTCACCTGTATGACCAGAATTTAGCAAGTGATCCACGGCATAAGTGATTAAACAATGAGTTTGTACAGACTAGCGCGAACAAAATTTCTTTTCATATTACGACCGGTTCCGCAATCGAATGGAAATAAAAATCACTTAAACCTATACAACTCTCTGCCTTTTGTTTAAGTAGTATTTATGATTTTTCGAGTTAATATAGAGATATTTATATTGAGGGAAAAAAGTACCATCTATGAATTTGTTTCTGTCGCTTCAACATGTCGATGCACGCGTATATAAATATGTCCGTATAATCAAAAAACAAAAAAGATAAACAAGCGAAGACGGCAAAGCGAACTAACTTTTGTTGAACGGGTAACGCCCCGTTGTTTGATTTGAGCATAGATTTCTAGATGTATTATATCGCGTGCTAGCGAACACAACCATCCGCATCTACGACGTCCATTATTGGCCTCGACCGCAATATCGGCTGTAGCATCTTTCGGTCTGCGTTTTGCCGTCGGTTCTAGAAACACAGGGGCAGACAAAGAGCTTGCTATGTCGCTTGGGGAGCATACAAGTCGGGCCCATTTTTGTCTGAAGGCTCAGTAAGGCATTGCACGCTTCATTGAGTGGTTTCCCTCGTCCCACCTCATCCTTTTTTCACCGTTTTCCCTTTCGTCTTCCGCGCTACTGAGGACGGCATTGTACCTGCTATACCCCCTGGTAATAGCAGCAGAATGCTAAGAGAGCACTCTTTGAACCAAGCCATAGCTGATGCTGTTGGGCATCCGAACCGGTTGAAATGGCAAACTCCAGATGACGGTCAAGGCCGCATGCTACGTTCTGCCGAACCGAGCGTTCTTATGACCGAACTCGAAACGACGAAGCGTTCAATGGCCGGGTCGATGTAAGAACGGCGCAGACGTGGATTCTCTGATTGATCTACTACATGCAAGTGTGCATTTGTGTGAAGCAAAAGACGAAGACTCGATGCACTTTAAGAACGAAAAGGTAAACATTGTTCTCCTTTACCAGAGGCTCTTTTCCTCAACTTAACGCTAAGACTGGCCAACAAGGTTTCATCACGGGAGTGAGAGAAATAGAGAGAAGGGGAGAGGGGAGTAAAGCGAAAAACAAAGAAGAATTACGTCAGTAATATTTGAATGTTTACATCCGTAATAGTACCGTTTCTACGTTAATCACTGCTTTACCCTTTTAAGGAGTAGGTATACCATTTTTTGGCTCTGTCCTTGAGCCATCACCAGCAAAAAACAGCACTAGGAGTACAGTTGAGGCAAAGCAAAATTCTTTAAACTTCTTGTTTGAAAAAAGCCGTTTGAAAAAAACCTTAAACAATTACTTCCCATAGCAAGCGAACAAATCAGAGATTGTAGGATAGCCTGAAAGATCGATAAAGATATAACAGTAGGCGATGTTAAACCTGACGTTACTTTGCGTGTGGCGGGCCCCATCTTGCTTCGTTTCACCCTTCGGTTAACAAATGTAACGGCTGACACATACACACGCAGCTATATAATATGCTCTGGTCAAATATAACCTCTGATTTGGTAAAAGGATGCAAATACAGGATCCATTCGTGATAATTTTGGTGGGCTCTTTTTCATGGCGGACATGGGGTTGTCCGCTGCGCCTGGTACCAGTGGATAGCCAGTTCTGCCGGAACCCAACAACAAACCTGTTATGCGAAATTTGAGCGCGGAGCTTTTACCCAATCTCTTCGCGCTGACCATGGCATCAACGATACTATTCTTTTTGCACAAAATCGTCGGTCTCGAAGGGCCTCTGAAATTATTGCATCTTTTTAAACTTTTAGCGGTTTTGGTCTTTCGCATTGGACTTAGTATAAGTCCAAATTTAATGCCGCCGCAATTTTTTGCAGATTGTGTATCTGAGTGATTGTTCCTTTATGCACCAGTACTGCTTGTCACACGGTCACTATTAAAATGTTACTTGTAACTTGAAGGCAATATTTCGAAAGTGACTAGTGAATATAACTGGAAGCTGTAACGGTGATAAATGATGGTTATACTTAATAAACGTGATCGTTAAGAACGACACTTCCAGCATATGGAAAACATCCGGAATGAAATGTAATGGAAACATCTCTTTCTTTTTATGCAGGGTTCTTCGTTTCTTTTTATCCAGTTCCTAGAAACATTAGAAAAATGCGTAACTTAGAGATCGTGCCCTGTATAGTGATGAGGTATGATTGGGTGATGTTTTATGTAATAAAGAATATTCACGGAAAAGTAGCGTGGTAATCACAGTACCGCAATGCAAATAACCGATATATCGTTTTTGAAGCTGTCTAATTATTCTCCACCCAACCATATTATTGATTTAGTCATTTATCGAGATCTCGTTAAAATTATTTGTCAGTTCGCTTTAGTTCTACTTGCCAGATTGTAATAGCTATGAATCAGCCTGTCTCTATACGTCTGACATCGCCGGAATTATCACAGTCAAAAATCTAGTTCAGTGGAAAAACCTATTTTAAGCAATTTCAATAGTCATGTTTTCGTAGACAATGGCGGGCCTATTTTACAACAAGAAGGAGCAACCGGTCTGACTAAACGGGAAGGCACAATTCCGCACTTTTGACTATGGAACTATACCAATGCAGCGTGTTATACTGTTAGATAGTTGACTGCTTAGGACGGAGGGTGGCCTTTAGATATCCAACAAAGCGTTTCGTGCTATGGTACGTAATCATAGCTTTAGCTTTTCTTTGAAAGTCATCGCTCCTCGAATTGAATCGATGAAAATATCTATATCGTACACGTTGATCTTCTTACTACAGACACCTACTGTCACCCATAGAACCACACATACAACCACAGACAATACACAAATGCTTGTACATATCAACAATGCTGAAACGTATTGATGCGGAATGTGCTACAGCCACGTAGATGGACCTGCCTAAATCATGCCGACCCACTCCTCCTTGACGTGAGTTTGTCTCGTAACAGAAGCCTAAGTTGACAACACATTACGTGTTGAGTAGCATGTGACAATGGCGCTTGTCTAAATAAGGATACGCTGGAGACAGCGAAAGCGTTCAAATTATACAGCAATGCCCATCGCTAGCACAGAAGCATGGAGGGACCCGCGAAGGTTCTGCTAAGCGAGGGTCCACTGAGAAAAGTTTCCAGGGGCATGGTCACTGCGACTCGTCGCGTCTGCTTCAACATTTTCTTGCAGTGAATCGACTGATACGGTACTCAACAGTGGCTATGTATTCGATTCATGGTTTAATACATACGTGGTATAAAGCTCGCGCTGTTCTTGTCCATGCAACGGTTAGTGAGGTAGCGAACGCATGAACGCAGAAACGGGCTTATCGCTAGTAACTGCTATAAGGGGAACAAAAAAGGTGAATAAATTAGTTAGCGGAGAGGATTCAACATATGTCAGAGCTAACAGATGTCGCCACTGGCTGAGACGTTTGGTTGGGACGCGTTTTTACGTACGATACATTGTGTAACCGACGAACGATGCAACACTTGCTGCCTATTGCACGCGTATGACAAACATTTCCCAACTGGTGAGCCTCGTTTCTAAAAGAGCTGTATCTCTAGCTATTTATGATATGTCTGAATTTTACGGATCGATGTGGCTTTATGTCACCGGTGGCTCCAAGTACTCGAACCGATGCTACAATCGGTGCTACCACCGGCCCCTAGATCCACTTTCCAACTGAATAGAGTTGCCGCCGCGATGGTCCTATTAATGGAAACGGAAGTAGCAGCATTGAAGAACTACTGCTAATTCTGGTAGTAGCAGTGGTTTCTACAGCCGCCAACACTAGTACTTCTTGTGCTCGCTCCGTTAAGCTCCGTCGCTGCTAAGCCGTCTGCTTTGCTTACTTACATGTTTAGACACGATTATCGTGCTTCTTACGTTCGTTAGGAGTAGTTTTCCACTTGTATCTTCAGCCGGATCGTTACCCAACCAAAAAGTTGAGAGGCAGAAGTGAATTGTACAGGGACAAGTAAGAAAAAAGGCAGGCCCCAAGGAGCTCCACCACCTTCACGAACAACCATCACTGCAAGGTTTCCGTACTCCCGAATGACGTGGGACGGGGGAAGCTTTAGAGCTGATAATGGCATTGAAGGAGCCTGGCTACAGGAGCTGTACGCTTCGAAGTGGTTGCATTGAGTGGGAGTGTTTTAGACTAGACGTTTCGACAGGGCAGAGGCTTGTAAGGTTGGCAAAGTGTAGAAAACGAAGGGTGTAGTGAGCAAAGGATAGCAACATGAAGCGTTGATAGTAATTCAGGCACCAGTAGCAGGAAGGATGGCAAGCTTATTATTTTTCCTGAAAAACCCCTAAAAAATAACCTTTGCTTCTTTGCGTCTGGCCCTTTTGCACCCTGTTCGGGTGTCTATCCTTTCTGCTAGCGAGAAACCCCTCGCAGGGTGCACATTGGCTGACGGTCACACGGCGCTTAGCCTGCTAGGGCCGCTGCTTGTCGCAAGGACGCGTCGTGACTTCAATTCGAATAAAAGGAACACATGAAAAGAAAGCTGTCCTGGAGAGCGCAGGCAGTTACACACACACTAGAGCCATGAGCCAAGGCACACAGGCAAACGCCCATATCTTTCGAGTCGTGTATGGGCTAAGGATTGGCTTGAAAAGAGAACATACGCTCATTTTTTGTAAATATACATTATTTATAAGGCGAAGCCTGTCTTCGCCTTTTTTTTATCGCTTTCTTTTTCTTTTTTGCGATTGGTCTCTATCTAACCCGCCTGACCACTTTCGTCGACCGGGCATTTTTCAGAGTGCCAGTTGAATATCTTTATTACTATATATATATATATATATAGTAATAAAGATTCGGGTAAATAAATATAAGGATTTTTGTGTCCGCTCTCTCTCTTCTTTCAGCAGAGTTATCTTTTCGTGCGCTGCCTGTAGAAGCCTGCATGCCAGCGCTAGTATAGATGCCCTAAAGGTACCTCGACAATCAATCCCTAACTGAAATTATAAAAATATGCAATATGAACTCGTTCTGGAGGTGCTATTAGAGCGCGGCCTTGGCCACCAGGTTTTTCGAGGGGTTGCGATAGAATTTTTAAAATAAATCGCGGACTAAGCATTGGCAACAAGTTGTAAACAGAAAACACGCAGATCCGGATACTAGCCGAAACGTTGTAAAATGAAAGCCAAGACAGACAAGATTAATCTAAGACAAATATAAATCACAAGTATCACTGGCAGAGTCAAGATAACCTTTTTTTAAGCTTCCTTCACAATGAACAGCTAAAACGTTTAGTTTCATTTTTGGAGAGGTTAAACTGTACGTTTTCGACAGTCGCCTATAGTCGCCAGTCCAGCTCCAGCATTTGCTAATCCATCTATGACACTACGAGCCTTCTAATCTCTGCCTGCAGCCGCTGTTTCCAATCGCTGGTTAACTAGACAAGCTTTGAGAAGACAAGCGAAAATCCCGGCATGCGAAAACTTCTTTTTCCATTGCGGACAATGTTACTATAGTGCTTGTCGCCGATAGGCATTAGTTATAACAGACACAATAGTAGCACCGCAATCGGACAATTTTCATCACAACCGTCACAAAATCGCGTCAGACAAGTTGACTCTGACAAACGGCATGGACTCACTTTGAATCGGGTGCTTCTGTTACTACGGCCGCAAGTGCGGTCTTTTCCGTTCGCTATCTAGCTACAGAGTGAAGAAAAATGCCGTCATTTCCCGAGCGACGTGATACACTTTCGCCATTTCCTATGACTCATACGCTCATCGCTGCGCTGCCGCCACTGTAAGTTTCTCCGTACGACAATTATTTGCAGCTTTGGATCTACGCTTTGCTTTAATATGACTGGGTTCCCTCGCTCATTCATTGATTCGTCTACTGTCTCAAGGCGATTCTATTCTCTGATGTCTGTTCTCAATTGTATCAGCCATCAGGAGCTAACTCGCTCTCAAACGGGTGTCGTCTCTCACTAACAAGTTTTCTGCTATATCGTTTTGGATTTTTGCAGAGCTGCCGTCTTTGTTTTACAGTTCATCTCCATTTCTTCTTTTGTAAAGCAAATCTGTATTCTAGAAGGTTCTACGAGCATATAGAAAATTAGTAGTTTCTCTTTATTTTTTCAGCTATGTCAATCCAAGTCCTGTACGGCCCGCAGTTATAATAAAGAGAAAAGCGGAGTTGTAATAGAAATCCAAGCACAGTAATTGCATATATTGAGGGACAACAAGGGAGCTATGCTAGGAGCATCTTAACATGTCAGAAAACAAAAGCCATTTCCATTTGTAGGTGTTCTATTTCATAAAGGCGTAAAAACTATCACTATTATTACCCTAATTATTACTTGAGGACTATTCTCCTCACCTCAAACTATGACCCAAGTAAATTTGCTTGGTTCTAGAAAAGTGGACGGAACCGGGAACCCGTGTCATTTTGTCGCGGATCTTAGTATTTCCCGCTATCCATACTCTTTTTCAATTCCACTTGCAATCTTTCTCCGTGACACTCCTGGCTGTAGCACAAACTGGCGGCAGTAAAAAAAAGGGTGGGCTGCGCAAGGCTTGGAATATCTAAAATTCATACCGTCGCTCGTTCGTCCATTTTCTTCCTTGAATAGAGCGACGTTCGCAGCGATCACCCTCATCCGCATCTCAAGGTCTTCCTCCATCCACGTAGCTCTGGGGTACTGGAGAATTCATTCAGATTTTTAGGCTGAGCAGTCCAAGTGGGCAAATTCCCCAGGCCACCACTAGGAACTAGCCCCATTTTAGCAACGGGGCGCCGCTGAGTCCAAGCGCGTTAGCGAGCGATTCAATTGTATATCCACGCACGCACATCGAATTCAGCGAGGAATGTACAACTCGGGTTGTGGTAACATCAACACCAGCAGCGGCAGCAGCATCTCGTGTACGGCACATCTTACGTTACTATGGCCATCACTGCTGTCAATATAGATGCATCCCCTGAAGCGCGAAAACTCTCAAGGGGTGGCATGCATCAGTAATATGAAAGCCCGGAGTCGAGACCAGAATTAACATAGCGCTGGCTACCAGCGCATCCAATTCGCTCATGCCGGAAACCCATCTCGTTTGCCTTTAGCTCTTTTTCGTATTTAGCATCAGCCCTAAGCAGTTGACAACGACAACAACAAGCTCTCCCCCTCCCCCCATTTCGCGGCCGTTTTCTTTCTCTTTCTCCCGACACCCATATAGTAGAAATTTATCGGGGATATTTAGAATTTTCTCGCCATAATTCAGAATTTCTTTCCTTCATTCGCCACCTCCTGCCGCTTGCTTCTTGACGCCGAATGGGACCAACTACAAAAGCAACGACAACAGCGGAGGCAACAGCAATAGCAGGCGAAAAAGTTCAGACGCAGTAGCAGCCGCCTCCGCAGTAACTCAGTAACACCGCTACCAGTGCCTGCTGCGCCTGTTCTGGCAGGATACGGCCGTTCTACGAGAGTCTGATCCTAACGAAAGAGTCGAAGTGTACGCGAGGGGGATTTTTCAACGAACGGACCCTTTGAATCGACCAGCCGCGAAGTCGCTCAACAAGCAGGCTCGCGTCCTTTTATTCGCCGCCATCGCTGTGATGCTATGGCGCAACCCATTTCTCTGAACGCAACGACGAACGACCGGCCAAGGGGGTAGCCGATGTGGAGGCCAGGGATGAAAGGGGTTAGGAAATTGCAGGGGGCTAGAACCAAGGCAAGTGGTGGCTAGAGAATACGTGGCGCCTACTTAGAGGCTGCTGCTGCAAACGGCGGCTGCGGAGGCGACTGGCAGATAGCAAGCAGTAGACGGCCAGTAGTAGAGTGTCGCTGCCGATGATGATTATTTTGTTGCTGATGCTGCTGGTCGTTGTGGCGTTGTTCAAACGGCGACTGCCAGCTCTGCTGGCAAGCGGGTGCTTGCACACCAGGCTGCCTAGCCGCATACTTGTACAAGAAAAATGCCAGGCCTTGCTCGAAAAAGCGAGCTTGTAGTGCACGCGGACTGTGCTGTTCTTGAGGGGGTTCGGTTGGTTCGATGACTGGCGAGTAATACGCGATGGTTAGCATGCCCTTCCGCTTGCTAGGTCGGTTTTTAAGCAAAAATTCTCAGCCTTTTCGAACGGCCCTCAAAACGGGTGGAAGGTTTGAGGAAGACTTCTTGTGGTGTAAGATAGAAGAGCTGTGCGAAGAAGCTAAAAAAAGAGGCATGGAACACGAGTTCCATATATAAGGTTTGTGGGGGATGTTTGGTAGAGACCATCTGGCTGCCTTAGTAAGGGTATCGCCTCCCCCGCTAGAACCCACTTAAATGAGCGGACGAGGGGAGTGGCGGAGGCAATGCCCAAGCCGGCAACGAACCCGCTATTGTTGCTGTCCAAGGTTGTAAGAAGGCTCGGACTATGTTTAGCCGACACGGATAAGGGACTCGCTTCCTTTTCATTCGCAACAAAGCACCCGCCCCGCCGCTTCATTTCCACGTCCTTCTACGAGCGCAGATGTAAGCAACTTAAACCCACTGATGGCGTCATTGCGGCAGACGCAGGCCGGGTTCTTAAGTCGGGTGCCATTCCTAGCCGCTTTAGTAGGTGCTGGTTGACCGTGCGGATAGGCGGTAAATGTTTCCCCATACATAGACAAGGAAACCACACAATGATACAAACAGGAAGGCACCTGAGCCTTCTCGCAGGTACAAGCAATTTTGCAAATGTAAGAAAAAAAATGTGGTTTGTACGGCAGCAGCACATTGGATATGCTGGGTAGAACAGGCTGGCTATGGTGGCTAGCATGGCCTATAGGAGTCTATGTGGGCTGTTTATCGAAATGGGTATCTATGGGTAGATATGAACATGAATTACATAGTCAGATACACTAATTTTCTTATAACACGCAATAGGCTGCAAGGAATCGAACGTTTTCTGCTATAGAAATGTTTGAAGTGAACTTCCCAACAGATTGGGATAAAGAGGTGTCTATGGATAATTTACCGTCACATGGATTAAACACGAGACTATCACATAGCAATAAATGAGGTCGTAATCATGTCTTCATAAAGCAAGAATAAGATTAGGTCTGAGAGAAAATTCCAGTTTCAAAAAGCTTGAACTTGTGTCTTTCAGGTAACACAACAATTCGAAACAAGTTCTTGAAGAAATTATTTGCTCTGCAGAAGTTTACGGCAGAGTTAAAGCCAAAACGAACCCCACTTAAATTCCTCTGCATTTGTACAAAACATATAGTTGCAAACAATTATTTCGTGATAGCTGCTATAATAATCACACCTGCTTTTACTTTCCAGAATCAGTTATACTTAAAATACTGCCGGGAAAACAGAAAAAGCCATTCTCAAAAGCCATCACTTGTCCTATTATATTTAGAGGCATTATGGCAACAAAATATTGTCGTCTCAGCTACGATTCTTGTTCACGAACAAATATAATACATGAACCTATTCTTTTAATGTAAGAATTCAAAACTATCACGGGGCTGTTGTATATTCCCGATTTCTACTGCGCTGCAGCGTAATATTTGCATGGCAGGGCAGAATAGAAGTGTATGTTTATTGGATACATATAACCGCTAAACGAGATAAAAGGTCATGGACGTTCGTTTGTCGCTTTCTCCCTGAGCTTTGTAGGGTAATATGTTCAGTGGCGTCGTTCTGCGAGGCTTCTGCTACAGTTGCCAATGGCCCAGTGTGGCCGCTTTGCTTGCGTTGTGAAACCCCAGCGCTCAGCATCGTACCGTATCAGTTGGTACGAGTGTTTTTTTGGATCTATCCTCGGAAACATTTGCACCTCAGTAGAGGCGATGGTTCGTAAACTCGCTCGTACCCCCGCTCCAGCGACTTACAGCGGCCTTCGTCACTGTCGGTCGCCGACGTTGCCTGCGCCAATGGCCCCCTTCGCTACTGCTACTCCTACCGCTGAATACGAAACGACCAACGAACCGTGAGGACGTTGAACGGCGGTAGTCTTCCTGATTCGTATTTGCCGCCACTGCCCTGACAGCAGCGATGCGACGACAAAGGTCCGCCATAGCATCGCGGTAGCCACTTTCACGTTCCCACGTACACTGTGGCCACTGCGTAACCAGCATAGACGTCAGTGGGCAGCAGGAACCGAAATAGCAGTTAGTCATCCAAGCCACTGGTCCTACTTTCTACCAGTTTCACTGAACCCACTACCCCGGGTTGTTGCCGCCGCTGCTGCTGCAGAAAATCACAAGAAATGGAAGATGACGTGAGAAGTAGAGAATCAGGCCCGACCGACCGAGCGACCGGCCATTCCTGGCCCATTCCCAATTTCTCTCTCCGAATGTTTACGCGCCTCAGAAACGCTTTCTTCAAACTACTAGTTCTAGTACGAAAACGCTGGGGTAACACGCAAGGTTGACTTGCAGTAAGCCGTGGCAAGACTGCACTTGTCCCTGCTATGCCCCCCTCCCCCCACACGCGTATTCGTTGTGTACTTTCAACTCCTGAACGTTTTGTTGCTAATATCCAGGATTGAGGGTATCGCTGGCGCTAACCATACTAGGCGTCTGAATGTATACAGTTTCATGTGGGCCCTCGCAGAACAGTATTTGTAATACTAGCTTACTATTGGCACGGTTACCGATAGCGCTGCAGCCCGTGGATGGTCGACCAGCGCCGACTCAAAATCTTGTTTCGCTTTGTTTTTAAACATGCATACATACAGTCGCTTAGAAAGATGGACGGCGAGAAAATAGGCGCACCAACTGAACGTCTTCCCATGTCTGTGCACTTCGTCAACGAGTCCTGTCACGAATGTACGATTTGACTGGCTTTCTGCTATTCCCGGCAACGGCCATAAGCATAATTGTTACTCAGGTCCAAGTAACCAGTGAGGCTGTGCATCTTTGACCTACTTTGTTTCCGCGTATGTTATTAGTAGAAGCAACAGAAAATGTAGAAGTAATTGTAGAAGTGGGCCAATGCGGGGGCAAAGGTAATGGGAGATAATGGGAGAGATAGCTATGGTAGCTTTTTTAAAGGGAATGATTTTAGGGAAGTAAATTCATCCATGGCTCGTACCTCGATTTAACCTAAATCATAGAAGTAATCGCAAGTTTGCCGGACTATTTTTACGTCTAGTAAATAAAAGTTTTGAATTTTACACTAATATAATATAATGGTAATACTATACCAAAGCATTGCTTCTGACGGGGCCTACAATAGCGTAGGGGTAACGTGTTTGCCGAATAAATTTTAGGACACCTGAGGTAGGGTGGGTTCGAGGCCGGGCGGAGACCCACCTGATTTCCTGCTTGGATATCACTATCACCACGAAATAGTGCACATAAGACCTTACACTAACGCAAAGGTGCGCTACGCTGTACACGGCGGCGGCACAAAGAGCTCTTACGTATAAGCTTCTCCACATACCGCCGGCGTTACTAACGCTAAACCACTTTCGGTTTCATAGACGTATTTAAGAAACAAGCTTTATAAAATTCCTGAATAGGCAAAAAATTACGCTAGATCCCGTAAAAGCTGCAGTTTCTATTAAGTTTCGAAATCATTACAAACTTACTGTAATGTGACATAAGGCTTTACTGGGTGTACTGCAGAGTAGACAAGGCCTATTCGTCATCCAAAACCAATGTGTGGCAAACTTGAGTTGCCTTAAATTGCTGCGCTCCCGTCACTTGCTCTGCTAACACACACGTTGTGCTTATGTTGTGTTTCTTTAAGCTGACACCCAAATAGCTGATAGCCGAGTTTGTGGTTAATGATAGCAGGCTCTTCTTATTGGAACAGCGGCACTCTCTACTACTGGCGGGGACATCTAAAGAGAAATCCGCTGAGGTTAACCGCCTCTAGGAAACGATCGACATCCAAAAAGTCACTTGGCGTCAGCCGGCGGGAGTCCTTGGCGTAACTCCCGCGAAGACCATTCTGATATCGTAACACCATGTTATTACTCTTGTGAAAGGGTAGAGAGCCTATATCGAAGTGAGACGCGAGAAGAGAGGAAGAACGTTTTTGTGTTAACAGTATTACATCATCCTGTCAAAAGCGGACTAATATTTGTCTTGACACTAGCTCCGCAGAACCGAAGACATGCGTCGTTCAGGCAACGCGTACTGTAGGATCACGCTGCTTCGCGCATACATACAAAAAACCACTGCGTTGCATTTCGCTCTTAGAATTCTAAAGGTATAAGCGTTGAGAAGAAATTGCTCGACAATCCAAGCGGTTCCGGAAGCTAATCCCTGCTGCTAGCAATGACGGTACGATTTTGGCGTAGGCGATGCAACACAGCCCAGTGATGTTGTAAAGCTGATCTCGCAAGCATTACCTAAACGCTATGTCGCTGCTATTGTGACAGGCCAAGCAGGCTTTGTGGGTGGTCGGCAGTGTCGGACGTTTGACAGTCATCGGCAAGGAGAAGTCTAGATCATGCCCGTTAAATTTAGTCACGTCGTCCAACCACCGAGCTTCTATCTCTCTCGAATTGTCCGCTTCTTCCTTCGTAAGCCGACGAGTATCTCTACCAGCAAAAGCTAGGCAACTGGCCTTAATCACCTTAGTGCCAGCAGCTCGCGAATAACTTGGCCAGATAGCGTAGGCAAAAAGTAAACCAAAAGCCGGACTCAGCCGTGGTTGCGAGGAAAGGGTGAAGGATTTGGGCAGTGGCTGCTATTTAAATGGGCTTTCTGACCATATCCACTTGATGGACCTTTGCTCGCACATGGCGATCCCACAATGATAAAGAGAAACATACAGGAAACATCGAGTTACCCTAGCGGCAATTGGAGAAAGCAGCGTAACGTCTTTTACAAGACAAAAACGCAGTTGATTGCAGACCCCTGTGACCCAAACATTAGACAAACCTATTGACCTAGTGATTCTCCGTAGCGGCTTTACACTATAACCACCCTCTAGAAAACCAGTATTAATAATGAAGATAACAGATTTTTCCTAAAATAGCCAATTCGTACTCCATAACGATGCCACTGATCTTTCAAATTAATTGTCGCGACATAGACGACACCCGCAGTGCTTTATAAAGTCAGGGCTTCGCTCAGGCTTGTACGTTTCAAAAAGAGTGATCCATACTAATTCTCTTAGCAGGGTTTTTCGGCCGGTCAGGTCATCTTTTCTCTTATCAAAAGTTATCTTTTTCCGATACGATCTCGCGGAGAGATGCCCAGACTCCCAAGGAGCTCGCCCTTCTAAGGGCTTCCGATGTAGAACATGGAGGCAAAGACGTTTCTGACAGAATCAGTTTGTGTCTGTGCCCCGCACGAAAATATGTGAACAAAAGGGTCTATTCCGTTTTGAAGGGTAGAGCGGTGCCACAACCGGCCACGGAACTATTGGGAAGCTTCCTTGAGCAAAGGTGTGCTTAGAGAAAACGTTCCGATGGCGATGACTCGTATGGGTGATTCACCCTAATATTTTTCCAATTTCATCGAGAACAGGTTCTTGCCACTTTCTCGTCTGCCGCATCGATCGCCTTTCGTTACCCCCGGCCCTATATCCCTAAAGTTCAGCATATCCTGTTCCATCATTCATTACCACTTTCTTGCTTGCCGGTCGCCACTGCCGTCGACCATGCAATTCATCTTTACACCTCTATCCCGTTCGTCATAAAGCTTGACTTTAAATCGACGCCCTACCTCTACGGGATAACACGGCTGACCATGGAAGTAAGTGAAGGTAGATGAGGTCAGATGTTCTAGAAAAGCTACTTCACTTACTGGAGACTTTACGAACGATCTATCGCTTCAGCCTGTTCCAACGTTTAGCTCTTGTTCGCACCTTCACAGCTGTCATTTACATTCCTGGCAGAAAAATCATACCTGGACATTCGGTGACACTATGCAACTTGAGAGTATCCAAAAGAAGGGAGCCGTGTCTCTGTATATTGGTGATTTTAGCAGTCAATCTCTTCTGCTCAATGAGACAGTTTCGAATGCTTCACAGACTGTGTGCCACTGGCTTAGCGAGTGGTGAAGATAAAGTTCTAGCCTTGGCTTACCTGAAAAAATCAGATAACAGAGTAAAAGGAAAAACATAAGTTTCTGTTCGCTATGTTCCTCTAAGTTAATATTCGCTGACGTGCTTACCAGCAACACTAAACTCTAGAATAGACGGTTTCCTCGTGTTGTCACTCGTAAAAGGACTATGTATTGGGCGATATCTATAGCGAAAAGTTTACGTGCAAACGAGCTTGCCTGCGCTGACAGCTCTCAGTATAGTAGGAACTTGTCAAGCTACAAGGCTACCAAGGTACGCTGCCGCGTTGTTTGCGTTTGTGTCAACTGGGTATAGATAAAAAAGTCTCGTTTGTTGGGTAGGCAAATAAG
This sequence comes from Varroa destructor, assembly GCF_002443255.2. Classification (NCBI taxonomy): domain Eukaryota; kingdom Metazoa; phylum Arthropoda; class Arachnida; order Mesostigmata; family Varroidae; genus Varroa; species Varroa destructor. The sequence goes on along the minus strand of NW_019211458.1, from coordinate 28,139,194 downwards.
GTGCAGCATGTGATAGATTCTAACTCAAGAGTTAGATATTGACAACACGCAGACCGAGACAGAAGAGCGTCAATCATGTCACATATAAGCAGAACAGCAGCCCTAACGGCAGGCTCTAAAAGGAATAGATTTGAGAAAAGATTTAGCTAAAATTGCCATTTAGAAATCTCACTATTTAATGGCGAACTATCCAGTTAACCACTACTATCCATCGAAGCATTGTACTTTAACTTTACAACAGTTCTGCGGACTCGCTCGTTATTGTTTACTTGATCAGAATTGACGCAATATATAACAGTTATCGATACGCTTGATATTCACTAAGATAGCTAAAATATGTGGACTCGTTAGTGAGGGACATCTCCTTCAAAACACAAATTTTCAACTTCACTGTCTTAATGTTTGAATATAATAAATAAATCTAAATATAAACAGTTACCTGTGGTCCATGACAGTATAAATTAGCTTGCATCAAAGCGGCAACGAATGACGCATTTTGACCTGCCATCTCTATTAGTCTTGAAGTAAATCTTGCTTCAGACCAGAACTTAAATAGCAACCTCATTATTCCATTCCTCCTTCTTTTAGAGAACTTTCACTTTCAATCCAACCCGGGCAGTATCTGGGCGAACAGTCACTGCGATTTTTCTTACATGTCCTTAGGCTTCCCTGTGAGTGTTGCCAATTCGACCTGTGTTATCGTTGCTAAGCTCGTACGGAAACCGCGTCGCTGGCCAGCTGCCATTATTGGTTTTGCATCTACAGTACATGAGAGTATTTATTAGGTTTGAGATGCATTTGGATCTTTTTGCAGATCTACCGATTCGTTCAGTCCCATCAATGTAACGCCTGAGAAATAAACAGACGCCATATGGCACGCTGGTTCATAGGTTCGGTAGAGGATGTCGCTTCTGGGGAAAAACGACGACGTCCCTAGCAGACTTAAGAGTCCCTGAAGTAGCAGCATAGGCGTCAGCGGTTGGAGGGAACCGGTCACGAAGGGCGAAATATTTCGCGCACTGCAAAAGTAGCAGCGGTAAAGTTGCTACATTGGCATTCGAGTGCCAGCTTGACAAGAACTAGCACTGGAATCGAGATGCGATCCGGAGCGTCTCCAGCCACAGCATCAAGTGTCTCAGCTAGCGATTTGCTGGGTCTGCAATTTGACGGAAGAAAGTCGAGTGCGTGTCTACGCAAGGGTCGGTGCGCCGGAAATTAAAATCCCTTCTGGACCGGGGTCAAGGGGTCTCATTCCAAAGTTGCGGCTCTAAGACCACACGACGTGAGCAAAATGCTGCTACTGGTAGTAGTGCTGACGATGGGTTTGGACCACACATACAACTGTATGTCCATGTTAACATGTTATCGTGTAGAAACGTTCATGCACGTTGTCGATAGAGTACATGAGATGCACACTGGCTTTAGCGGATTTTATTTATTTGGGCATTATAGAGTCGGTATCTCTACTCATCGAAATTTAGTTTTTACAAATAGTGCAGAGAAAGAAAAACTGACGTAAGCTACTCAGTGATTTCTGGAGCTTCTAATCATATCAGGCGCATCTTCACTTAACTAATACTAAAGAGCTGGAAGCGACGGGAATAGTATGGTTTTGACAATCATAAATGTAATATTGTTTGTGAAGGATTTACGAGACCATTTAAACAGGTTTCCTGTGATCCATACATTTTCCCGTGCTTAGATGGATTTATCTAATGATTCAACTCATGGATTTAATTAGCAGTCAGGCACCCAAACATGTTATCAGCTCTGTAATAATAAAAAAAAAACACAATTATGAGCTCATTTTTCACCTGCATACGGTCGGTACTTCTGTATTACATGTGGTAAGGTTGAGGTTTAGATATTGTAATGATTCTGCAGGTATTGACTGGCCAGACGAACCTAAAGAACATTATTTCACGGACTAATTTTCGTATACATAAGATACTTTTGTATTCACTTAGACCTAGTATATGTAGAAAATGATCGCCATACACATTTAGCAACGGCCACAGCTTTTACGTGATAGAGAGAGACTTTGGTAAATATGTTACTGGTTGATAAAAAAAAATAACCCAGCATTTGATCAAAGCTGAACATTTGATCCGTTCAATTTACGAAGAATCTATCGGTCACAGGAGTCGGAGAAAGATTCCCTAAAGACCCTCTTTTTGGTATGTTCGAAAGATGATGGCAGAAGCAATTGTCTAACCATATCTGCATACAACGCTTGCAATGCCCCCAATATCGATGATGCTAATGGACAATCAGGTCTCAAAAGCGAAACTGAAAAATTTCGATCAGGATTTCAATGGAGTTCTTTAATGTGTGCTATCTATATAGGGCAAATTTCAACGAGTACTAGATCCTAGCGATATAACGGAGAATCTATTCGAATATATGCGTTCTCGGCGTTGTGAAAGGTGCTCGATTGTTAACAGAGTTTTACCGCAAAATTCAGGAGTATCACACGCGTCCGCGTCTATGCACGAAATTGGAAAGGCGTTTATAATAGTTTGTAAGCATTGGAGACTGTAAACAGAAAAACGTAATATAATAGATCCTTGAAAAGTAATTTCATTTATGTATACATATGCATTTGCGAATGCGTGCGCACAAAATAGTACCCTTACTCATTGAGCCTACTTTCGTCCTATTTAAAAGAAACCGTGTATTAAGACTACATATAGTGGAAATACCATCAGACCGAAGCAGTCACGGTTCCACGATGGCTTTTTAGGAATGTTCACTAGTTCGCTCACGGGGTAGGTGACTGAAAACTGACGCAAGATTTACTTTTCTCCCCGAAGGCCGACTTACCCACTAAACTTTAATGGAACTATGTTTCTAATAATATGCTATAATAATAATGCGCTTTCAAGAGAAGCACTCTATCAGTTAGTGGTTTTATTGGCAGCAAAACTCGTTTGGGTATCCTGATGTAAATTTGATATTATGCAAAACACATAAGCCCAAATTATTAGAGGCTCAACAGATGCGTACATGTAACGACAGCTGTAGACTGCCCTGCCTTAGCCTTGTTCCGACGCAAATGTTTATTCAGGAGACGATTAAGCGGCTGGCAGAAAAACGACGTATTTGTTTAGGAGGTATCTATCCTGAAGATCATCTGGGCTGGAAACGTCAGTAGATTCTTTAAGGTTTACACGTAAACCGTTCTAGGTCCTACAGATTATTTAAGAAAGACGCTATAATGCTACGATGAGTTTCCGACCTATTTACACACATGATGTTTAAATGCATATATAGTATATGACAGGGTAAGTCGCCGGCTTAGCGATTATGTTTTTATAGCCTCTAGTTAGAATTATGAAAAATTCAAGCTAGAGCTATGACTTTTCATGTCAGCATACGGCGTGTAGAGACGTTTCACATTCAAGTAGTATTAATAAAACGAGTGTCCTAGAATTTGATCGTTGGATATACTAGTGTATTGTGTGATAATATCAGCCATGACGGTCGACTCATTGCTTTCAATTAGCGCGATAGCTGACATACTGATGTCATATCGTCATAAGTGACAGTCATTTCTAACTGTCATATTACGTACTTATGAGCGGCAGCTAAAAATCGTACTGCTTTATCCGTGCGTACGTAAAATCCAAATAGTTTCGATCAGCATTTGTTATAAACGAATGTGAAATTGGATTAGCGAATCCGTTTTGCGGAATAGTACTATTTACGTACAGTTGACGAGCTAGGTTTTGGTTTCATTTGGCATCCGACAGTCCACATTTGGCAACAGTGTATGGGGGCACATTGAAGCGCAACGTGCGGAGTCGGGCACAGCCGTTTGTGGCGGCTGTCCCGATGCCATTAGAAGCAGTAGCAGGGTCAATGCGAAACGGTTACAAATGGCCCCTTCCGATTTAGTTCGACACAAGACATGACCTCTTGCTTGACCCGTTCCCCATTGCTCTGACTGAGGCTCCGGTCGCCAGGCAGTAACCGGGATTGAGCTTTCGCGGGCACTCGCTTGGATATACTTCGTACACATGCAAGCACATCCACACCCAAATTGAAGGAAGGTTCGAGAAAATGCTCCATTAGCGATAACGATTAATCCGCTTTCCGCTATACGTATCCAGTAGCTAGAAGGCGACCCCAAACCCCCAAGCTTTAGTGGCCACCAGCACCGTTGTAACGACAACGACAATTACATCAGCGTCAGTGTCGTCCGCAATAACGACTCAACAGGAACAATAACAACAGACCAACTCCGCAACTATGGCTGACGGTCACTATTGTGGTCGCCGCGTTCCTCTATTCGCTTTTACCCCCTATTCCGAAGCCCCCAACATTAGTTGCGCTTCCCCAAACTACTCCTATTAAACTGTCGTATTCCAGCAACGACATCGCATTCTGTTTCGACAGTGTCAGTGGGTAGTGATCGAATCCAACAGAATCTCTAACGTTTTCCAGTCTGTCTACAGTCCAATTGATTTGTTCAACCGCTGTGATCCCTCGAATGTTATCTAGGTAAACGGACGGTGGAAGGTAAACCGGATGAAAGTAAGGGGAAAAGAATTTTAGTAAAATCAGGGGTAGCTGGGCTTTTTGGGATAGCATTACGTAGGGTAGGAGTAGTACGGTTGGATCTTCTCGCTTTCATTTGGGTCTTCTCTCTTTTGAAACCTTCTGCAGTCTTCGTCCGCATTGTTCAAGGAGATCGGATAAAAAGGCCAGAATTGATGTGGTACCACCAAGTGAAACATGTTTGAGATGATGAGAAAAGCAGCTACAGCTAATAGGAAGGCACCCGCATGAGCCAGACGGGCATATATGCACACACGTTCATACCCACACTTTGTACACTTACCATACTTAACGCACGGCGTTATCTTCTTCTGTGGCATACACAGAACTGTATATAAGGAGGCTATGCATAGGCAGACAGATGTTTTCTTGCCCCGATTCACTCAGAAAGCTCTCCAAAGATGATGCCTAGGAAAGAGAGAAAAACGTTTATAAAGAATCAAGAGAAACAAGTACCAGCCCTCAAATGTGGCCGGAATACGAACACGTAAAGAACTCAGTGAGTGACTGCGGGAAAGTAAGAGATGCCGCGGGCTTTTTTTTCAAGCAACAACTAAGTGATTCGCAAAAAAACACAAGACCAAACGAAAAGCAAGAATAACGCAAGATAAAGAGCTAAAACGAAAAAAAAGGGACGGACGAAGGAGCGACAGGCTTTCGCTGGTTTCTGTTCACCAAAAATGACCGACCGCTACCATCACGTTACTCGCTGCTTCTGCTCATTTTGCCGCCGCCACGGGTGCAGCAAGCTTCGTTCGCACAAAGTGGCCGCCTGGAACAACCCACAGTTCAACAACATTGATGTCCATGATAAATTAATATCACCGGGCATTCACTTTTGACGATAAAAGCAGCTTATTCTTGAGAGAAGGCCCAGAGCCGAGCATTGGCAGACCCGTTGAAGCTTGAGACCACACTGGGGTAAAAGCAGAATGGACAGACAGAGAAGCTGTTGAGGAACTATCAAAGCAAACACTCTCTTGACGGGCTAGCAGCTAGAGACCAGTGCCCCAGGGCTCTTCGAGGAAGCACGCTATGGGTTCGCTTTCTAAAGTTTCATCTTGCCTTCGTCCGGAGTTCGCAACGAAACGAACAAATGGATTCATAGCATTTTTTCGTCTTGTATCATGTTCTGCTAGCCCCTGAGTATTTAGATATGTCCATCAGAAGACCTCTTGCAATCCTTAAGCCTCCCCCCTCCCCCCTACCCCGGGAAATGTATGTGTAGTTCGTGCTGTGTAGGTCTAAGATGTGGCGCTGTTGTTACACGTTACGGCCTATCAAGAAGACATGATGGAGACTGATTTGACGTCCTCTATTGCCGTCTTTCTTCTACGCGTCCTCACGAAACAGTATGGAAACTGTGAGCGCATTCGGTTAATCCCAGCTGTCAGATCGTGTCGTTCATGTTTAATGAAATGCTTTTGCTACTAGCTTTTATCCGGTGCGCATATACATTATATTGCAGTATGTCCATTGGGGCCAAAATGAAGTATAGTAGAAATCTAGGACTAGCTTTGGTCAACTGTGGCATAACAGATCCGATCTGGAAAGGACTTTAGAGGTTGCAGCATACCCATAAAAGGAGCACACATATTGCTGAAAGGGACGTCTCTGTTTGCGGCCTTCTTGTTGCTGCATTCACTTAGCCTAGGCTATCCTTGTTGCCCCCTTGTTGTCAGTATAATTCACTTTCCAGCAGCCGCTGTTTTGGCGGACAGCGATATGGCGAAGGCCATTCATATCCGAACTAGCGTCCTCGCTATATGTACACAACGGAGTATTCTTGCTCGGTATTGGCTTAAATAGACTTGAACAGGACGTGTACGACATCGCCGAAAGTGCTAACAAAAGTCGAAAATCCAATTTGCAGCAGTACCAGCAACAGTGGTCCAGCCCGTAACATACCATATCCTATCTAGACTGTGTTGTAACCATACCAAGCGACATCGAAGGGCCCAGTCAAAGCCGAAAGCTAGGTGCGCTTGCCCGTTGAAAGCGGTGTGACTAGCTCCGCAGCGTTCCGAGACTACGATAAGGACTATATGCGAGCTTACTCTCTCCCTTAGTGCCTGTCGTAACAGCAGAGCAGAGAAGAGAGAAGCATTGCAAAGAAATGGGCCCTTTGCGGTAAGCGTTGCTGAAAGCATAGGGCACACGCTTAAAGGCGACGCGGTGACAGCAAAGGGTCTGGCGGCTATGGCCTGACAACCCCTGACAACATCCGACAACCTCCAATTAACTCCCGGCAGATGTCATTGAGCAGAATGACGAAAAACTGAGAGGCTCACGGCCACAAAAGAGGACGTGCAGCTGCTACAACACAACACTCAAACCATTACCAATACAATAAGTGCAAGGCACTTCAAGTAACAAGCCTCCCAGTCAGATGCAGAAACAAATCACATGGACTTCTTTTGCTGCTGCTATTGCCGTCGTTAGCTGTATCTCACAAAAAAAAAGACGGCGCAGTTGATGTCGGTATCAACTGACTCTACGCCCTAGCATTATTTAGCCGTCTGTCTTTGACCACCACCGCCTCCGCAGCAGCCGCCAACACTTTCACAGCCGTCGTCGAACAACAGCGAGCCTCTTCCACGTCGCCGTTGTTTACTCTTTCTTATTTCTGGTGGTCCTGGCACGGCTACCAACATCGTTCTTACCAATACCACAGTTTTTATCCGAACTTCAGTCTGCTACCAGCCACTCGCAACTAGTCGCTTTTCAGACCTGAGTGGGACCACGTGCTCCTGTGGTCTGTGACTTTACTCAACTTATCCGTTTCTGCGTTGCCTTATTGCTTTCTGTTGCGAAGGGCAGAATTCTGCTTTTTCTCGTCTGTTACTTTTATTCTCTTTCTTTCTCGTCTGTCTGAAGGGAACTTCCCAAAGTCAACGTGGTCTTTCTGTGCCCGCAGAACTTCTCAGCGTCAGCGGAACTTTCAGCAGACGGCAAAGGGCAGGGTTGTAAAGTTCTATTGCTTCGCTTCTCATCGTACGCCTTATGCATGTCATGTCTAGCCCATGTCGTTAATATTTCGCCACTGCCATTTAGCATATGTACTTCGTCAGTGTCCATGTCTGCCTGTGAGCCTCCATCAGGTTGAAGGGGGTGTGTGTGCCTGAACGTGAACTTTCCATTAAGGGCCATCATGTGTGTATACGTTCAGGGACAGGGTTTGATGGGAATGACGGGAGGAAAAAGCTGTGCCGCATAGCGGTGACTAATCAGGTCGGGCATTTTGTACAACTTTGGCTGCTGTTGCCTTAACGACACGAAATGAGAACGGGTGCGTTTGCGTGTGCGCATGCACGTACAGCAAAGAACGACCAGTACGAAAGGGCATCCCATGCAAACCAAAACATCACTATTGTAAAGCAGATTTCTAATTACATGGTATGTATGCCTTTATACATATATATATGGCAAAAATGGATCTACCTATATTTTTCATTAATATATAGATAGGTGAGGCCAATCGACCAATGCCTGAAAGCATTCCGACATCCTACTGTACCATACAATACAGACGCGCGTGTTCCACAGAATAGGTGAAAATTTAATATAATTTAATAAAAATTAAATAAAAAAAGAAATTTAATAAAAAAATGTGTACTTGTACCTTCTAGTGTTTGCAAAGCTCAGCCCTTCTCGCATAAATTTTTTTGCGAGATTTGAAACGATTTTTTAGTTCAATTCCCTAATCCCATCAACAATTTTCTGTACATTTATCCATCTATCAATTCTTGGGCATCATCTGGATATCTACAAACAATTAAGCATCACACATACAAATGCTTGTTAGAATGCAATACTCTACCATACCGTGAGCCCGTTACAATATCATCTTGTTACCATGGTGACAAGCTCATCATCGGACATTGTTACTTTTTACATCTTATTCCTGAGTCTTCAGGAAGAACAGCAACGGCGGCCGTCGGCTAAACTTCTCTGGTTCATCATACCATTTTTGCTGCTCAAATTGGGCAAGGTTGGTGCTAGCAAGGGAAAATGGGACACGGCGGGCACTAGCAAGCAGCATCCGGCGAACTCCCATCGAGTAGCAATAGTCAGCTGTAGTAGCCTGTATAGGAAATATCGACAGAGAGGAAAACAGGCCAGCCGGTTCCGGTTCCGCATCGAGGCACGTTGAGGCATCTATTACCTCCAAACTCCGCTATCGTTTGCGCTATACTGCCGGCATCTTCCTGAGCCCTGAACGGGTGTTCTCATGCGGGGGCATACAGACAGGCAAAGCAAGCAAGCAAGCAATTACACATCGTAGTCTAAAAGCATGATATCTCTAACGCAATTAGCCTGTTGGTCCTGTGTGTTGAATGATGAATGCCCATCAGGGTATATATATACACGTTCGTGCGTATCATCGTACAGAGAATCGTTGTTGGTACTATTAGGGTGATCGTTGACGTCAAGAAATACTGGAAAAAAGAAATGGCTGGTTCTTTGTTGTCGTTGGCATCGTGCGCTTCGATAGTAGCTAACATCCGCTCTTACGATCCTTTGTGGTACGGTTCATCTTGCCGCGATCATCTACCCTGCTTTTCGATCCCTGGATTAGAAATCCTTACTTGCTATGTTCGTTCATCTGTTGAGCCTATGAGCGTCGACCGACTACTTGAGCGCCGCAAAGGCGGTGGCAGTGGTAGGACGAATGGCCATCGCATCGGCATTCTAAGGATGAACGCCCTCCGAGGCGACACTGACACAAGTAGCAGTAGCAGCTCGAAGCAGTCTATACAGAACGACGGCAAGGGAACGAGAAAACTGTATACAAACCTTCCGTATACAAGCCACTCTATATACATATACAAACATGAGCACAAAAGCCAGAAATACTCGATCCGTCAATATATTCGGTAACCCGCCCTCCAACATGGTCCGAGCCTCAATAAAGCATAAAACGCACACGGTTGTGTCTGTGATCCCATGGCAGTTTACGGTTTTCTGTATTACTAAGGATCCAAAAGGGTCGTTCCCTGCATCGAGTCTTCGAAGATCAGGACTTCTTCGCAACTTCCTACCGCAGCCTTCCGTCTCCCTTTACCTTTGATATGCTTCAAACGTTTGATCAACTTAACTTTTTGTTTTGCCGCTTTTTCTGTTATTGGTCTTCTGCTTCTCTGACGTGTGTTATGCCCGCTGTTAGCTACACCATCATTGGTGCATCTATTATCGTAGGAATTCGTCGATTGGTTGTATATGTTGTCTTGGGAATTCGTCAAATGCTACGCTTGCCCAATGAGTTGGCCTATCACGTGGTGCCTCTATTTCCTGACGCTCTACCATGAACCCAACTTCGTCTGCTGTGACTATTCCCGCTACCTGTAAGTCCGTCGTCTTTAACACTGTACGTTCAAAACGAATATCCCTTTGTTGGTTGCTGCTACGAAGTAGGAAGTTGCTCCGCTCTGCGAAAAACGTGACCCGAAACTAGAGTTCACTCTAGAGACTTCTCGTCTTCTGTACTCCAGAGGGGCGCGCGTGTCACCGGAGGGGAAATCGAAGGGAACTTGGACGATGGGCAATAGCGAACATGGAAGGAGCACTTCGACCTCAAGATACTGCTGTAAAGAGATAGGTGACTGACTATTAGCTCATAGCGCTAGTAGACGCAAGGGTGGAAGAAGAGCGTAGAAGATCAACGGTATAGTAAGATCTCCTACATTCGCTGTCACGTGTCTACGTTGTCGATTGTCTGCGGTGTGCTGGCTGCTCAATGAAGAGCTGCTGAAATCGACGAAACTGTCGGTTGGGATGAAAGAGGGGCGATTCCGGTCAGACTGGTTCGTTAGGATATTGAATTTAGATAGGTCGCGCTACAGTGGCAGCTCTGACGACAGCTAGCTAGCCGGGATCCGGGCCGGATCTGGCAGGTTCTGCCGGGTCGGATCAGGCCGAACTGAACCATTAACGGGGAAACTAGAAGACCGAAAGCCGTTCGGGAATTGGTTGGCGAAAATCGACTCGGCCTTTCAGATGGTCGAGGGAGTACGAAGAAAATTCGAGCCACGCGCCATCAATTGTCCGAAGAGAATCGGGATCCAACTACATCGACTGGTAGCAGAAGCGAAAGCTCTACTCCGAGTAAGATTATCTACTTCGTGCGCTGTTATCTAGTGGCGCTGCCTTCACTTAGACGATGGCGGTGATAATGATAACAACGGTGACGCCAAAAAGCTATCGTATGCAGAACTGAGCCCCCGCGTTGCTTCCCATAATATGCCGAATATTCATACACATAAATAAACCTGATCATGCCAAATAAGGACAGCAGCATTGTCGACATCCGACGATATCACAGCACTATCTTGGTAATCAAGGTAGACAGCATCCATGTGCTGGAACATTTACCAGAAAAAGCCGATTACCTGTTTGTTCTGTCGTACATGTATTTAAACAATTATCTATCCATAGCGGTGGATGGTTTTTACTTCTAGGAAGGTACATGCAGATTATCACGTTGCAATAAAGAGCAATTTCATGCGCTCTTGGTATGCAGAATAATAGTATAAAGATTATCTATATTGAAACCCAAAACGTCGTAATCCTACCTTTTTTAGGCAAGTCTTCCCACGAATCGAATTTGCTTCTTTCTTAACAAGGTATGCGTGCGAACAACCAAATAATTTTGCGAAAACGACTATCGCTCGTCGCACGACTAACGATAAATGGGCATAGAAAGACAGGGTTAGATATTATTTGCGCTATCGCGACGTTACGATGGAAACGAAGTTTAGGGCAGTTAGTTCTAAAATCTAACTCCTACACACTTTTTAATAAAGCTCGACGTGTATCTGTCAATGCCGTTCGGAAGCTACTGTTATGGTTCTGAGTCGAGTGAGGGTTATTGGAGATAGATTTTTTCAACACGCTGACCGCCATGACCCCCAAAACGCGGATCCTCAAGGCTGAATAGCGCTCTAGTCGCCACCCGTGCACTTTCGCCGATTTAGCCTATCGAACTATTTCCCGCTATGCAGACCCGAAATTCTTAGTGATGCCAGCAAAAAGCAATTTCTATTGAGAATGCAGCTAATTAAGAGCGGTAACGCTATGGGTAGCTTACTCACTCGAAATAATTAAATATTTAATTAATAACATTATTGAATATTATAATAGTATTGGTAAAAAAACAAATGCTTAACGCTAGAACGCATCCATAGAATTATCTACTACTATTCACCGTAGACTTTTGTGCGATATATTTTGTTCGTATACTTAATATAATTGGACTTTTCTGATGATCAAGAGATGCTATTTGTTTTAGCCAATACGCTACCAATCGTAACCAGCATTGAGTAATAGGTGGCACTGTTTCTATTCAACAGTATAATTACTCAGTCACTCCACGTTTGATCGGCATCATAAAATTAACTGCGGAAAAACAAACACGTCATAGATGCGGCCATTCTTCTTTTTACTATCCCACCCTTTCCCCAAATAAAACCTCGTTTAACCCCCGTTTTTCCCACATGCTATTACGATGACTAACGAGTATATGCTTTAACAAATAACATTATGCGCATCGAAACAACACTAACATATATTTCGATTGCCTACTTTTTTGTGACCATATCGTGTGTGCAGAAGAGATAATAAGAACGCAGTTCACATTGCTCGCTTCTTTTGGTCGTACCAGATGCGATTTGGACTTTGCTTTTGTCCCTGGAGAAACGTGGACATTCAGCTAGCGAATAACTACGAAAAAAAAAACGAGCCTTCATTAGCTACTCTTCATGTTCACCCCTGCTTCCCTTCAGGACCGACCACCCCGGGCGGTCATCGTCGCTGTCGGTATTTATCGTTTTGTTCCACTTAATACAATACCTCTGTTATTGTTAGTTCGGGTCCCCTTTTACTCAGTATTGTTGGCGCTTGCCACGGAACCAAGACCAATTCCGTTTGTCTTCACTCTTCCAGCAGCAGACGCAGTAATAGTAACAACACAACATCAGCAGTACCGTGATCATCATCAACGCCAAGTTGAAGGAGCGTAAATACTCCCACAGTCGTGTAAGTAAGAACAATTGAAGTTTGCACAATTAGAACGTCCTGTGGGTGTCGCCGGGCCGAGTACAACGTATGAACGAATGTCACTAGTGTACTGCATTCGACATGACCCCATTCAGTCCCCTTCTGGCTGTCACCGCGAACGCATTGTGCAGCCGTTGTCAGTGCTCTGCTGTATGGTCTCAAACCTCCACTTCAGCTTGCAAAGTTCTCTTGAAGACTGCGTTCAGCGGTCGGACACGAGGGCAGCTTAAACCTTTTAGACAGCATCGTTTCATTTGTTGTTGACGGTCACAAACGGAGGGGTTTTCTTGCGCGTCCCCAATGGCGGATATTCCTTGGTACTCGCCAACGCTAACGCCAACGACAGACGCCTTTTAACCACACACCTTGTGCGTCCAGTTAAGTTGCATGTACTCTGAGCAGCCTGTGTGACCTAGACGGCCTGTCTGCGAAGTTCCGCTCTAGGAGCAGGCGGTTGAAGATAAGCTCAAGCCTTCTGCACAACATTTGACTGGCTAGTTCATCCGTCCGCACTCAGAACTAGCTCCAGAAGAGATGAGAATAGTGGGACGAATAGGAGACTCTTTGTTATCCTCGCCGAAGGATCCGACGCCATATCTTGGGATGAAGTAGTTTCACGTAACTCTGTTTACGTCGTCATCGTTGTGTCAGCATCATCATTGTTATAGTCGTAACTATCACTGGCCAAAAGTTCATTATTCTGCACTGCACAGATCGCTGTCTTTCGCATGCAAGTAATTGCATAATTACATGATCGACCAAAGCAACATCTGATGCCAATCTGTATATTTATTTTATGATAACCCTTTTCCCCATATAGCATCGTTCTTGTGTAACATGTTACCTAACTAAAGAATCAACTGACCATGCTCATCGTCGTGTACCATTCTGCGAACACGGCGTTGACAAAGGCCAAAAGCAAAAGGTCTATGACAGTGGTCCGTTCACTGCTCGTTTTGCAGATTGTTTGCTGTTTCCTTCGTTCGTTAATTCGTTTGCACGCTTTTTTGATAGCATGAAGGGTGGCTGGACTCTGTCAAAGCTGTTGTTGTCAAAGCTGACACGAGTAGCTGCTCACGCGTTCCCCAGGCAGATAGCTAGCGGGACACCGACCAAACAACGGCCACCGGCCGCCGGTTTTCAGTTACCCATTAGTGTTCACAACAACGAGAGTCAGCCATGGCTGACGCATAGGGGACAGCAATGGCCGCGGCTCCGGCAGTCACAGCACAGAACTCTTGCACAGCCAAGCAGATAATAGTTACACGAACATTCCAACACAGAGAGAGGTCCACTATAGAACGGTCAGCGTGTTTCGGCGCACAGCTGAAGCGGCTGCGGCGATAATGGCGGAAACAGTGATGGCAACTGATATTCACTATGACAAACCTTTCCCTCCTCGCTAAGGCATTTCCCTTGAGCGTCTATTAACAGGGTCTCGTCTCCGAAATCAACAAAGACCGCGCGACTGACGATACGGAACATCAACCATAGCAGGAGCTTACGCAGTCATTGATTAGCAGCGGTGCGCCGTGGCGGACAGTAAAGGCAGGCAGCCTTCAGTGCTCCTTGCAATATGGTCCTGCTTTCTTACTTGCGTTGTTGTCTTTCTGCGTAACCACCGAACGAGGGGATACTTTTTTCTTCCTCCTATCCTAGCGTCTCTCTCTTATTTCCCCCCTCTCTTTCTACAGATATATAGCCATGATGTGAGCGAGCACTGCAGCATTAGAACGGCCAGAACCGGTATCACACATATTCAGGTCCTGTAACGAGACGCCAAGAGCTTCAGAGACCGTTGCAGCTGCTGCTTCTGTTGTTTGAGCGCCGGCGCTAAAGCAGTGGCGCAAAGCCCCGGCCGTAACGTTCACATAGAGCTAGCGTGCCGCGTCGTTATTTGTTTACGTATTGTTCCTGGTCAGCAGTGACGACAATCGGCGACAGTAGCAATGACAACAACAACGAAAACGAGGGCGGGTAGCGCATCGGCAGTGGCGGTGTACCTGTTCAAGTTAGATGCTGCCTTTTAACATCGTTTTCCAGCGTTAGAAGAGCCTTCCTCTTTGCTTGGGACAGATAGGGTATTCGACAAGATAGTTATGTTTCGTGGACGAGATTGCTTGTAGAGGGCGTCGCAAGAGAGGGAAAGTAGGAGTTTCATATGATAGCGACAACCTAACGTAGTCGGTAAAGGGAGGTGGGGCCGACAACGCTGCCTGGGTTTTGGTTGAGCTGCCAAGCTTGTTTGGGGAGTGCTATTGGGTCGGCAGCATCGGTGACAGCCTGACAGTACAACGGGATCGGTAAAGTGAAGTGCGGGGAAGGCCGACATGAGCAAAGTAAAGTCTGAGATCGGGAAGACGGGGCTTTTCCGGAAGTCGGAAACGGAAATTCCTCCTCTGGAGCGGCGCAAGTCAACCCTTCTTTCGGTGACAGCCAGTAGTAGCATGCTTCTTTCAGAAAAGCTGTTGTAGCCGCGTATCGCCTTCGTGCTCGCTGTAGGCCACGTCGAAGTACCAAATACGGGGCAAAATGGGATGAGACGATGGGGCTGACTAGCTGCGTCACTTGTATATCATACGGGAGCGGTTTGTACCAGCAAAGGCGAAGCTACTGCTACCATCGGAACAACCGATCTGAGCATCGAGCAAAAGGGGTATCAGCAGCAATTGATGACAAACCGCTCAAGAGGATTGTCCTTTATATTTATAATCAAATTGCCAGAATCGATTCTTCGGAGCGTCTTTACTGATCCGAAACTGACACATCCTTTAGGTCATACTCGATCGTTTTTTACACATCAATCCTCGTAAGCATTCGTATTCGAACAATATAAAAACTAAAAAATAATAAAAACTCATTTTAAGCCTACCGACACTTTTCGAGTATTTACCCCAATCAAAATTCCAACCGGTCCTTAAAAAAGTTCTTCTCTTTATAAACGTCGATAATCGATAGCGTATTTAGGGCATAAAGTTTGACAAACATGGAATAACGCTTAAATAGGTAAATAGCGAAACGGTTTTTGACCGCCAGTAGCGCGTTTAATATTAAATAAGTTAATTAATTAAAAAGTAGCACAGTTCCAAACCGATGTTCTGTTAAAACGATGACCTCTTTTCTGGATAACCTCTGACTTTGTATATAGTAACATACAAAATAGTTCGTTATTTATGATGCTTCTCCATCACACATATAGCACCTGTTACAGCGGCCGGTTCCTCTTGCTAACAAAGCTTTCTGTGCAAATCACATGGGTGGATTTTAGCTAAACTGTACGTGAATACAGAGAGCGGCACGTACAGCAGTGTTCTTCGCTCGAAAAACTTTAACATTGAAAATATTCTATGTGTACGCAACTGCTAGCAGTTGACGACTGTTAAGGCCAACGATAGCTCTGTGTCTGGCTGAATCCCTACAGCGTTTTTTCAAATCCCTACGAGAAATCCCCACAACGCAGACACCGCCGGTCGCCGTAGACCACCGGCGCGGGTTTGTCGCCTTTGCCTACTGATCCCTCCTGGTCGAAGCTCGCTTCTAAATAAACTTCCGATGAGCACATTATTTTTCGAGGTAGATTACCGATATTTTCGAATATTATCGGTCTCTCGCGACGCTAACATGCTAACTTTGGGCCGCCATGTGGCCTTGAACAAAAACGAATAAAGATGAAATTTCAACTGAACCTTATCTAGTATTTTCGCTACACAGTGAACCACATGATTACAACGGTTTTGCCTTGTCCCTTCAAAAAGAACGCAGCCACATATATAGATCATATCTATACAGAATATTGTATATCGATATGCTTGCATACGGTTTTGTGGTTAACACTACGGGTATCGGATGAATGAATGCGCAGCTACGAAAAAAACCTGTGTAAAATAGCTTGTTTGTCTGCTCCAACACTGAAATATATATACATAAGTGTGCAATAAAGTCTAATATGCATTCTTCACTTTCAGCCTTCTTGAGTTTTTTAGCCAGTTGCACATCCACCCACGTTACTTTTGAATCAGCCTAGCAACGGGGGTTGAAATGGTACTCTTCTCTCATTTCAGTTGAATAACATGCAATACTTCTTGCACCGTGTTTGCTTTCCGCTTACAAAACGGATCCGCTCTGATTCTAACTTTGACGAGTACGCGAGGACAGCCAAAAGAGCGGCGACTGGTCCGACACAAGGGAACATTAGCGGAAAGGGATCAGAGGGGTAAGACAGGGGCCAGGAGTGGCTGAGCCCTCGGAGAAGAGAAGGTGGCAGCATCGTTGGAGGCAGAAACGATGTCGCTTGTGAAGTCCCTCAAGGGCAAAGTAACTCCTGCTAGCGAACAGAAAGTGGCAGAGTCATCTGGAGTGGATCACCTACTTCACCCACGGGCCAGCAACGGTCAGCAACCGGCGTGCATGTAGCGTAAAGAGAAACGCAATCACTTACCATTGCCTGAGGAATACTCGTCAGTCGCCTCGCGTTCGTTTAAGTGAAGCAGCCTGCCGGCACCGGCCACATCGGAGCAAAGGCAAGTGACAAAAACGCAAAGATATGAGGAAAAAGGGAACACGAACAACATACGCAGCAGCAGTAGCAATAACAACAAAATGGCACAACTTGGTAACCATATCAATAGAAGTATCGGAGAAACTATATCGAAGAAAGTGCGGTTAAACTGGACATGGACTTACAGAAAAACAGATCTGGTTTCTAGGAAAAGGCAACTTTATACCGATGCCGGTGCTCTCTACTGCATATACAAAATACTGCGAAGGTTTCGCTGTTGTAGGCGGCAACAGACAGCAGTCCAGTAAATGCTTACCTGTAATAGAACAAGTAGACTTCTTTAACTGCTGATCAGGTTATAGAAAATAAAATTGTTGATCTGTTTATCTTCGCAGTGATAGATATTTGAGAAGTAATTTGTTAAAGTAAGTTGAAATCACCTCCTGTCACAGCGTTTTCACTATGCCTGCGAACTATAGCACGAGAATGAAAAACCAATGAATTGAATTTCAATGTTCATTCATCTCCATCGTTGCATACGCTTTCCATTGGCCCCATAGCGCTGTTGACTTTGTATGCAGTGTCTACGTACGATGGCAAAGCAATTGCGGCGATATTATGGCAGGCTCCACTGGCAGATTGGGCCATTTAGGGGACGATCGTTGAACTATTAAGGGAAAACCTTGAGCAGAAGAGAAGCGTTTTTGCATTGATAAGACTCCATTTACTTGGTCATGATGGTTTTCATACACAGCTATCAAAATCGACCTTTCTACACTATTTCTATTCCTGACAGTCTATTCTGTTCAGTCTCCTTTGTTAGGCATAAACAAGCCGGTTTATCGTCCAAGCAAAACCAGGGCTGACAATGTGGTTGGATATTAACGTACGAGAAAGCGAAGGCTAGTATTCTACGATGCTCTCAACGACATGAAACGACTGAGTTAGATCAGCGTACGGGAATACGGAGTATAGGACATTTTTGCTATATAATTGGACGTGGATATTTAATTTAGCCTAGTTTTTTTTGGTTATACTATTACCGCGTTGGTCAAATGTAGATACTATACCAAGCATACAGCTAGTAGCAACAGAAATGATCGTAGCAGCAATAAGGTTAATTGCTAAATATCACCGTCAGGTCTTTTTACTGCCCATTTTTATCCGAATCTTTATCATTTCATTAGGCAAGTTTCGCGATTCCCCTAACTCCCAACTTAATCCTTCACTTTGTCAAAAAATGATGGCATGTTTTATCTAAGGAAGGCATCATCAGGAAAGTGTCCGCTTGTATCACTTTAATCTACAGCCACTTCTGAATTGTATTGGTCCTCGATTCATTGTCTGAATTCATTTGTTTGCACATTAAAGAACCCGTTGGGAGATACCGCCTAGACAAATTTTTAACAACGGTATTCGTAAACCCTATATTGAGGACGCATGCCATCGACCAATGCTGGTTTCTATCCAGAATTCGACTTCCATGTTTCTAGTGATCGGGGCAGAAGGAAGAAACGTGCCGTTAACCGCGCGGTTTCATTTACTTCTATACAATGGTTCCACCGATTGCCCCTTCATAGATCATGGCAATCGATGCAAACGGTAACGCTAACAATAGCATTGATGATCGTTAACTTTCTTATATCTGAGTAGGGTCCATCTAACAAAATGCCCATCAGGAATAGGTACCAACTGGTAGACAGGTTGCATGGGGAAGTATGGAACAGAAACACATCAACGAAAGCATTTGCTACTAATTGTTCGGAGCCTTCGAAAATATGTGCGACCTGTGGTTTCTGGTCCAACTTTCCCGACACCCGACGGATCGCCGTCTCTGGCGGCTCGGATCACCTAGATGTTAACGGTGCAGCGATGGACCGTTGTAGGTCCTTGGTCGCAATGCCTATGTACCCAAATGCGCTAAGCTGAAATCGGATTAGAGAGTAGGTAACTGCTAGTATATGTATATGGCAAGTCAGCACAACTACGACTTACGGATTTCGTTGTTTATTCGACCTGATCATACCCTGTAGTACTACTTTGTAACGTACATCGTTGGCAAATCAATTATCTCTTGTATGTTGATATGTAACTGTTTTGTTTTTAGCACACCGTATGGATTCGTCATGCCAACGGGATTACACAAAAAATGATCGTATCTATGTTGACGTAAAGAAACTATGAGCATTCCTGTATCATAGGCCGTTTCACTTCGATAATACACAGTTATTTTGTACGCAGCGAATTTTCTAGTAGTTCCTATACGAACGGTATAGCGATTCGTTGAAATAGAGCGAACTTCGAACATGCTCAGGGTCAGAGATAGCGGAAGCATGGAACGCAACGTATACAAGCGCAAACGCAACGACAAGTGAACAACTTACTTCTAGACCAAAAGTATGCTCTCTAGTTATGTAAGTTTTGCCCTCCCGTGTTGCTAAACTAACATATACGTGCATCCATATAGACATAAAAAGAATGAGTAGCAATCGTGCAATAGATTGTTTCGACCCGTTGTTGTTGTCTTGTCGAAAGCGCACGAGTAGTTCCGTGTTGAACTGAAAGACGACTGAGTTATTCGGGGGTAGCCATTTTGGGTGAGCAAGAAAACGTACACAAATGTGAAAATATCAAAATTACTGTCTTTATTCAGCCAAACCGTTGGCATTATCCGTAACAGTACCGGCAGTTGCAGTAGCTTTTCTGCCTAGTCTTTTCCAACGAAGAGACTTGGCCATCCAGTCCATTGCAGCGACAGACTCTACTCATAATGAGACATATCACCCAAATTGTCCCATTTTGCAATTTAATTTCGGTCTAGTTGAGTCTGCTTCTTTTCTATCTAGCGTCCACCAGGACGATATAGTGCGTGACTAGTATACACAGAAATACCGAGCGGGGTGCTCTTTCATGAAAACACATATTAGTAATAGTGCTTGGCTAGCCTGATGCGTGTTATGATACCGAGCGTGAATATAGTTTTTGGGGTAAACTCGTTTTATAGTGGAAATTGTAGTGCTACAAATGGAACATACATAGTATCTATGTTGGAATGAAGGCTGGATAGCTGGGGCAAACAGGTCGCATTGTCTAGTACATATTCAATAAGTCTCATATGCAGGTCAGTGATCTTATTTGCATGAGACATACGTATCAATTGTTATAAAATACAGGAGTCCACGGGCGGCACCGTGTCGGTTACCAAAATACTTCTGCTATAAAGATCCAGCTTGTGGGTTACAGTTTCATGTACTTGGCTTTAACATTAGCTTCAAATTTACCAAGTTTGTTTGAATGTCTGACTCATAATAAAACGCTAGCCATTCTGTTGTGGATTCGGAATGAACTAGCTGTCGTTCACATTATTCCAATTGTCTTTTTGACCATCTTCCGTACACGCATCTTACCGCACGCTGGAACGTACCGCAATGATCTTCTAGAAAAAACTAGTAGAGTACAATACTCTTCCGATCTATATACTCCTACAAGCAGCTACGAATGCAATGGTGTGGTGGCATGGTTTTTGCCTCAAAATCTACCCAGTCGCTCACTCTCATCATGAATGCATTATAGCTAGTCATACGGAATGTTTAGCCGTTGACTAAGTAGAAACATCCTCCATGCTTAATGAGCCGGCTGCTATGGAGCCGGGAGTTCGCAAAAGAACCTAGATATTTAAAGGACAAGCGTCAAGAAATGACTGATGAAGGGAGAAAGAAACGGACGATAATTGGCTGCGTCTGAACATTTGCTTAGTAAGCAGTTATAGGTTGGCATTGACGAAGCTCATATGTAATTACGGAGCGCAATTTATGGGCTAGGGTACACACCATCACCCCGATTACTAGCAACAGTGGCGATTTGCACGAAATGCGGCTTTGTTAAGGGAAAAAAATTAAGGCACGATGGCAATAACGTATAGTGTTATATTCAAGTGAATTATGGGTAGGTATTCTTTGAGGATTTTGATTAGTGTAAATCATAGAAACGTGCATTAACTACTAGTTGTCCGTTTTTGCCTTTTTCTGCTATTCGTTTGGATCGTAAGATACAAGCAGAAGGTCTTTTTCGATAAAAGCTAAATTTTTTTTCATAGAAGTGCATATATAACTAGAAACACATAGTAGCCAGGACGCGCAAACAGAATGACGCCTCTTTTACGTTCAATCTAAAGAAGACCCAAATGTGCACTGTGCAATGTTCTCATAAGGTATCTTAATTTACTTATGTTACCTACAACTCGATGAGCAATACGATTTATTCAAAATTGCTATCGTTATTATAACCCTATTCTATCATTAGGTTTTTTTTCACTGGCATAGTTGAGCGGGTGCTTTCTCCCTCGGAAGGTGTGTTACGGGAATATAACGACGAAGTAGCAGGGGCAGATAAAGCGTAATATGCCCAGGAGGACAGAAAATCGATGGTCTTCTTCCGAGGCCGAAAGGAAGTCAACGGGTGACATCAGCAATACTAATGTAGCAGTAGCAGCAGGAACTGACTACCGCAAAAGATGGTAACCTAGTCTAGCAGGCCTGGCGGTTCTAGGAGCGGTAGTGCGATTTATATGGACGTTCGCTTTGCGACAAAGCGAAGCGGACATTGCCGTCAAACTAGGTCGTTTAGCTGTTCTTCTTTAGCACAGCGGGCTACACCGACGAGTAACTTTGGACGTGGGATCCACTCCTACCTGTCTGCGCCCTCGGACATTGTCATCGACGCTCCTCCTAGGTACCCGCCAAAACGAAAAGGACAGTTAAATTATTCCATTCTGCCGAGGCCCTTACACCTAAGGACACCATAGGCGACAGGTCTGGACTTCAACTAACAGAGCTATGGCAATAGCCACCTAGTAAAACGAGCTGTACTAAGCGCCATTTACGATACGAGGCAAAGCTAAGTCTCGGAATTAAGGCGAAATGAACGGAGCGGAGTACTAGTAAGTAGCTAGCAACGGCCACAACGGCTGTCGAACGGTAAAGCGATATCTATCCGCCGATGTATCCGTGTGGCACCATTTGGTTGGTAGATAAATAGGTAGGTGAGCAGGATTTTAGGATGGTAAGGTAAAACTGTTCGATGGTATAAATCTATTGCGGTAGACGAAGAAAAAAAGAAAGAAAAGGTGGAAGATGCCGAAAGCGGCGAATCGACGCCCAACTCATGAATGCGCGGCGCCAGAGATTCCCGGTTGGAGACGAGTAACAGCAACAGCTGACGTTGTTAGTGATATTTTTCATGTTAAGATCGACAAGGGCGACAGCAACTTAGAAGTCAACCAGGTACAACTCGCAGGTCATGCGGCCCATTCTGTGTTTGTTTCACCCCCTTCACATGCCTTGGTCTAGTTAGCCCAGCTTAGTCATATAACAAGTGGGCTGACATTATGAGTCGCTTGTTCAATGAACGAAATCAACGATTATCCAGTGGAGTTACGAGTCAAGATCATTGAAAGCTACGTATCGTGTGTGACGAAACAAGGAAGTTAAATGGAGCGGAGTGGAGAGAGTCGAGCGAAATCCTGATGATTCGGATCGCTAAAAAAAAAACAGGAACAATGGCAGAGCACGGCTTCATCGGAACAACACTAACT
Organism: Varroa destructor; assembly: GCF_002443255.2. Lineage (NCBI taxonomy): Eukaryota > Metazoa > Arthropoda > Arachnida > Mesostigmata > Varroidae > Varroa > Varroa destructor. The sequence continues at coordinate 28,116,488 of NW_019211458.1, read as the reverse complement.
TGCGTATAGGGACTACCAATGGACACCAACAACGAACAGACATTCTTGCTTCACCAACCACTTCTTCCGTTTCATCTCTTACCTCATAGGGGGTGAAATACAGCAAGCATGTACCATGACTTATAAAGGCAAACCGAAGCAGCCAGCCGGATCCAAGGCATTGAAATGCTTTTAGCCGTTTCCGAAAAGTAGGGAACTTTTGACTTGGCCGCTGTCAGTAACAAGCGTTTGCGCAACTCGGATTGTTCTCTCTTCGGGATTGCTCCCGACGGTTGCGATGATGGCAGCATCAAAACATCCGTGACCTCGCGATCCTTGAAGGTCGACTCCCAGTTATACCTTATACTATTGCTGTGTATTGTTATCTGAAGCATTTGATATGCATGAAGAATTGACCCCGCTCAGCTTTCACAGTGTGGTGGAGAGACAGAAAATCACGCTACCGTGATAACTTTGCCTTACAATAAAACATATTCGTGCAGTTGTGTATGCTATGTAGACGTACACATGTAAGCATATACATAAGACTGAATCGGCAATTTAACTCTGCATTAATTCAAGAGTCTCGGTAGAAATGTTTAATATGACACTTAGATGCATTAAGCGAGAAGACCTAGAATTGTTGCATAGATTCTAAAGTTAGGCTATAGAAAACTGTCTTCTACGTCCATTTTGCTATATATATATATATATATATATATATATATATATATATATATATATATATATATATATTTTTTTAGTGGAGAACGCTTGCCAATTATAAGTATGGTCAGAAATTACATTTCTTTTAAAGTTAAATATTAACTTGATGGTATATCGAGCATGGATATAGCTGCCTCTCCAATATCCATAATTGTTGTTCTGTTTTTATCAACTGATGACAAAAACGGCTCCTAAATAATAATCACAAAACAAATAGATCCTTACTAGTTGTTCAGTTTAGTCATCACTCACAGATGAGTGATGACTAAACTGAAGATGTGTTCAACAAAAAATCTGCGTAGATTTCGAAGACATCAAAATACGGTTCTCTATGTAATTTTCCTGTCGTTTTAACCAGTGCACTCAATCTGATTTTCCTCTACGGGTCCAGCTAGACCTTATCCTTCCATATTTATTTATTTTACCAATGCCACAGCAACGAAAAAAAAGCCTGGACAATAAAAAGAACCACTATACTTGAATTTCTACTAATATAGCTCTTAGCATTGAAGTCTAGAAAGCTACTGCCCACAAAGACGCATTGTAATCACAGGCTGCCACATGCTTCTCAAAGGTAAAGTTCTAACTCAAATCAAAGTAAACAGTAGCTATGGCAGGATGAAAGCAAAAGGTGCCTAAACAACATCTACAGGTTCGGGAGGCAGTTCAGTGGATAAAAATCAAGCGAACCTGAAGCGAAGGTTGAAGAAAACACTGAACGACGCTAATGGGCAGCGATTCGACGCAGAACCAAAGGCGAAGCAGGTAGGATTTCAGCAGCCGATCCGAGCCCATACGGACCAGTCAAACAGCGTCTGCTTTCAGCGACCTAGGAAATAGTACCGTTTTTTAGCTTCTTATCGAAACGCGTACACTGGCGAACTAGCGGGAAGCTCAGCAGTTCTGAATGATGCCTAATTTTCCTTTTCGGCCCATAGCAAAGTGAACTTGACCGAGTACGGGTCAAGTGGGGTCATCAGCTCTGGCTAGAGCAGATAAGTCAGAAAGGTGCTGACTATTATGGTGATCGAACTTGTAGTGTTAACGGCATAGATTGATTAATCTAACCCCAGCGGTTTCCATAAATCTATAGACTTCCATCGACACATCAACAGAACTAGTCTGGGTTACCACGCGGAAAAGAGATGAGCGGGCATTTCGACAAGGAAAACCTCTTCCCTGAATTGAATGAGTTTTTCCGGCCAGTACTATTCTTTGTGGTATTGGCAAAGCACAAATACGAAAACGACTGGCTATGTCGGACCACACGGACTTATATGTATGTATATATGGCTGGGTGCAGCAGAAAACGAAGTAGTACGATTCTTTACTCCTGTGCCTCTCCTTTTTCCCTTTTAGTAGAAAAGCTGCTGGTTCAACAACGAGATTCGTGAATTAGAACAAGGGACCCACTTTCTTCATTTCTTTTTTCCGTCACCTGCTGTTGTCTGGCCATTGTTCCAGCACCTTCAACAGTGGGACGGTCTGCTGGGTCGAACAGCAGCAGGTTGGATGGGTTTCGTCCACACATTCTTTAAGAGTCCACAAAAGGCATGTCTGAGGCCCTTTGCTATCGGTGCGCACCTTTGGAAAAGGCCATGGCACTACGGGTAAGGAAACCTTTTTCACATTGTTGGCACTTCTCTTATACAGTAGACATCACCTCCACGTTTTGTCCAAATTACCCCTTTAGCACATCGTGCACTAGCAGAACACAACATTTCAATTGTATATATATATATAAAAGGACGCAGGCTTGCGCACTTCTCCCTCCGCTCACACTCGGCTGGCGAGGCAACTTACCTTATTCGGTCGGAAACTGACTGTTTTGGCGCCGTCGCTTGCAGCACCACGTTGATCTTATTTCCAACTTTCTTTTCGAGACTGCGAGTGTGTTAGCATAACTACTCTCCACTGTTCTCGTTCCTCTCTGCGTGTCTACCTAAAGCGTTCGTACGAATAGGCCGCAGTGCTGGCCACTGTCGGATTGGCAAGCGCGTCCCCTGTGTGGCCTGGAATCCCAAAACGTTCCGCTCGAGTTCAGCTAATCTAGTTAGATTTGCTCTACGTACGTGTGCGACCATGTAGGTAGGGGTATTGTTGCTTCACAACTCAGAGATGGACAAGACAGGCGTTCGCCGCTGTTCGTACGCAAAGCTGCGGTCTGCATAGGCCACGCCACGAAAGCCTAGTTGGCTTTTCTTGCCTTTAATTCGACTTTTCACATGTACATCTACACCAGATATACATACACATACACGTACTAAGACGAGTAAAAACTGAAGAAAAACATAGATATTTTTTTATTCTGTCTGCCAGTGCATTGCGGTAGTCAACAGGGAAAGATGGTTGTACTAAGTAAGCTTAGATTATGTTCTACAAATTCTAATGCACCGCCTATCTTCAAATAACAATTTATGCGATTTGCTAAAATCTTGAGAAGGTTAAAAGCTTTCTCTAATCGCTATAGTATTGTGAAATAGAAAGAGCAAAATCTGGTAGATTCACTTAGCAGCTTGGTGTAACCTGTGCATAATTCCGTATCTCACCTTATCATAAGATACTTAGGGCTTATTTAAAGATCATGCTGCTAAAACTAGTTTTAGATATATTCGTAGCGACACTTATATATGTGCCGTTTTTGTGTAATTGCTATACCTAGCTAGAAATGGGTTAGCAAATGACATTTATTGAGCCTACTCATTCCATGGACGGAAAGGAACGGTCGATTATTCAAAGTGATTCTGCGCGCATTGAGGTGTTCTGCTGGGATAAGGCAATTGTGACAGCTTTGGTAGTTTTCGCGGTTCAGCTGTCACATACATATCGGTGGCTGGGGAGTAGGTACTGAGCGGCATAAGCGTGCGAAAAACTCCCATCGGCTGAGCGCTGAAGAAAAGCTAAAGAGACCATATCCAAGAAAAGCGGTGCGCTGGCCGCCTCTGGCAACCGACAGAACAGGATATCTTTCCTATTTCCCATCTGGGCCGTACCACCAATTCGTTCATGTTCGTCCAATCCCGCTTCAGGGAATCCGAAAATACTAGCGGACTCACTCCAATGAACTCGCTTCGCAATTTCACCGTACTTCCTTTAGTCTTCGGATACGTTTGCCTTTTCTACTGTTCCAATATACATATATTCGCTGCCGCCCGTGCCTGTCTAAGCTGTATCTTTTAAACGCCGAAACACCTCTGCCCTCTGATGGATGTCTCCCAGATACCGTCTTTTTCTTGGTTTACCTGATGTTTTTCATCAACGGGACTGAAGAGGCGTCGTCTTACAAAGATGGAGCTGACGGACGTTTTACGGGTGCCCCTCTATTTGCAGGGTTGTGTACGTTTGAATACATACGGATCTGTGAAGATCTATATGTATGCAGTTGACTCTCTGTAGTATTGAGATATATAAAAAGGCACCATTTGGCACAAATAAATACGGGGTGGGGTGAGCCAAGCCGCCGTGAGGACCGGCCGACGACAAAAAGGAGTTGGTTGTGTTTAGGGATTGCAAAGAGAAACTCCTCTATTTTTTCTACTATTACGAAACATCAGTTACAGCAGCAGATTATCGGTCCTTACTATTGCATAGGATGCTGGCGATTTAGTCGATTTCCCGATTTTTAACCACTCTTAATTGTCGATAGCCCATTTTACTGATCTCTGCAAATTGGCGGCGAACGACGTACTTTTCCCTAGCATACAACATTAAACTCATCTACAAGTCTTCGTGCCTGCTAGCGAGCGTCGAAGGACTCAAACAGCCTTGTACATGATCAGGCCTGTATGGGGGTCTTTTCACTGTTTAAGATCTAACTGCCGTCTGTCCAACTGTCGTCTCTTTTGAACGCTCGAGAAGCAGACATCCAGATGGATTATAAGAGGACTGAGGGTAGAGAGGGAAAATGGAAGAAGGACACCTTCGCTCCGCAGGCCAAAGGCGCAGTTGATTACGACCCAAGAAGACTGTGTTTCATTGCCTGATTTAGAAGATGGAGGGGGAGGGGAGGGGGGGTACGAGGACAGGGCTCGTGGCTTTGACTGGGTTCGTTAAAGGACGTTTCGGTCGTCGGCTTTCTAACCCCTACGAAAGTACGTGGTAGTGATAAGAGAGAAAATCAAGCTGTAACAAAGAGATGGCGAACTGCCGAAGGAATGTGTCCCCGTAGTTTTCATTCCGAAAAGGAGCGTCGTGTTGGTCTGTTTGGTCGATCGAAACAGTTATTAACAGTTCTAACCAATATTCTGTCCCGTCTGCCTAGGAGGTGAAATGTGCTCGTGATTCTGGACAGTGGTTTGATTTGTGGTATTGACTTCTGTTAGTAACAGTGGCAGGTACATTTTTAGGAACAAAAGAGCCTAAATGGAGGCATTACATTCTGTAGTCAGCAGGCCACATAGAGAAAAGAACAGGCAACGGAATTATACCAGACTGTGTCGGTGTCGAACAGAGACCAGAACAGGAATTTACGTTATGATAGCATCTCTATACCTGCACGCCAGTACAATACATTGTACTTAAACGCAGACATATTGTTATGTGATAATTTTCAATTAACGACTTTCCCTCAGCGGACTCTATGCAAACATTAACATGCCTTACACATATAATTTATAGTGAAGCTTTGCGCAATGCTTGTTTCATTCAATAACTCCGAAAACAACTTCATTCACACCGCGTTACCTATATTGCTTGCAAAACAGAACAGAAGATTAATGTCCATATATTATACATTCTTATATATAGAATTCATGGGGTTGCTCATCGTATTCAAGTTTCTCCCGCCGTATGTTCTTCCCTCTCGCTATAGATATTCAACCCGAAAGCGGGGAATTACACTTTATGAATCCCGGTTGGGGCCTCCATTGGCTCCTTGCGTCGCGAGCAATACTCAGTGCATCGGGGCGCGATTCCCTAAAGAACTCTCATACAACATCCATCGACCGAAGCTAATACAGGGAAGAACAGAGTGCTACTTCAGCGAATGAAGCTCCTGCTGGACTTTTGCAGCCGCATATACACACAAACAATACTACTTCTTTTATTGTTTCCACTATTGCCAGCGCCACCAATATCAACGGCGGCGGTAGGCAGGTGGGCAGGCGGCTTAGAAGCAAAAAATCTCTGCTCGCTGTGAAGCCTTTGTTAGTTTGCTTGCTTATCCGAGGTTCCGACTCTGGCCACCGTACGGCCTGCGGAGCGCCACAAACAGTGCTCCACATAAGGAAGCAAGGCTCTCTTCGCCACAGGAAATGATTACAGATGGAACGAATGAATGAAAAAGGGGGAAAGATATGGAGAAAGGACGAGGTGTTTCATGTATACGTGATACATTATTGGCTGTTCGTTGGCTGTTATGTTCGCTCAATGGCTGGCTGCTTGGCGAGGCCGTAGTAAGGTGAAACTAAAGAAGCGAATGGTCACTACCTCTAAGAAATAGATACATACAGTTGGCAATTGAGTCGTCTAACCATCAGCAACCCTTTGTGTTACGAGCTATTGTCAGGCAAACGGGTAGGTAGATAAACACTAACTAGCGGCAGATAGTTGGCGAAGCTTAGTCGAGAGGTACGATCAGACGCTGGAACTCTTGTATGAACGGAGAGACGGATGGACCAAGGAATGAACGATCACTGAGACGAAAACTAACCCCCACGTAATTCTGAATGCCCGCTAAGATACTGGCCCACGGTTTTCCGGCCACCAACGACATTGCCAAAATTCGCTGCCAGACCCGACTATTCTGTACCCCCCTCACCTCGTCAGCTGCCCCCCACTGAATTTTTAGTTGCACTGTAGCACGGCTCAACAGGAAAATTTAGTTTACGTTGATTTCGGTTTGCAGACAGATACAAACATTGGAAATCGGTTATCGAAAGACCGAAAGAGCAAATGATCGGAGCGATCATTGCCACTTACGATCTGGAGAGTACCGATTAACTAATGACGCTTTAAGATAGACCCAGAGCTGGCGCAGTGGGTATTTTGCCCAAATCAACAACGCTAAAATATGATTTTATGCAGATAACTAACGAAACGTTTAGAAACCGCTGAAGTGAATTTTAAATTTGAACGGAAGTGTTTAAAAATGAGTACCATCACTTGCTCTACTGATAATTGCCATTACTGCTAAGCAGAACTCAGTAAATTCGCAGAAGTTCTAATAATATAATCCAGAGAGAGTCCCTGTTTTTTAGTCCGGTCCTGAATCTGTAAAAATAGGCTACACAAAATTTATTTTAAACAGTAGCAATTACGGGATCATAATTCTATTTTTAACCAACAATCGCCATAAGAGACATTTTAAACAATTATCTAATTGTATATGGAAGAACTAACTAGTATCGGTATGACCCATTCCTGTCTCATTGGGCTGCTATAGTAAAGTATAGCCACCAATGAGGCTCCAAAATATACATGCTACAATTAGGCGCTTTACCTTTTTCTATAATTAGAACGATCAGGGAATTCAAGAGCTAACTGGCTGTCTCTCAGGTTCTTCGGATGCATGCCCACGGCTTAAAACTGGTGACCAGTCATCAGCACTACGCCTGAATTCTTACCGAAGACTAATTACTCGCAAATTATCGAAACGTCAAAACATCTATGCCATAGGGAACGGACTTTGACATCTAATGCCCGTCGCACGACTTTGTGCTATACACTGAACATATCCTTAGGCATAGGGAGTAGTTTAACCTGATATTGGTGGGCCCTTTAAGGTAGATGACGCTCATCTCTACGTGAGAGGCTATTGTTACAGGGGCCAATTAAACACAACGTGGAAGATGCAGATGGACGAAGTCGACACCATCGACCTTGCTAATATTGCGAATACGAGTAGTTACACGGTGAGTACGTTTTTTTTCAGGCTATTCAGAGAGACATGCCCTCAGCAAATACGAATTTAAGGCTTTAGTTGTATTATTACAAACAAAGCTTATCTCGATATTACTGTGTACTCACAAACTATAAGTAACTAGCTCAATAAATGCTGACCAGTAGTTCTGTCGTGTTACGAGATAAATATTACCTTTCGAGGTCTTAATCATTTTTGCCTCATTATTACATACACACTGAAAAATCTCACGCAGATCACAAAAGCCCGACACATGTGTGTTTTCCTTTACCTTATACCCGAAAACATTTTACGACGCATCAACTACATCTCACATTAAACCCAATATAAACCGTAACAAAGTACAAGGAGATGGGCATACACTTGTTAGAAGCCTGAGCTTTAAATGCGTCCACCTATGTGATATCTCCCCAAGTACTACTTTTATCGCTTTTCAACTATCGTTTTTTTGTTCATACATAGATATTATCATAGTTTTACCGTAATTCCCGATTCGCGACCCACATGGGTCAGAATAACATGGACTGTATAAAATCGGACCGAAAGGGCCAGCACGAGGCAATGACAGATTGTGTGGCAATATCTCCATAAGGTCCGGGTCGGGTAAAGCACCCGTTTGTCGTCAAACCGTAGCTAACTAAACGCCTGCTCATACATTCGAGTCCCATGAACAATTTATATCTCAGCGTCAACGCATGCTGCATAACATAAGTACAAGCAAGCAGAGGGAGTAAAGGATCCAACGATGGGCCTAGAGGGTGAATCATCGTGCACTCAGTGACTTGTTGGTGTTATTCCATTTTTCCTTTCGTCCAAACACATGAAGCTAAATCTGGTCGGGATCGGTGATCGAAGCACGGATAGTGGGCCGCAGCGTACGCGCACTCATAGTTGTCCGCCCTGACGTGTCCACCATGGATGACTATTTCCCACTCGAGATGCACCCATCCGATAGCACTAAAATCCGTTGCACTTGCCTAGATCCGCCTGCAATAGCTGCAGTATTGTATTTCAATGCAATCATCGAAAGAAATGTGAAAGAAAAAAAGGAAGCCAATGTGCAATAATGCAGGGGCCACTCGAAAAAACAGACCACAGGTCGGGGTTAGGATCAGTGGAAAGAGGCTGGGCAAAACGATGCCCAGACGAAGACACTGAGAGAAACTGTACCGGAAGTAGAGCGTTGCGGCAATCCTCGACAACAAATCCCAATGTGTCTTGAACAATATCGACCCCTTACATAGTTGCAACTACTAGGACGTTGGCTACCAAACTCAATCACCGATTTTAAAAAGGCGCTAGGGGCAACGATACCATTCGTTTTTGATTTTTACCTTTTTGCTTTTCCTGTTGAGTTCCTGATCATGTTCTTCGCGCGATCCTACCGGCCCAAGTTACTTCATTCTGTCTCAGTTGCTTGTTCCGGTAGCCCATCAGCTCGGTGAACAAGCGTGCAAGACAATACGCGCCGTACCATAGGCACTCAATGTTTCTAACGTTGGTCCTGCTCATGATGGTTGGTCATTGACTACTCTGTTGAAGACATCAACAGCGACGTCATCGGCGTCGATAACACAGCTGGCCTGTTTAGACTGTTGTTACCATTGCTGCCCCTATTCTTGTAACTATCGGCCTGTTGTGCAGGTTTCCACCCGCTGCCCCCCCCCCCCCCCCTGTTTCGTATCAAATCCGCGAGTATTTGCTATGTGACATCATAGTACTGCAGCCGATCAATTTACTGCAGAAGCCAAGTGGCAACGGGAACACACACCGAACAAAACGACATGGCTATGCAAAATATATATATCATCAACGCTAGGTGAGATTCTCTGGAAGCTGGTACAGCAATCCAGCATTTCATCTATCTGTGTGTCTTCTAGCAACGCAGGTTTGCATGTTTTCATTGTATGTAGACAGACGGAGGAATGGAGTCGGACAAGAACCTGTATCGCGCCTCTCCAACGAAACGAACAGAGAGACAGCATGGAAGGATACAAAGCAATGGTTACCTGGTATTACTGACGCGAAAACAATGACCACTCGAACTCCTCTTGAGTTCTATTGTAGGTCGTCTTAGCTACCGCGGTGATTGCATGCTTTCCGCCTGTTATATCTGTGTGTTATGATGACTTGTTATATATGTTCATCAGTAACAACAGCCGCTACACAACAATGGAAATACTCATATGACAACAACAATAGGTGTATATTACTATTTAGTCTTCTTCCAAGTCTAATTTTCAATACTTTAACGAAATTTGCATATTGACTGAATACGTTTGTCCGATCAGAACCCTAGATTCAGTGCGCGATAATTTTTTTTTTTGATTTTTGCATAAAAATCTAACCAAAATTTGGCTAGACAAGGTAGGATCTGCCACAGAACAGGAACATCCACCGCCATATATGCAGCGTAAACAGCCCAAAAGTAGATAACGTACTTTGGCAGGCTCGAGGACATGTCCCAGTTGGTTTGCTTCAACGTAATATTATTTGTCATGCATAGTAAACTTTTGTCCATAATCGCCTTTCTATTTTACATGTAAGCTAGCGTATTCCTATTCGCTTCTGATTCGCACCCGAAGGTATCTTGGTAGTGGACGTTTTCTCTTCTTTTACTAGCATGTCCAAACTATAACTCTTTTCTACTTCATAGCATCCATGCGCGTCCGAGGCGTTATTATACCGGCTTCTGTTACACGTTTGGAACTAACAGTAAACTTATTAGTTAGAACTAAATTGCCGGAAGATAGGAACAACTATGTAGACTGTGTACGGTGATAGACGCTCTGATTGTTTCTAGCTCTGTAAGCAGATGATGATTAAAACCACTTTGGCGCTGACCTGAGGAGAGGATGCTAACGTCTGCTTGTCCGCGAACTATTTAGTACTCCAATATATTTATGACGTTGTGCAACGGGAAATATACAGTATGCAAACCATAGCCAGGTAAAAACAATCTAGAAACTATGGCAGAATAATAACACTTGCTTTCGCTTGTTACATAATTAGGTTCATTTTGCGTATCGTGATCAGGCGTTCCGGGCGGCCGGCAGTGCCCCTACAAATAACTTAGCTCAACTTGTAGTGTACACATATAATGATGAACACACAAGTCGCTGTACAAAGTATAAATATTTTCCTTGTTTGTCTTCGTATTAAAGTAAATTCGGATCCTACTAGCTAGTTCTCTCCCGCAAACAAAATCTGTGAAACCTGATAAGTAATTGCCCTACGAATAGTCTGCAACACTCTCAGAATGGGGCTACGTTTTTATGATAGGTATATTACACCGAGCTTTGCTAATCTTCGCTTTGTCCTTGCCGAACAAATAATGAAATACGAAACGTTGCAACGGCTCGCTTCTTTCCAGGTTAATCTCGTCTGAATTAGGCCGATCACTATAAAATAAGGAATTAGTTGTTGTCTCGGACGAGCAGGACGAATGGCCGCCAACTCGATAGAAATACCCTACAGATATGCATAGACATTGAAAACTGATCCGACCAACTCCAAAGGAGCGAGCTAAAGGACGCGTGAAATATCAACACTTATCGATTTTCTCATCCTCCAATCCCCTCGAACCCCTGTGGTTCTCCTCAAGTTTTAGTCATCTATCAAACACGGTTTGTTGCTGTCAAACGTGTATAGCCCTGTGTACAATACGTAGAGATAATGCGTGTGCCAGAGCCGTCTAAAATCTGTTACAGTGAGCACTGGTAAGATTGCCCGGGCTTAGGTTGCTTACTTGCCCACCAACCTGCCATCCTATCTATTGCTTGGCTAACATTTGTCCAGCCAGCGTAACTTTTGTCAGCGAATTATGATTGTGTTGTGTAGTATAACATCAATGGAAGTGTCCATGCGGTTCGCTATTTCTTTATGTGATTCTACTCAAAAAATGCTTCTTTCAGCACTCATTTAGGATAGCGCCTGGCTGGGCGACCGCGGTAGTATCGACGTCCACACATTGTCTGTCGTCACCGCCGTAAGCAGCGGACAATGCATGGTGAGAGCAGCAAAGGCCGCGAACGCAATAGGCAGGTACGTTTAAGATTCGATGCAGGAAGGAGACGCATGAAACGCGAGGCGGCTGGTAACATCAACGCTATCTGACTAAACAGCGACAGCCCCCAGTAACGGCAATAACGGTGCGACAAATCAAGAAGAAACGATGTTGTTTACCCTTTATATTGCTCGCCTCTCACTGGCCGCGCCGCGGCACTAGTCTCCGACCAAATATTCCCGTATAATCGAATCAAGAACGAAAACTGAGATAGTGGACACGGGACACAGGATCAAGAAACTTCGCTGTACCACCAATCTTCCTTTTTCTCTTAGTTGTCTCCGCTGTCGTCAAGGGACGGTAGCCGTCGGCGAAATGAAGCAGTTTTCTGAGAAGTACAACAATCAAGAATAATATATACATATATGCCCTATCTTGATGCGATAAATGGTATATCCACCCAGCGACATAATTCCGTTGACTAACAGCAGACCTTAGGTCAATGGATAGGAAAAAGGCGGCGACAGACAGGCAGGCCCCAGCATCGGCAAAGATGCGTCATGTGCATGGTCTGTTGCGCGCTTCGGTCGCGGCCGTTGTCAATGGCGCTGAAAATCGAAAAAGTGATATTTTTTTACTAATTCCGCAAACTTATGTCGGGATTAGTTGAGCTACAGACTCCAAACAGCGCGTAGGTTCGAAATAGAAAGGACAGCGTGCAACGTCCCGGTCGACCCCATTTCGATTCCGCGAGCGGAACTCAGTGTACGCTTCTATTGTAAGATGGAACGATGGCATACGAACGTTAGCGTAAGTCACATTAACACTAATTCATTAATGTACCATTCAGACATCGAGTGGGGCTAATTCTAGTAAAATTTAATCAACGGCAGAGCGTTAATTCAGTGTAAAGGTTTTCGGGATATTGAAGTAGAGACAGGGCGAGCATGACAGGGAGCGTACGAGCTCCGAAAAATAGTTCGATACATATGAGGTATTAACATTGCGGACACATTAATAATTTAATTTTTCATAATTAGTGGATAGATTTGATATTCGCTAAATTTAATTTTGTTTCGTGGAAATACAAGGATATAAACGTGACAAAAAAAATTGCTTATAATCCTGATCCGGAGATAGATGCAATTTGATCAAGTTTCTTTCTCTACTCTCATATAATGCTACTATAGCGTAAAAACAACCTCTGCTAGATCGACGCTCTGCGCGCTTTCCCCGCTAAAGTTGTAGACGTGGTGCAACAATTCCGCATTCTTAGGGGATGACTTCGCTGTCATGAAGTAAGTTCGATAGATGTAGCTTCTTCACTTATTTCGTCGTGCTGACTATCCTCGTCCACAGGATGAGAAATATCTGAAATTCACCGATCGAGACCTGCGCACAACAGGTTGACAAGGCAGCATTTTACCTTGCAGGACAACCTCTTTCAGTCGGTCCGTTCGTTTGCTCTCTGCTTCTTGCCTAGGAACATCCATGATTTAAAATAGACTTAGATTTATGAGATTATCAGAGCCGGCATCAATCAACCTACGGCTCGCAACAGTTGGGGGCGAATAGTAAGCCTTAAGTCGTGGTAGCTACTCCATACCAAGGCTCTTGGCTATTTGACTACTAGTGGCACCGTTTAGACGGGATGCAGGGTGACCCAATGCTTCGTCTTGGAATAAGGGCCAACGGTGAGTGTCTCATAGACTGATACAATGGCGCCGCTGTCTTAAGACGTAATTAGAAAGAGTAATGTTTTTTGTTTCTTTCCCTCTCCTTGCTTATCTTGTTGTTCCTAATGTTTTTTAGCCGTATTTAGATTGACCTTTATGGCGAATGAGTAGATGAGTGTTCTGCAGTCTAGCATTAACGGCCACTCGTACATAGACTATAGCCATCGTTATTAGCATCATCCTGAGCAACTGACAATGGGGCAATCAGAAACACCAAGAACGGTCAGTACGCAACCCTCCGGCCCTTCAGTGAAGACGATGTTTCTAAATCAAATAATCTCTTCATGTACAATATCATAATTAGGAGGGAGCGATAAAATTGTACGAGAGTACTCCGTAAAATTCTTACGCATGCGACCTTATAGCTGTCGCGTTCTCCGTTTTTTTTGTGCGTGCTAACCCTGCATATGCAATTGAGTGACTGAACCACCTAATATATGCATGCGCTTTATTATCATAAACCCCCTTTAGAACGGTGTGATTTGTTTAAGTTTCAACCCTAAAGTACCCGAAGTTTCTGAAAACATAGAGAATACGTTAAGCGACATTTGGTAAGCTTTTTCGCATTAGGGCATTACAGTGTAGTACGGATAGAATGTAAGGAGTCCACTCAAATAATTAAACATTGAGATCATCTGTGTCATGCTCTAGGCGTCTTTCCATCCATTGGTCATTAATTAAGATTTAACGTATTCAATTCATTTGGCCATTTAAACGTGAATGAAAGGGATACTTACTGTTCAAGCAGCCTATCGTACCGTCCGAGATGTCGCTCACCAGCTGACGTGTACCTCTAGCTCAATATCTTGACTAGGTAACGTAGACGAATACACGTTCAAGCCGAAGCAGAACTTGAGTCTTCATTGATCCGACAATGCAACGCCGAGCCAAACTGTACACGAGAGTACGCATCTGATTGAGTCGGTTGCCGAGCTCTGTTCTGAGACCCAAAGTCTCAAGACAAAATTAAAATATAGCAGAATCGCCTGTGAGACCATCATAATGGGTCGTACAGCTGGCCGTTCGCAGCATTACGGCTGCCACTGGTGATATTTAGGACAACGTCGGATAGGTGCACCTTCATTGGCAAGCGGATTGTTCTTTCGCTGGGTGCTGGGTCGACAGCAACAGCAACAGCAACGGTAATCTAACTGAAAGCCACAAATAACAGGCGACTCGCGACAGTGGCGTACAGAACGGTGATTGCCACCAAGGCAGGGCAGGATCACACGTAACTGGTATAAGAAATGACTTGTTTAGAAATATTGGAACTTCGAAAACTAGAATCGAACTTCACCAATGCTCTGTATGTATATATATAT